>NC_143054.1:37546212-37849242 GCF_052426305.1 Pelodiscus sinensis | reverse complement strand
TTCCATTGCTCCCATCAAACCCTTAGCTAACTGCAGTTGTCTTTGCAGCTTTTCTATCTGGTGTTGGCAGTATAGATGGCTTACTGACCATTTGCAAGCATGGGCCTCTTTCACTGTGGCAAATCACCATTGCAGTGACTCCTGGAATTAGGTCGCTCCATGGAATTAGTTCTTAAATCCAGAGGTCACCTCCTTCGAGCTGGTGTCTCCCCCATCCTCATTCAACACTCCTGTTCCAGACCCACATCACTCTCCAACCACAGCATCCTCTTCAGGACACTGACCTGCAGAAGTACTCACTCCATTGGTCTCTCACCCTCTTTTGGGATGTTATCAGCAGTCCTTCATTTAGTACTTGCCACCATGGCCAACCACACTCCTTCCAGGCCACACAACCACAGTAGGTAGAAACAATACAAGGTAATAATATGGGGGTGGGGAGCAGGCCCACACAGTACTCTAGGTTCCAACCCAGAAACCCTTTTGTGGCAGCCTTTTCCTACCCTACACTACTCCCCTTCACTGCCTCCTGTCCCCTGGGCAACTTCCCTTGTGGCCCTTTGGACCCTTTTGGTCCTTGAAGCAAGACCAGCAGCCAAACAGGTATCAGACCAAAGCCTCCCTCTCTAACCTGCCTGAGCATACCCAGCACTGCTCCCCCAAAGGTGCTTCTCCAGGTTTTATACCTTCTATGGGCAGGGCCTAACAGGCTTGCTCTGCTCTGCAGTTCCTTATATACAGGGATGGCCCAGAAAACTACTCTGATTGGCTACTAAAAAAGCCTCTCTTTAATTGGTCAAGGCTCCAGCAGGCTCCCTCCTGCCTGCATTAACCCTTTTTGGCCAGTGTGGGGCAGTCATCTCACCACATACTGCTTGCAACTCCTGATGCTTCCTATATTTCACCTCCACAGCAGTTTCTGTAGCAGCAGCAGCAGCAGCTGAGGTGTTCAAGTTCCACAGTTGTGGTTCTAATTAGGAGCCTTATATTGTAAGGCTGGTGAACTGGACAGTTGTTGCCTGCTGTTCTGCCATTTGCCATTTGCTTCTTAAGCTGCTGTTCCTCAAGTGCCTGTGCTGTCTGCTGTGCAAACTGCTGCACTTGTGAGTTTAACTCCTGTCCCACCATGGCTAGGCCATAAATCAATGCACATTTTGGTGCCCTTTTGTTTGGATCAGGCTGAGTAGTTAAATGCCCAGTCCTACTATTGAGCCACTTTCCAGGAGTTTTTACCTTTACCAAATAATCAATACAATAGTTTCAACAAATAGAAAAATAAAATAAAAGAGAAATTGCTATCTAAGAATAAAATAAGTAACAGCAGAAACATCAAAGAAAGCAACATCTCATAAAATTAGAGGTTTGTAGGGTTTTTTTGTTTGTTGTTGTTTTAAAATCCTAATAGATGTTTTATCCTGAGGGGCAATTACAGTTATCAAAAGATGCAATTATTTTTGGTATTGATGCATAAACAAACGTAGATAGAATTTTGGTATAAAAAGTACTTCATTGGAAAATAATCCATGGTTGGATTAACAAATTATTGTTCTCAGAAAAAATTGGCAACAACTTGCACGGGAAATAGTAGAAAAGGTGAAATAGAGTGAGTCCAATAATGCATTAGAAACCTTGGTTTCTCCCTGATACGCAGGGCTTAGATTCAGCAGGAGGTGTCTGGAGTAGAGTGCCAGTAAATATTTTTAACCCCACTGCAGTTTTCATAGCATGTTAAGGGGAGTGTCTGGGTGACTCTGGAAAATATGAAAATGTAAGTCCTGCTGAGAGGAATGTTGAGAATAAAACACTGGAGAAAACATTAAGTACAGTGAGTATTTATCTGGAGAGACATATTCAAATGAAAGTACTGGGAAATTAACACATGAATTGCACTGGTTGATAAAAGGCAGGTTGTATGGTATTCAAAGTAAGAAAAAATGGGATGTGAGAAAATATTTAGAGTTTACATTTAAAACTTTCAAAATGTAATGTTTGTATTGATGCTGTAATGAAATAACTATGTTTTAAGAGCAGCAATACATTCTTCTAGAAAATTGCTATGCTGGGTGGATTGTGGCTGGATTCAGCAAAATGATTCAGTGGAGAAATCAATGGGAGTTAAAGGTATATCTACACTAGCCCCCTAGTTTGAACTAGGGAAGCTAATGTAGGCATTCGAAGTTGCAAATGAAGCCCGGGATTTAAATATCCCGGACTTTATTTGCATCATCCCGTCCATTCGCCATTTTGAAATTTCACTAGTCCGGACTAACTGCCCGGGCTATATGTGGCAGGGAGCCGGTAGTTCAAATTAAATCCCTAATTCAAACTACCTGTTATTCCTCCTGCAAGGAGGTCAAAGACTTAAAATGTGTATCTCATGTATTAACAGCTGGTAAAATTGTGTCAAATGTTGCTTTAGATTATAAAATGGAAGGATAGAATGATAAGAGGCCAATTTATCAGAGTTGGGAACACCATTTAAAGCCGCTTAGCAAAAGGGAAATATGATGGTAATGGGAGAATGGGAGTGCTCAGTTTTTTGGGTAACTGGGTTTGGTTCTTTAAAGGATTTGAAACCACAGAGAGAGGAATACTTCTTTTAGGGTCAAACAAAGATTTTTTATTTTTTCTATTTACTTTATAATTAATTTTTCCATTTAAATCAATTCACTATTTTTTATTCTAAGACAATATAATATACAAAGAAAAAGTAGAAAAACAGTACAGTTAAAAAAACATAAGAAATAATAACTTCTCCTACAGATATACCCTCCTGAGTTACCTTTAAACAATTTATGGAGTTAACAAATATATAACACTCACGTTAAGAAAGATAGAAGCATTGCTTAGATTCAGGAGATATTCTTTTCTTTATGTTTTTCCTTTCTTTGGATTTTTCGTTGCAACTTACGACCGGTGTTCGTTCCCCTTTCGGAGCTTATTTGTTCCCCTTTCGGAGCTTATGTGCGGCAGCGAGATTCAGCGCCGGGGAGGGAGCCCAGGTTGATCAGACCTGGCTTTTCGGATTCGCAACCCGTCCGCTCTTGGTCTGTTTCAGCCAACCTTATATACCCTGTTTCGGTATTTTGGTACTCCTCCACTCGCCTGACAATTGCTGACGTTAGATTTTTGTTGTCTCATTCTGCCCTTACAAAAAACTTTCATCTGCTCCATTTGGGGTAATCAGCACTTTTGTTGCATACTGCTGTCTGAGTTACATACTTCCCTAAAAGCGGGATTATTGTTGGTTAACCAATCAAATTTTGTTTTTATTTTTATCTCCTGTATCTGACAATGCTGCCTTTCCTTTCCACTTACAATTAAACTGGTGCTCATTTGACATATTCTGGGTAGGCCTCAATACCTTCCTTTTACAAGTTTTACCTCATTACTTTTGGGTGTTGCAGAGTCTGAAACTACTGATTTTCTGTTTGGGAGGCTGGCAAATTGTGTTTTTCCCTTTTGGATATGATGTTAATGAAACAGGATTAAAACCTGTAACTTTCTGTAATTTCATAGAATCATAGGACTGGAAGGGACCTCGAGAGGTCATCGAGTCCAGCCCCCCGCCCTCAAGGCAGGATCAAGCTCCGTCTACACCATCCCTGACAGATGTCTATCTAACCTGTTCTTAAATATCTCCAGAGAGGGAGATTCCACCACCTCCCTTGGCAATTTATTCCAATATTTGACCACCCTGACAGTTAGGAATTTTTTCCTAATGTCCAATCTAAACCTCCCCTGCTGCACTTTAAGCCCATTACTCCTTGTCCTGTCCTCAGAAACCAAGAGGAACAAATTTTCTCCTTCCTCCTTGTGACACCCTTTTAGATATTTGAAAGCCGCTATCATGTCCCCCCTTAATCTTCTTTTTTCCAAACTAAACAAGCCCAGTTCATGAAGCCTGGCTTCATAGGTCATGTTCTCTAAACCTTTAATCATTCTTGTCGCTCTTCTCTGTACCCTTTCCAATTTCTCCACATCTTTCTTGAAATGTGGTGCCCAGAACTGGACACAGTACTCCAGCTGAGGCCTAACTAGTGCAGAGTAGAGTGGCAGAATGACTTCACGAGTTTTGCTTACAACACACCTGTTGATACAACCTAGAATCATATTTGCTTTTTTTGCAACAGCATCACACTGTTGACTCATATTCAACTTGTGGTCCACTATGACCCCTAGATCCCTTTCCGCCATGCTCCTTCCTAGACAGTCGCTTCCCATCTTGTATGTATGGAACTGATTGTTCCTTCCTAAGTGGAGCACTTTGCATTTCTCTTTATTAAACCTCATCCTGTTTACCTCTGACCATTTCTCTAACTTGCTAAGGTCATTCTGAATTATGTCCCTATCCTCCAAAGAAGTCGCAACCCCACCCAGTTTGGTATCATCTGCAAACTTAATAAGCGTACTCTCTATCCCAATATCTACATCATTGATGAAGATATTGAACAGTATGGGTCCCAAAACAGACCCTTGAGGAACTCCACTTGTTATCCCTTTCCAGCAGGATTTAGAACCGTTAACAACCACTCTCTGACTACGGTTATCCAGCCAATTATGCACCCACCTTATCGTGGCCCTATCTAAGTTATATTTGCCTAGTTTATCAATAAGAATATCATGCGAGACCGTATCAAATGCCTTACTAAAGTCTAGGTATATGACATCCACCGCTTCTCCCTTATCCACAAGGCTCGTTATCTTATCAAAGAAAGCTATCAGATTAGTTTGGCATGACTTGTTCTTCACAAACCCATGCTGGCTATTCCCTATCACTTTATTACCTTCCAAGTGTTTGCATATGATTTCCTTAATTACCTGCTCCATTATCTTCCCTGGGACAGACGTTAAACTGACCGGTCTATAGTTTCCTGGGTTGTTCTTATTCCCCTTTTTATAGATGGGCACAATATTTGCCCTTTTCCAGTCTTCTGGAATCTCCCCTGTCTGCCATGATTTTTCAAAGATCATAGCTAAAGGCTCAGATACCTCCTCTATCAGCTCCTTGAGTATCCTGGGATGCATTTCATCAGGACCTGGTGACTTGCTGACATCTAACTTTCCTAAGTGATTTTTAACTTGTTCTTTGTGTATCCTATCTTCTAAACTTACCCTCTCTCTGCTTGTATTCACTACGTTAGGCACACCTCCAGACTTCTCGGTGAAGACCGAAACAAAGAAGTCATTGAGCATCTCCGCCGTTTCCAAGTTTCCTGTTACTGCTTCTCCCTCCTCACTAAGCAGTGGGCCTACCCTGTCCTTGGTCTTCCTCTTGCTTTTAATGTATTTATAAAAGGTCTTCTTGTTTCCCTTTATGCCTGTAGCTAATTTGATCTCATTTTGTGCCTTTGCCTTTCTAATCTTGCCCCTGCATTCCCGTGTTGCTTGCCTATATTCATCCTTTGTTATTTGTCCTAGTTTCCATTTTTTATGAGACTCCTTTTTTATTTTGAGATTGTGCAAGATCTCCTTGTTAAGCCAAGCTGGTCTTTTGCCATATTTTCTATCTTTCCTACACAGCGGAATTGTTTGCTTTTGGGCCCTTAACAACGTCCCTTTGAAATACTTCCAACTCTCCTCAGTTGTTTTTCCCTTCAGTCTTGCTTCCCATGGGACCTTACCTACAAGTTCTCTGAGCTTATCAAAATCTGCCTTCCTGAAATCCATTACCTCAATTGTGCTGGTCTCCCTTCTACCTTTCCTTAAGATCATGAACTCTATTATTTCGTGATCACTGTCCCCTATACTGTCTTCCACTTTCAAGTTCTCAACTAGTTCCTCCCTATTTGTTAAAACCAAATCCAGAACAGCTTCTCCTCTGGTAGCTTTTCCAACCTTCTGAAACAGAAAGTTGTCTCCAATGCAGTCCAGAAACTTATTGGATAGCCTGTGCCTCGCTGTGTTAGTTTCCCAACATATGTCTGGATAGTTGAAGTCCCCCATCACCACCAAATCTTGGGCTTTGGATAGTTTTGTTAATTGTTTAAAAAAGGCCTCATCCACCTCTTCCACCTGGCTAGGTGGCCTGTAGTAGACTCCTAGCATGATATCACCCTCGTTTTTTACCCCTTTTAGCTTAACCCAGAGCCTCTCTACACAGCTATCTCCTACATTCATCTCCACTTCAGTCCAAGTGTGTACATTTTTAATATACAAGGCAACCCCTCCTCCCTTTTTTCCCTGTCATAACATTTGTCTGTTTAAATGTTATGATTTCATGAGGGATTGTTACTGAAATAAATTTGTATCAGTTTTGGTGGCAGTGGGACCAACTCTGGACAGTGGATTTTAGTAGCTTAGGGTATGTCTACACTACAAAGTTAATTCGAACTAACAGCCGTTTAGTTCGAATTACCTTTAAAAGCAGCTATACATGCAAACCGCTATTTCGAATTTAATTCGAAATACCAGAGCGCTTAATTCAAACTAGGTAAACCTCATTCTACGAGGAGTAACGCCTAGTTTGAATTAAGTAGTTCGAATTAAGGACTGTGTAGCCACTTAATTCGAACTAGTTGCAGGCTAGCCCTTCCCAGGTTGCCCTGGTGGCCACTCTGGACCAAACCAGGGAAACTCTTCTGCCCCCCCTCCCGGCCCAGAGCCCTTAAAGGGCCACGGTCCGGCTACAGTGCTT
The DNA here is from genome assembly GCF_052426305.1 of Pelodiscus sinensis. Lineage (NCBI taxonomy): Eukaryota > Metazoa > Chordata > Testudines > Trionychidae > Pelodiscus > Pelodiscus sinensis. Next base: position 37,842,605 of record NC_143054.1, on the reverse strand, counting down.
GTGCCAGTTGCAAGCCTGCCAGCACCCAGCCAGCAGACCCTGCACCTGGCACGGCATGAGCCAGCTACCCGCTGCCACCCAGCCCTCCACCTCTTCCCAGGACCAGGCTGGCGGCTCTCAGGAGACTGCCCAGGGTAGCAAGAGGCAGGCGTCCACCTGGTCTAGTGCGGAGATCGTGGACCTGATCGAGGTTTGTGGGGAGGCCTCCAACGTCCACGATCTCTGCACTAGGCACAGGAACACGGCCGTCTACAGCCACATGCCTGTCTGCCTGGCCACCAGAGGCCACATGCGGACCCAGGAGCAGGTCTGCTGTAAAATAAAGGACCTGCGGCAGGCCTACTCCAGGGCCTCCCAGCCAAGGGCCAACCTGGAGGCCTGCCCTCATTATGAGGCCCTGGACAACATCCTGGGGGCTCACACAGTCCATGTCCTCTGGGTGGTGATCGAATTAGCGCTGTAGTGTAGACATGCCCTTAGTGATTGTTCCTGTATTGTGCCAGATTGTTCTTAAAAGATTATTTTAAGAGGGATAAGGGATCTTTCGGAAAAGGCTTTATTTTCCGAAAGATCCGCATCTAGACTGGCAAAGCTCCGTGCCAAAAAAAAGCGGCAGCCATTTTTATGCTAATGAAGCAGGGGAGATTTAAATCCCCGCATCATTAGCAATTGCGATACATCTAATTTGCATCCCTTTTTTACAAAAAAGTGATGCAATCTAGACGTAGCCTTTAAATTTCTGCTCTCGAACCTATGCAAGAGGTACTATTTTTAATTTATTTCCATTGAATCTATATTACTTTCTGTATTTAGCATAATTAAAGTATTTAAAGTATTTTAAAGTATTTAACCATATCACATTTATCTCCTATTTAGCAATCTCTCTTCTAAAATAACCATTGCTTAATGGAATAATATAAAAACAAACTGGATAAGTATGGATAGGAGTTATGCTATCAGTATCTCAAAAGTTATAACCATATATGTAACAGTGGAATCATTCTCTGGATAAACAGAATCAGACACACAGCAAAATGATAACAATGGGAAGAAAAAAGTTTGCAGCTATAATCAAGGGCTGAATGAGCTTTTCCCTGTCACCTGTTCATGAACTAAGAGAAAAGATCACAAGAGCAGGCCATATTTGAGTAAGTACACTTGTTTTATGTAGGCGATAAACAGATGGGCCTGCTTTGCTAAAGTGATTAATTATATCTATTTTGGGTTCAAATTTACTTTTGTTGTGGATGTAGGGGTAATGAAATGTTATCCTTATTGTATGACTAATGGGTAAGTAGAGCTTAATACTTAATATGTACTTAATATATATGCTCTACTTGAGGAGGTCTTTAAGGCTAGGTCTGCACTGCAACGCTATTTCAGGATACTGGAAATCCCAAAATAGGTATTCCACATCTTCACAGCAAGCCCCTTATTTTGGGCTCGCTATTCTGATGTCCCTGTAAACCTCATTTTACAAGGGGTAAAGTGACGTTTCAGAATAGTGCTTTATTTTGAAATTTGGCGCCATGTAGCAAATTTCGAAATAGCATCAAAATAAGATACTAATTTACGTAGCTCAAACTGCATATCTTATTTCAAGTTACGGTGCAGTATAGATGCACCTAAGGCTATGTTTAAGGGTTCTTGCGAAAGAATGGCCGTTCTTCCGCAGAGCTTCCACACTGCCCGCCCGCTCTTGCGCAAGAAGATTTACAGTAAAGTGTGGTAAGAGAGGGCTTCTTGCACAAGAGCTGCACTCTTTTCTAACAAGTGTAAGCTCTCTTGTGCAAGAGCTCTTGCAAAAGAGGGCAGTGTGGATGCGCAGTAAGGGTTTCTTGCACAAGAAAGCCCTATGGCTAAAATGGCCATTAGAGCTTTCTTGCACAAGAGTGTGTCCACACTGCCACGGATGCTCTTGTACAAAAGCACATGGCAGTGTGGATATGTTCTTGCGCAAGAGTTCTTGTGCAAGAACCCACTAGTGTAGACAAAGCCTAAGTGTGTGATAGTAATCAGTGTTTCCTCTAATCTTTCCATCCATATGCAGATTTTTTTTCTATCCATGCACAGAATAAAATTTTATGTGCACTGAAGCACGTGTGAATGTGCACCATCAGTAGAAATAAATAAAACTTAGCTGTGGACACTCTGCTAATCATCTGTCCAGCATTTGTATTGCTCCTGAGTGGTCACACAAGCGCACAGCTTACAGGGAATAATGGTTACATGGTTATCGATGTTTTATAGCTCCATCGACTTCAGTACAGTTTTTATTGACTATTAAATGCATGGGAACAGAATCAGGATCATTGCTTATACTTAGCACTATGATAAATTGATAGATTTTAAATGATGACATTTCCTAGTGTGGCAAGGTCCTTACTCAGATCCCTCGCCTTGGGACACCTTCTTTGTCCACAAATCAGCCAGAAACCCTTTCTGGTAGAGTCACCCATGCCTTTTATTGTCAGTGCCAATGTCCCACCACCTTCTATTTACAGAGCTTTGGTTTTCTAGCAACTAACTCAGCCCAGCCTTGCCTTGCCTTATATAGCCCTCTGACTAATGCGGCCCACAGCTGCTTCTATTAGCCCTTCAGGCCAGGGCTTGTTCAGCTGGCTTCCATTTGGCCTTTTCAGCCAGGCTGTAGTAGCAGAGCTCTGACTTGGCCAGCAGTCTGTCACACTACTTACATTGGGAGGAAAGTTCTGCTGTGACAGACACAGAGCAGATGGCTACAGTAGCTTGGTGGAGGGCAAATATACAGGAAACTGGGTAAATAGTTTTCTGTTCCCTGAATGAACTGACCATGCACTGCTGCACATAATCAAGGCAGACACCAATTAAAAGGCTTCCCAGCAGGAAGTGCAGGGGAGAAGACTAAGAACTGAGAGGTGCAGTGAGAGAGATAGGAACTGGGAGTGTGAAAGAGGGCTGTGGAGAAGCAGGAAGAATTGCTCAGGTATTAGGGAGAAGGTACTGGCAAGAATCGTTTGGGGGAAGCGGCCCAGGAAAAGTCTGCACGACTGGTAGTGGAAGAAACGCTGACACTGCCTTAGGGTCCCTGGGCCAAAACCTGGAGTAGTGGGTGGGTCTGGGTTCCCCCCAACTCTTCCCATGCCACTATAGTCTTTGCCCCTGAGGGTGGGGGGACCAACACTACAGAGTTTTATGCCAAACTATGGATTTGCTTATGATGAGGATGGTTCAGTATGCTGTGACCTTTGCCTTGAGTAAAATGCAAAGGTTGTGTGGAGGGTCACAGCGAGCCTGTGAGGCAATCACTAACCACTAGGAAGTGCAGGACCTTCAGGGCATGGCCAGAGCTTTGCCACATAACTCATGTCAAAACATCTGTTTTCCAAGTCTAGACATGGGGTTAATTACAGCAATAGATCCCTACTAATGTTAATGAAATGTAGCCCGAGTTCTCTAAGGGTACGTCTACACATCAGGGCTAAAGTTGAATTAAGCCATACGACTTCAGCTACCTCAATTGCATAGTTTAAGTTGAAATAGCTTAATTTGGCATTTGGGACTGTCTACACAGCAGGAAATTGAAGGACAAATACTCCTTGTGAAATGAGGGTTACCTGCAATCAGAGTAAGAAATCCTCCAGCTCGAAATTATTTAAAAATAAAGTCTTATAGTATAGATGTGCACTATGTTATTTTGGAATAACATCAATTATTCTGAAATAACACTGCTGTGTAGACATCCCCTAAGTGGTCCCCTTCAAATATCCTGTAATGTAAGTAAACTATGGGCATGGAGCAAGAAAGAGGGAGGAAGGGAAAGAAAATGTTTGTACAATAAAAGCCCCATCCAATGCCCATTTAAGTCAATGAGAGTCTTTTGATAGACTTCAGCAGATTTTGTATTAGGTCCTAAATTAATTAGCCTGTTTTCTGATTATTTCATCTGTCTTCTCAATTCCATACCCAAATAATTTATCAGAATTGGCAAGTTTCTACCTTTTTTTATAAATGGAAAATTTTGGATGTGCAATTTAATGGATACAGATGGTGTGTGGATATATGCATGTTACCCCTCCACTTTCCTGGCAATTATTAATTTAGTTCTTGGTTGTTTACATTTTTAATGTCTTCTGTTCTTTTTTCAGTTCTGTCATTGTTTGAATGTGAGTAATTAATTGGTGGTAGAGTTAGGTTTTTGATGTTCAAATGGTGACCTTTGGAGAACTCTAATGTATTTTATTTTATGCTGCTCAGTGTATGAACTACATAGGCTCCGGAGTTGTGCTGCTGATCATTTTTATTTTATTGAAAAGGTAAAAAAAAATACCCTTGATTATTTGTTACCTCACTATAAATTTTAAAAAAATCAGATTTAGTGGCTTTGTCACAACCCCTTATACAGTTGACACTTCAATGGAAAGGGGACACTGAACATTGATGGAGCAGATGCAGTTATTGTAAGTATCTTAGGGTATGTCTACACTACAAAGTTAGTTCGAACTAACTTAGTTCGAATTAGTTAATTCGAACTAAGCTAGTTCGAACTAACGCGTCTAGAACTAAAAATTAGTTCGAACTAGCGTTTTGCTAGTTCGAACTAGCAAGTCCACATTGAGTGGACTCTGAACAGGGCTTAAGGATGGCCGGAAGCAGTGCCGGCAGGGCATAAAAGGAGGACTTAGAGCATGGAGATGCTGTCTCAGGCTAGCCGAGGGCTGCGCTTAAAGGGTCCCGACCCCCACCCCGGACACACAGTTCTAAGGGGTGCCCCGCTTGCAAAGAAGTTCTGGCTTGGAGTGCCCTGAGTGCTCACACTGGGCACATCACACCACTCGGCCATCAGCCCGGCTGCACTTGCCGCAGGCTGCCATCTGGGGAGAGGGAGTAATTGGGGGGCTGCAGGAGAGCTTCCACCCCCAGAAGCCCGCAGAGCCAGCCCAGTCCTCCCCATCGGGGGCTCGTACCCCATTCCTCCCTCACCTCCTTCCACTTACCCTTCCTTAGCCCCCCTTCTTATTGATGTACAAAATAAAGATAACGTTTCTTCCAACATTGACTCTGTCTTTATTGAAAAAAACTGGGGGAGACTGGGAAAAGGAGGTGGGAGAGGGGAAGAGAAAGGCTGGGAGAGGGGAGGGCAACTAACATGATCAGGGGTTGGGAACAGGTCCCAGATGAAGAGAGGCTACAGAGACTGGGACTGTTCAGCTTAGAAAAGAGGAGACGGAGGGGGGACAGGATAGAGGTCTCTAAAAGCAGGGGTTGGGTGGAGAGGGTGCATTCAGAAAAGTTCTTCCTGAGTTCCCATAAAGAAGGACTAGAGGACACCAAAGGAAAGGAATGGGTATCAGGCTTGAAACTAGTAAGAGAAAGTTGTTGTTGTTGTTGACAAAGCAAATAGTTAACCTGTGGAACTCCTTGCTGCAGGAGGCTGTGAAGGCTACAACTAGAACAGAGTTTAAAGGGAAGTGAGATAAAGTGATGGAGGTTGGGTCCATGGAGTCCTATTAGCCAGAGGGTAGGAGTGGAGTCCCTGCCCAAGGTTTGTGGAAGGCTGGAGAGGGATGGCACGAGACAAATGGCTTGGTCATTGTCTTCGGTCCATCCCCTCCAGGGTCCCTAGGGTTGGCCTCTGTCGGCAGACAGGCTACTGGGCTAGATGGACCTTTGGTCTGACCCAGTACGGCCATTGTAAGCTCAGGGCTCAGTGTCGGGGGTCTCAGTGGACCCCCTTGATTTTCATGCACACCTGGTCCTGGGTGGCCAGGCTGGCAGCTCTCCTGCCCTAGACGGCCACTTTCCTGTGCCTAGTGCGGAGATCGTGGACGAGGTCCACGATGTCCGCACTAGCCCAGGAAGGTGCCCGCCTCTTGCGGTCCAGGGCAATCTCCCGGGAGCCGCCAGCCTGGTCCCGGCAAGAGGGGGTGGGCTGGGGGGCATCGGGTGGGTGGCTCTGTGCCGTGCCAGGTGCAGGGTCTGCTAGCTGGGTGCTGGCAGGCTTGCACCTGGCACGGGCACCGTAGCCAGCCCGTGCCCCTTTAAGGGGTCCGGGGCCGGGAGGGGGGCATAGAGTTTCCCTGGTGTTGGCCAGAGTGGCCACCAGGGAAACCTGGGGAGGGCTAGCCTCCCACTAGTTCGAACTAAAGGGCTACACAGCCCTTAGTTCGAACTAGCTAGTTCGAACTAGGCGTTAGTCCTCGTAAAATGAGGTTTACCTAGTTCGAACTAAGCGCTCCGCTAGTTCGATTCAAATTCGAACTAGCGGAGCGCTAGTGTAGCGCATAGGAAAGTTAGTTCGAACTAACGTCCGTTAGTTCGAACTAACTTTCTAGTGTAGACATACCCTTAGTATCTTTGATTAATTTTCCTTACTGCTCTTCAAGATGCACTATTGCTGTTGACAGACAGACATAGGCTTTTTTTTTCATCCCCCACCACCCAGGTGTCCATTTAAACCATTTTGAAGTCTCTTTCTCTCCCATTTTTACTCTGTCCTTTCTCAGAAGGTCCGGAGTTCTGGCCTTTCCTCCAAATAATGGGACGTAGATGTAGCTCATTGCTGGGCCTTTGGCCAAAGGAGTCACTTGCAAGTATAAAGAGGTTCTTTTTCCCTCTTGGGGCTGAGTGCACTGTCCCCACAGTCCTGGACAGCTGTTGGAGACTGACTCTGTGTCTAGACTACCTAGTTTTGTCGACAAAAGTGGACTTTTGTCGACAAAACTATACCAGCGTCTACACTACCACTGAGTTCTGTCGACATAACGTCGACAGAACTCAGCAGTTTTGTCGACGCTGGTAAACCTCATTTTACGAGGCATAACACCTTCTGTCGACAGAACTCTGTCGACAGAAGGTGTGATTGCCTGTAACACTGCGTCCAGACTACGGAGTTCTGTCGACAAAGCAGCTTGCTTTGTCGACAGAACTCAATGTGTCTGGACGCTCTTTGTCGACGGAAGTTTTGTCGACAGTATCTGTCGACAAAACTTCCGTCGACAAAACGCGGTAGTCTAGACGTACCCTAAGTATCAGAGGGTAACTACGTTAGCCTGTATCTCCAAAAATGAGGAGTCCTGTGGCATCTTAAAGACTAACATCTTTATTTGATCATGAGCTTTCATGGGAAAAAATCCACTTATCCCACTTTGTTGGAGACTAAGTATAGCTGATCTTTATACTCATATAAACCCAATGATTACTCTTTTATGAGAAATAAAATGTGCTTTAATTAACATTATCAAGTTGTTTTTAAAGGAGAACCTTGCAGTACCTCAGAAGAGCAGCACTAGTGGGATACCAGTCTCACTGGAGCTGAGAAAGCACAGATCGACCAAGCAAGCTGATAGATGTAGTTCCTTACCAGCCCTGTGGCTGATAAACTTTGAAGGCATTAAAGTGGAGGAGCTTAGAATAATTTTAGTCTCTCTTTGAAAGACAAGAAGATAAGTGGTTCTAATTAGACTGAAATTAAAACCTGAAGGTCAAATAAGATATGAGTTACTGTATGTGAAGCTAATTAGATGGCTCCAAAGACCACTGCAGAAATGCAGTAATAGCTTATGGTTACTAATGCTATAAACTCTTGCAGCTGTGAAAGAGTTCCCCTTTGGAAGTGCTAGACTGAGAGAGCATTTCGAGTAATATACATTTACAACATTGTAGTACAATATACATTTGCTATCGTCATTTCCAGCCTTGTTCAACATTTAATTACAATCTGTAAATTTCCGTTTCCTTCTAAAGACTAGAAAATTGACTTTTATTATTATTGTGAGTCCAATAAAAAACTTACCTATAATTCTTTGAATCGTAGTTGTTTATTTTCAGCTTACTGTGTTAGTACTGGATGCAGAGTGGTGAACATATTTTCATAAGAACTGAGGTTAATAAAAGTTTTGTCCTTGATTTCACTGGAACAAGATCAAGGTTGTAACAAACTTAACTGTACACTGATTGATTTGCAGTTCATTGCTGAGTTTCTGGTGCATCTACAGTGCAGGGCTTAACTCGAAATAAACTATGCAAATTGAGTTACATCTTCTACACAGCACTTATTTAAAAATAGAGCACTCTACCTCTGACTTTCCTTATTCTTCTTACAAGGAGGGTTACAGGAGTCAGAGTAAGAAATCCTCCAGCTTGACAGTATTTTGACACTATTTTGTAATAACTGCCTGCTGTGTAGATGCGGACTAAGTTATTTCGGAATAGTGCTAGTTATTTAAAAATAGTATTGAAGTATAGAAATACCCTAGTAAACTGTATCTATAATTTAACACTATCCCAGCAGTAGTTGAAGCTGTAACATACACAAAATCAGATGGTATTAAAAAGCTTGTATCATTCCAGGAGCAAGGCAGAAAGAAAGACCAAATAAAACAACCAGGAGTTCTGTGTCATATTAAAGAAAACAAATTGATTAGGGCATAAGCTTTCATAGTTTGGAGCTTACTTTGTTAGATGCATGAAGTGGAAACTTCACTTTGGCAGGAATATACACACATGCAAAATGGGAGTGTTACATTACTATGCAGAAGACCAAAGCTAATTAGACCAATTCAATCAGGGTGGATATGGCCCACTCCCAACAATTGATGTAAAGCTGAGGAGAATACCAAAAAGGGGAAAATTTGCTTCTGGGGGTGAGCTAGCCACTCCTAATCTCTATTTACACCTAGTCTGATTGTCTCAAGTTAAAATATGAATTCCAGTCCTGCAATTTCATGCTGCAGTCTGTTTTTAAAAGTTTTTTTGCTCACGTATGGCAATTATCAAGTCTGTACTGTGTGTCCAGGGAGGCTAAAGTGCTCCCTCACTGATTTCTATATGTTACCATTCTTGATGTCTGATTTGTGTTCATTTTTTCTTTTGTGCAGAGATTTCTCCAATGTACATGGCACAATGGCATTGGTGACACATGGTAGTGAAGGATATGCATGTGTTCATTTTAAACAAAATGTGGTTTGGAAAGTAGATATGCATAAAGAAGCATGCTGTGGCTCACCACCCTAGGAACAGTCTAGAAAAGGCCAAGGGGAGAAGGGTGAACTCAACATGTGGAGTGGAGAAGTACAAGCATGTGACAGACAAAGCCATATATGGAAAGGTTGAATCTGATTGGTTTAGAAGTTTGTGTTATGTAACCTGTTGTGTAACTGCCATGTGCTATAAAACAGCAAGGGGAGGGGCTCCTTGCTCGAAGGGCTCTGGCTGATTTTAGTACCAGGGGCTCTCCCTTTGTGCACATTGAATAAAGTCTTGTTGAATTGAATTGAATTGAAGTATGGAAGACTCTTGATTCTGCCCAGCACCTGACTCGCTGGGAACCACAAAATCCCAACAGTAGCATATATCATTTTTGTCAATGTGATAAATTTGACTCTATCACAAATAGGTTCCTGGTCTGCCCCTCAGGCCACATACATACTTCCCCTTGGTCAGGCTCTTGGCTTGTATATTTGTGACCCTATGGGCAGACTAGACACATCTCTCATGAATGCAGGTAACTAGACAAGATAACCTTTTTAAGGTTCCTTTCAGTACCATGATTCTATGTTTCTCATGCTAGCCCTAAGTAAGGGTTGATAGCAGTTGACCTTGAATAAACCTTCCCTCTCCCTCTCAACTGGTAATGTTTAGAATTTTATATTTTTACATGAAGCTTTTAAATATGCAGTCACTGTCTTATTAAATGGAAACAAAGGTTTAAAAACTTTTAGATGAGACAGTCCAGCCTATAAAGTGTAAATCCTTTCCCTGGCACACCTTGGTAAAAAAGGAAAATGTGTCTTGGTATGTATATTCCACTTTTAGAGATTTCTAGTGCTAGGAGAGAGTCACACTTATTAATTCCTTTAAAACACAGCAACATGCAAAACATTGAATTATTTTTTAAAACTATTATGATAAAACAAACTCATTTACAGCAATATTAGAAGAGAGAAACAGCATGAAATGAGCAAAGTGCCTTAGAGTAGGAAATTGATGCTAGCAAATACCAGTAAACAACTGTGAGCAGGCATGCAGGCAACATCAGGCATGCTATTTAAACTGACTTTGCACAGTTGGATATACAGTTCTCCTACTGTCTAGAGCCACTGAAGTACCTAACATTACATTTTTTGTCTTGTATCCATCCCAATTAAGTGAGCATACCATTTGTCAAGGTGTTGGTTAATTTGTAACTTCCAAAGGATGCATAAACACATCTTTACAGTCCTGAGGCATGGGTCAGAAGCCACATTTATTGACTTAGTGTTCTCTTCTTGTTTACCTGCCCTGCTTCCTTCTCAACTGTTTGAACCCCATAGCTTCAGAAGGCAATGCCTTCTACAGTGTACCCCGGTGACAGGCAAAGGACTCACGTATACACACACCTTTGATATAGCAGGCAGATAGCTTCGTTTTGCTGGTGGGATTGGCTTAACTAGTCTGGGAACCTGGCCTTGTAGATTTTGTGGGCCTGCCCATAGGCTCTGTGGTGGGGCCAAAAATGAGAAGTTCAGTGAGAGGGGTCTGCCAAGGAGCAGGTTGGAGGTAGGGATATAGGGTCTGAGTGAGTGGTAAGATGCAGGAGCAGACTTGGATTGGGGTGCAGGGTATGAGAGTGAGGTAGGGTGCTGCATTGGGCTGAGAGTGGAGAGGTGAGGTCTGGAAGGGTGGCAGAGTGTGGGAGGAGATTGGGAGTGTGGGGTCAAGGAGGGAGATAGGAAGAGGGAGGGGACAGGAGAGTGGGGTGTTTACCTGGCACAGCTCCTGTTTGGCAGTGACTCTGCACTGCACTGTGCTTGCAGGCACCGCCCCCTGCCTGTGATTTCTGACCAATGGGAGTGGTTGGAGAAAAGCCTGCAGGTGAGCACAGGGACAGAGAGCTTTCCTGAACTCATGACAATGTGGCTCCAACTGGAATGTAGACGCATTTTGGGTTCTATGATTAATTTTCATCAGTACTCAGAGAAAAGGCAGGCTGCCCTAGACCACCTTCTACCCCAGACTTCTTCTCTCACCACATCACTCCTTACACAACCCCTAAAAGGTTAGGGTGGTTATACTTTGGGTCAGGATGTACGATCCTTACTTGAGCTAAATAGTGCCAATCAGATTACACATAGTTCCACTCAATTTGATAAAAGATGACAAAATCTGATCCTCTTTATTTGTCTCTTATCATTAAAGTTAAGGGTCAAATTCTACAGTTCCAGAACAAAGAAACCCTATATTAAAGTTAAAGGGAGTTTTGCCGAACTAACAACTCCAGGATTTGGCCCTAATTGGAGTCTGCTGTCTGTGATCTATCTTATTTTTAAATCGATATGTTTAACAGAACATGTTGACATTTACACTAGAACTTGTCACGGTTAACCTCAACCATCATATTAATTCTTCAGCTTTGGAAAGATGCAGCAATTACATATTGATCATTAGATTTATCACATCATTTTGATTTACAAACTTGAAAGATGTTATACATTTATGCCAAATTAAGGAAAAGTTTCTCAATCCTAAATTTAAAAAGTCTGCAGTTGACTTCCTGTGCTCATTTGTATTAAAGAGATAATTTTCTGGTAAAAATGCAGAGATTTCTAAAATGTCAACACACACAAACAGCGGAGCCAACAGAATTGCTGAACCACTGGATAAGGTGGTGGGCAGCAGCTCTGTGATCCCGGAAGGGGCAAGGCCTTGGGCAGAAGGGACAGGACTGGGGTAGCCAGCCTTAAGCATTGCTATATTGCATGTTGCCCTCCCAGCCATCCCTTTCCACTGCTCCGAGTATGACGTGCGGGGCTTCAGTGTTGTTTTAAAGGGCCCAGGGCTCTGGCCACTGCTACTGCCACAGTAGTGGCTCGGTGACCAGGAGCCTTGGGCCCTTTTGAATCTCAGGGCCCCGGGGAAGTTGCTTCCTTTGCCCTCTGTTGGCAGGCCTTTACACAAGGCAATATTTTTATATTTTGGAAAATATTTATACTAGGAGATTTAGCCAGTGTTGCCTGGTTTCTTCAGGGCAGAGGGCTGAAAGATGGGGGGTACAAGAGTCAGCAGGGCCTTGGGGTTGTAGTGGGACAGTGCAAGAGGCTGGGGGTAGGAGTTGTGAAAGTATAATTTGGGAAGTAAGAAGGGGCTCAGGGCAGTGGGTCCCATCCAACACAGGCCTTTTTTCTCCCCCAGCTACCAGGGCTGTTTTCTCTCCCCCCTCCAATCCCGCCCCAGCTGTCAGGGGCGTTTTCTCTTCTCCCAGCCCCACCATAGCTACTAGGGGTGTTTTCTGTTCCCTCAGTCACTAGGAGCCTCCTTCCCCCCGACAATTCCCCCGGGCCATCAAGGTGCTACAGCTAAGGGACAGGAGTGGGTGGGGAGGGGAAGGATTTGGGGCAGAGTGACTACTTACTTGGTGTACTGGCAGGCAAGATGGTGGAGCCCCAACCCTGCTGGCCTCTCCCTTGGTGGTATGGCTGCCCCCAGTGGAAACTCAGAAGGATAGCTTTCCCCTGCAGGCTCACTGCCCTCAGTGGACAATCTTATATGCCTCTAAACAGCAGCCCCTCACTTTGCATGTTATGGAAAACAGTCCTTTTTCTGGGGTTTCCAGTTGTCCTGACAACCAAATCCTGACTTTGATTTAAGTTAAGAGGAAGCTGCCTACCAAATTTGGAGGCCCTCGCTTTTACCTTTTCAGAGGAGTTCTTGAACAAATGGACTCACAGTTAGACTCTGAGAAACGCACTTTAAAATTTGAGAAAGATATAGATGTGTGATTCAGCTTAAAATTGTTCTTCAGATTTTATTTATTTGGACTTGCATACTGGATATTTTGACTCCAGTCCTTGGATCTAAACAAACTATGCAGAGGAGAGTGCCTGGATGATGAAGGACAAGGTTTACCCATCTTTGTGTTTTCTCAGTCCATATGGCTGTAGATTGGCTCCCGCCATAAGTCAGAGCAGCGTCAGAGCTATTCTAGTTTATGGTGGCAGACAGTTGCATGCACATAGAGATCAAAGGAGTGCATGGAGTTATGAACATGCCTCTTTGCCTTCAGCCTTTGATATATGCCTGGTATAACATGTGCCCTGTGGTATGATACCAAAAGACTGTGGTTTTGTCTTTTCAACTCTATCCTACCCAGGTACCTACCCAGGTATTCCACCAGACCAGGGAGATTCTCAGCTGCCTGATTATGGTAGGAGACACACCATCACCCTAGCATTCATATGGACTGAAGAAGTACCAATGAAAGTATTATCTCCTGAGAAATCTTAAAGGAGGCAGCACTGCTTATGTAAATAAAAAATGTTTGTGATGCTTCTGCTGTCTCAGCAGTTAATTAACAAACATTATTTCCAGAACTGTGCTGATGTCTGTTAATATTGGACCTTCCCCAGCAGTTCTCACTGAAGCATAAAGTCCCATGACAGTCAGTGGGCCAATTCCACTGCTGGTGTAAACTGGTGCAATTGTTTTGTCAGCTTATACCAGTGGTGAAATAGTCTCATTGATTTTAACACTTTAAGGGTGCTGAATCAGAGACACATCATTCCTTGCACTAGCTACAAAAACAAGTAATAGCGGGTCTGCATCTGTAGAAATTTATCCCATTGTTCTGAAGAAGTGGGGAAGATGTGTGTCAAAGTAACAGAATTCTGTACTCAGAACCCATGGATCCTATTGTCTGTGGAGGTGAGGCACATTCATATGAAAGCTGTGTATCTCAGCAGTAGCCCTCCTTTCCCTGCTTTCTCTAGCTCCACCAGGAGCTGCACTTGGAGGAAATGCCTCACTGACTGCTTCTCATGAACCCTTTCAGGGGATTAACCATCACAGGAGAGTCAACTGATAAAAGAGTGTTGACAAAGTCAACACTAACTCCTCTTTTAAAGTCCTGTGGGTTTGCTAGGATGATGATGCCAGGGATGGTATCCATCCATTGGGTTCTGCCCTGGCCCAGCATCTTCCTTTATTCCAAATCAAATCCCTGCACAGGTGTGGGGGGTCTCTGGGCGCAGTCAAAAAGAGAGAATGATTTGGGATAGGGAACACTTTGTACTTCCAACGCTCATTCTCATTGGAATCCATCGGTGGGGTGGGGGGTCACATCCTATCTTCTCCTCCTATAACACCCTATTTTAAAAAGCATTATTGGAAAACCAAGAGTGCCATATTAGTGCCTAGTTGGAAATGGTAGAATTATCAATAATGTAGTAAAGGCAGAAGTGTTCAATAACTATTTCTGTTATAGCGGCGAGGAGTCCTGTGGCACCTTATAGACTAACCGAAGTGTTGGAGTGTAAGTTTTCATGGGCAAAGACCCACTTCGTCAGATGCATGTCATCTGCGTCTTTGCCCATGAAAGCTTATGCTACAACACTTCGGTTAGTCTATAAGGGTATGTCTACACTACCACCCTAGTTCAAACTAGGGTGGTAATGTAGGCAACCGGAGTTGCAAATGAAGCCCGGGATTTGAATTTCCCGGGCTTCATTTGCATCTTGCTGGGCGGCGCCATTTTTAAATGTCCGCTAGTGCGGACTCCGTGCCGCGCGGCTACACACGGCACAGAGTCCGCACTAGCGGACATTAAAAAATGGCGCCACCCGGCAAGATGCAAATGAAGCCCGGGAAATTCAAATCCTGGGCTTCATTTGCAACTCCGGTTGCCTACATTACCACCCTAGTTCGAACTAGGGTGGTAGTGTAGACATACGCATAAGTGCCACAGGACTCCTCCCCACTTTTGCAGATTCAGACTAACATGGCTACTCCTCTGATACTCGACATATTTCTGTTATGTATTTGGAAAGAAAAACTGATAATATAATCATATGATATAATAATGAAACATTTAGTGCTCCAACAGTAACTCAGGGGGACATTAACTTTAGTAGTTAATGTTAAAGATTTCAGAATCAGCATGTCCAGATAAGTAGCATTGAAGACTGTAGAGAGCTGGTCAAGGAGCTTGCAAGACTGCTAATACTGGGTTTTAATAATTCTTGGAAGACGAGAAGATTCAGAGGATGGGAAGAAAACTGTTGTGTCAGTATTTAAAAAAGGTAAATCACATGCTGTAAATAATTATAGGCTTGCCATTCTGATATTGATCCTGGGTACAATAATGGAATAGCGGATAGGGGATTTGACCAATAAAGGATAAAAGGAGGGTAATATAATTAATGCCAAACAAGATGAGTTCATGGAAAATGGATCCTATCAAACTTGATATCTTTTTTTGATTAGATAAAAAATTTGGTTGATAAAGGTAATAGTGTTGGCATAATATACTTAGACTTATGTAAGGCATTTGTTTTGGTATTACAAAATTTTGATTAAGAAATTAAGAGACAAAATTAAAATGGCATACATTAAATTGATTAAAAGATGCCTAAACTATAGGGGCTCGTCTACACTGGCCCCTTTTCCGAAAGGGGCATGCTAATTTCACAGGTCGTAATAGGGAAATCCGCGGGGGATTTAAATATCCCCCGCGGCATTTAAATAAAAAATGTCCGCCGCTTTTTTCCGGCTTTTAGAAAAGCCGGAAAAGAAGGTCTACACTGGCCCCGATCCTCCGGAAAAAAGCCCTTTTCCGGAGGATCTCTTATTCCTACTTTGAATTCCTCTTATTCCTATTTTTATTTAAATGCCGCGGGGGATATTTAAATCCCCCGCGGATTTCCCTATTACGACCTGTGAAATTAGCATGCCCCTTTCGGAAAAGGGGCCAGTGTAGACGTAGCCTAGGTGTCAAAAGGTAATTGTAAATGGGGAATAATCCTCAAATGGACTAGTTTCTAGTGAGGTCCTAGGGATTGGTTCTATACTATTTAATGTTTGTCTCAGTGATCTAGAAGGAAATATATTGTTACTGACAATGTTTGTAGACAACACAGAAAGTAGTGGTGAAGTAAATAGGGAAATGGGACAGGTCCAGATACTTGATAAAGTACACAGTATGCATTTCAATACAGCCAAACATAAATGTGTACATCCATGAACAAAGAATGCAGGTCCTTCTTACAAGATGGGAAATAATGACTCTAAAAAAGATTATTATTACCACAAAATTACAAATATTGGTAACCATATTTTAGCTATCCCTGCATTTAATACAAATGTAGCTCGTGTTGGGACACAAATTTAAGATCTTCCAGAAAAACTTCTTTTGAGAGAGAGCATCCACACAGCAAAAACGCATCGAAAAAGCAATCTGCTTTTGGAAATATATCCAACATTAGCAAGATGAAATGAGTCACAATAACTGGAGGCCTGAGCGATGGCAAAAATTGCATCTCTAATCCATCCCAGCAGCAACAGCAATTGAGGGGCTGTAAAATTCTGAAGTCAGAGGTTGAAAGTATTAGGGAATGCAACTTTAATTCATCAACTCCACACGGGAGAAGCTGGGGGCTCCTGCTCCTTTGATGAAGTTACCTTTTAGTAGCATCAGCACAAATGTTTTGGAAGAAGATTTTTAGACAATCTTTTGCACTGTTGCTAAAACATGACTTCAATGACAAAACTTCCACTGACTTTAATGAGACTAGTCTGACACCTTTATTGAATCCACACTAACGTAAACAATGCTGAGTTAAAAGAAATATTGTCTCACATGTTTCCAACATTTTACAGATGGTGCCATAATGGTAAGTTATTTATTATGAGTGAGGATTGCATGCAGATTGCCCTCAATGGAGATCCCATCATGTGTCCCAAAAGGTCACAGATTACCACTTGCTATTAGGATAATGCATATAGTCATTCTCTCGCTTTCAGAGTTCTAAGTCTGATAAAGGTTACTTGTAGTTGGCAGCCTTCATGTATCAGCAGTTTAGTTTAATATATAATCAAGAGACCTTTGTTTCAGTGTACTATGGACACCAGACTCTGTTTCTTGAAATGATTAGAAAATATTTAGGTATACAGTCTATCCCCAGTGTGCACACATAACTGTAAAAATCTCATTAGCATTAATGGGAGGTATCCATAGCTTGTGTCAAGGTCAAGAGAGGACCGATCTAGAAGTGAACTAAGGGCACTAAAAGCAGGGTGCTTAGTCTCTATATATTTTAGAGATTTGTGCATTTATCTGACATGTCCCTGTTTGTTCAAAAACTCCTCCTAAACAGTAAGAGCTAAAATCACCACATTTTGTATCCAGCTTCCTCTTATTCCCTCTTCCTATCCCCAAACCCTGGCACCAGGCTGGCTTTCCCTCCAGTCCCCAGCTCTGAGCTGCCCCCCACAAGCACACAGCTCAGAGACCACTGGTGGCAGACCTGTAAGTCTGCTAGTTTTACAATAAGGCTATGTCTGCACTGCAGTGCTATTTTGGAATACCAAACGTATCCCGAAATAGCTATTGTTACCTAGGGGACTTAGGTAAACAATTACTGTGGAAGCCAAAACCTGTAGTGAAGCCTAAGGCAGGTTGCCCCCACACAGAAACCAGATTCGGCCTGGTGTTACGTATCTAGTCACCGTTGGATTGGGTAACCACAAATCAGGCGAGAGACCAATGTTTAGGGCCAAACCATATATTTTGGAAAGTCAAACGCACAACAACGACAACGGTATAAACCCACCCTATCCCAGAAGAGAAAGGAGATAGATAGGTCCCGAATACACCAGGGGAATACGTTACAATATCAGTGGCGGCGATTAAGGCCTGCGACCTTCCACCCTGTGGCTAATGTGAAGCCTTAGGGGAGGACAGCAGGGCGTCCCTCGCTGACAGGGATTGGTCCAGTCAAATGTGTCCTCCTGCAGATGGATCCTCGCCTCCAGTGGAAAAGGTAAGTTCCTTTAGGGGTTGGCACTCGATAGTCCTTCAACTCACAGCCCAATCCAGGAGGTAAGGATGATGGTAATAAAGTCCAAGTCCATGTGGCAGAAGCCAGCAACCAATTAAACGGGGTATTCCCACACTCACGGTGGCTATCTCCCATGACTCGAGCTAAATCCTTGTACCAATATCCACAAACCAAAATGGAGCACTACGGGAAACAGACAAACACTGACAGGACTCTAAACGGTAGACAGTGACTGACTGACAATAGCACAGACGGACAGTGGCGAACCTGAACCCCTCTTTGGTCAGGGCTTATAAACTCTTCAAGGCGGGAAAAGGGTGATAAGGGTTGGGTGCACAGAATGGTGCTGTGTGCAACGTTCTAGGAGGGAGGAGTGCACAGTTTCCGGGTGGTGTGCAGCTCATTTGAGTGCCTAGTGCACAGTTACGAGCTGAGTGCATAACTATGGGGTGGGGTGGACATAGCATAGTGCAGTGTGCACTTAATGTTTTGGCGGGAAAGGGGTTACAAAGGAAAAAGAGACAAGAAGGAATCTGAAGAGACTCCATTTTAAAAAGCAATTGCTCTAATCATCCTTACCCAGGCAACAGTTCCCCTCCTTGATGGCAGTAACTGAATAACAAGTAATTGGGATTTATGTTACACAGCCATCACAATATGTATTTTAAACTGGTTACATGTATATAACAACATAACAATATCAACAATATAACCTTTTTACATTTCCTCATCCTTCTTTAACACAAAAGTATCTTTATATCTCAGTTTTGGTTTACGACATACATACACTCTTAATATAACTAAATACACTAACATACATTTTTGCAACGGATGGTTAGAGGATGACTAAACATAGAGGTAAGATCATCAAATGACAAGAATATGTCCCACCAATGATGCGTCTCAATTTCAGTTTGGACCTTTTTACTGATTTTACAAATCTTATCAACCGCATGCTGTATGATAATTCCTGTTTTATTGCCTAAAGCAGTAATTTCTTTTACTAAGCAGTAATTTCTTTGGTGAAACAAAGAAGCCATAGCATTTATATTTGGGCCTATATGAATAGGTTCGATCCTTCTTAGAATTTGTATATCGATGCTATGTTGTTCCTGTACCGTCTTATATAGAGTTATCTCTATATAGCACACTTGCAGATGGAATACCCCACATAAACACATATTGCTTTCCTTTGAATTCTTTACATTGTAAAAGATGTTAACCATAAAGGTTGCACACAAACTGCGGATGCATAGACATCCCTCCGCAATCTGTACCACTCCGGAGTGGTTATTAGTGGGATCAGAAGGGTGAAGATCGTAGTGGCATTCCCCTTGATCTGAATTAAGGCAGATATGGTTTTCCTCCCATAGACCGGTAGTGCAAGTATATCCCAGGCCCATTTGCTCTACGCAAGCCTGTAGATTTACAGTTTTAACGGTTTGTTCATTTACATGGGCCCACATTCTATCTTGCAACAGAAGCATCAGGGAATAATTTACAAACAACCCAATAGGAATGATGGGATGTAAATGCTCTTTTTGGGCATTCACTAGGGTAAGGATGGCCAATTGTAGACATTCTTCTTTTATATCATAAGAGATGTCAATGATCGCCCACCATTCCAGATTCTCCTGTCGAAGCTACTTAATTGAGGCTTTAGCAATGTAACGATTTCGACGGGGACCTTCCCCGCGATGCTATCTCGGATTATATCTTTAACAACATCTATTAACAGGGTTTGTGCCTGAATACATGCTAAGGCAGTAGATAAGTTAGCCTGAAGAGATCCTATGGCATGTAAAAGTTTGAGATTATCCTCTTCTTGCAGGGTAAGCCATAAGGGTAACAATTTCGCAATTTCTACCTGCAGATAGTTCAGGGCTAACAATGCTTCTTGGATGGGATGTGTTAGTGCCGCAAAATTGTTGGACACACCGGCTAATCTTTGGGCCATACGGATTTGATTTATGGTGTTTATTGTGCCTAAACTTGCTCTGACTCCTCCCATTAACTTTGTGACCAAATCTCGTTTTGGTCTTTTAGGTGTAATATCTTGTTCCACGATGTGCAACCATCTATTCCATCTGCTCAACAGGGGAACTACTTACTCTTGACATGCAGGATCCAATTTGATTGTTGAGACATGCAGCGTCACGGTGACAATTTTCATGGAGTATCTGGGTTCCACCATAACAGTTCTTATAATATCCTTTTTGATGACATATGGGCCTACATTAGTAATAATCGGAGGATGAGCTATAGTGATATTTAGCTTATATTCAACTTCGTACGGGCCTCGGATGGTCCATGTACCAGTTATTGCCACCACTTCCACATACCCATTACCCATGACCGATCATATACCTTCTCTTCTCCCATTTACAATATGGAGATTCATGATAAGTAGTGGATTGGGCCGCTTGTCCATACAACCCACATGGAATCCTCTGATCGTATTTGCACCTGATAGGATTGAATATGGTGACTGGAACACTCTCTACTTCATTGGCCATGTGTACCACTTGAACGGTGATATTCATGCGCCCTGGTTTGATGAAAGTGGGACTCAGTATGTCCATATAAACGTATTTGGTATTGTCCCATTGACTAATTAAGCGATGGCAATTAATGATGCAACGTACCGGTCTTTTTGTCTGGCACCCTACTTGTTCGATGTCTATTCCCCAATCGCATCCTCCATGAGGGCCTAAACCCATATCGAACCAGTTATGCATCCGCAACACTATCTTTTTGGCCTCCTTTTTAGCAGCAAACACTAATTCCTTTTGACCTGTTTGCTCATCAATTACATTGAAGTAGCACTCATCCCCTGCTGCATAGGCATACATTATAAGATCTTGTGATTGGAAGTGTACCAAATCCACTCTTCTCTGTCTGGTGGTAATTACAGCTGAAGTTTTTGGGATGTTCCAATAGCGCAGTGGTCTATCAATTACAGTGCATCTCCAATATTCATTTTCTCTATATAACAATCCTCGTCCCATCCAAGCTTGAATTAACAGTAAGATCTCGAACAGTAGCTCCTCCATCTGTTGAAAGACAGAGAAAGAAGCATAATTAGTCTCAGTCTCTTAGAATTATGGGAGATTTTCCAGCACCTGGTTCCCTCCTAAGGATAATGACACCTGGGAATTAACATCTTTAGACTTTCGTTGTTTTAATTGTGAACTATGGAACCACTTTTTATTTTTCCATTTTCCCATGCTTATTTCCAGCTGATAAACAGTAGGTCCTGCTTTATTAATGATGTAACATGGTCCTATCCATCGTGGGCTCAAGGGATGTTGCTTTTCGCTCACGTAGCAGTATAAAACTTGATCTCCTATCTCCAACTCCTTAATTTGAAGATGTTCTGCCAATCTTTTATCCATTTTTTGCATGTTTCTTTTCAGAGTTATAGCTACTGTTTTTTGTATGGAAGATATCGTTTCCAACAGCTGGCGTATATACTGGTCCGTCAACATTCGTGGTCGAAATTCATCTGGAGGCACCCCTCCTTGAACCCACCATAGTTCTGGCGTTTTCATCGGTCTTCCCAAAAGTGCCTCATGTGGCGAATACCCATGGGCACTCACCATGGATCATATTGCCATGAGGATCAAGGGAAGGTGTTCATCACATCTCTTACCAGAAGAATCAATAATTTTACGTAAAGCGTTTTTTATAGTTCTATTTGACCACTCCACTAAACCGGAGGACTGGGGGTGTCCCGGAATATGTAATTGTTGACGTATTCCCAGAGCAGTGCACAGATGTTGGGTCACTTCACCTGTAAAATGCGTCCCTTGGTCACTGTCTATCTCTGATGGCAATCCGAACCGCGCAAACACTTCATTAAGTAAAACTCGAGCAGTAGTCTTTGCCGTACAATTCTTCATGGGTATTGCCTCAACCCATTTAGTGAAAGGGTCTACTATTACGAGATAATATAGATTTCCTCTTGCAGTTTTAGGAAGTGGCTCGATAAAATCTATTTGTAATTGATACCATGGTCCATTTATGGGTTGATGTCGTATTGGCTTACCATAATTGTTGTTTTTCGGGTTATTTTGTACGCATCTAAGGCAGTTTTGAATAAAATGCTCTACATCTGGTTGGATCTGTGGCCACCAAGCCACAGCTGACAAACGATCCAAAGTATTCTCCACCCCAAAGTGTCCTTGGGTGTAAGATAGAGACACTAACTCTTGGCGGAGAGCAGTAGGCATAATTACCACCGGGGCCTCTTCCTCAAGAGTGTCACAATTTTGCCATTGCTCCATTACCACCCCACATGGATGCTTAAAGATATTATAATTCTTGTATTTTCCATAGTCCCCTGATCTTCTTTAGGTTCTATGGAATTAATCTCTTGTGACGTCGGCGTCTTCCACGATTGCTCCCAGGGTAGGGTGGCTGCCTTTTTAGCCAACTGATCTACTGCATTGTTGATGTCTGAGATTTCTGCGTGGTTCTTCCTATGTGCTTTTACTTTAAACAAGTATGTTCTGTCCAATCGTTGTTTGGCTAGGTTCCACGCTTGATTTAGTAGAGTCGCGTGCACTACTGGCTTATTGTTAGTAGTATTCATTCCTCTCTCTCTCTCTCCACACTATCATCCAGTCAATCAGAGCTCTAAGCACCCATTCTGAATCGGTACAGATGGTCATGTCTGTATTGGGATCACTATTTTCGAGAGCCAGGATTATTGCCACAATTTCTGCAGCTTGAGCAGAGGTAACGTTGATGGATCGCAGTATCTCCTTGTTGGATCTTACGTGTAATGCAGCTGCTCCGGCAGACAGTTTCCTGTTAGTTTGAAGGCAACTACCATCTACTACCCACATTTCTTCTGGGGTATGTTCTTTAATCGCCTCATGTTTTTCTATCAATGAGAAGGGGGAGGTCTCCTCCGGGGCTCGATACTCAGGAACAGGGCATTTATGATCTTCAAGCGCAGTAGAGTCTATGGGTTGACAAAGCAAAGCTGGGGCAATATTTTGAGTCTTTAATGGCTCCACTCGAATTGGGTGGTTCTAAAGGCCAATGTCCATTGGGTTATGCATGGGTGGCTTACACACCCGTTGTTGGTTCTTCCTGATACAATGTACCTCACTGGAGTATGGCAAGTTCTCAGAATGATGGGGGCCATCCCGGCGAGGTACTCCCAGTGTTGTAGAGCCCACACTAAAGCTAACACCTCCTTTTCGCAAGCTGTATATTGTTGCTCTACCTCGGATAATGTCCGGGACACATATGCAGCTGGTTTGACCGATGTTCCCTTCTTCTGCATCAATATGGCCCCAATAGCTTCTTTTCCGGTAGACAACTGCAGATTGAATTCCTTGCTGGGGTCAGGATAGATAAGTGCTGGTGCTTGCATTAAAGATTGTTTTAACTGCATGAATGCCTCCTGTTGTAAAGTGCCCCACTGCCAAGGCTGGGATTTCTTCAGTAGCTTATAAAGCGGTTTTGCCTTTAGCCCAAAGTTCTCAATGAAATCCCTGCTGAAACCCAGAAGGCCTAAAAACATACTTAAAGTATGAACGTCTGTTGGCACAGGGAGGCTAGCAATCATTTTAATACGTTCTTGATCAGGTTTCCTGCCATCTTTGCCCAGCTCTACTCCTAAATATGTAACATTGTTCTTAACCAATTGGGCTTTTGAAGAATTGATCAAAAATCCAGCTTTTTTCAGAATGTCCAATACCTCGTCCAGAACCTTCAAGTGCTCCTCCCAATCTTCCATTGCAATCAAAATGTCATCTACATAGCTTAAAATGTGTTTAGCATGTTTTCAGTTCTTCCATAAACTCGAGACAGTTCGGTGACAAATTGTAGGGGCATTAAGGAACCCCTGAGGTACTTGGGTGAACGTAAATTGTTGATGTAAATAAGTGAAAGCAAATTTGTACCAAGACTCTGGATGGAGGGGTATTGAAAAGAAAGCGTTGGATATGTCGATAACTGAGAACCATCGCGCCCCACTGGCAATTTGGGCGATTATTTCGGGGTATTTCACAACCACCGTGGTCATCCTAGGAGTTATTTTATTTAACTCCCAGTAGTCTACAGTAAGCCGCCAAGATTTCCCATCAGCCTTCTTAACTGGCCATATTGGGGAATTACATGGGCTATCGCACTTGACGATTATCCCTTGCGTTAATAAAGCCTGGATGGTGTCATCTATCCCCTTTTGTGCTTCTATGGGGAATTTGTATTGCTTAATTGGTCACGGGTCTGGTTCATTTTCACTAACCATCTGTTGTATTTTCCCGCAACTAAGCTTATGTTGTGCAAATACCTCCAAATGACGGTTTACTATATCTTGCACCTCTGGTTCCCAGGTAGGCATCGCTATATCCTGGCATGCTTTTATAGATCCTATCTGGTGAGAGGGTAATATGATGGTTCCTACTTCATTTTCTTCACTCATCTTATATAAGCACTGGTTAGGCAGATCTGTGACAAGTCCATAGGTTTTAATTAAATCCATGCCAATGATGCCTACATTATCCAGTTCCTGCAAACCAATAGTAGTTGTAATCCATAAAGATCCTAATTGACAATTAACATCTTTAATGAAGGGTACAATAGAGATCTTGCCATTATAAGGTTGTAAAGTTCTTATATGGTCCACTGTCGTATTTTTGATCATAGGTGATTGTCTTGTGCAAATCAAGCTGGTAGAGGTCCCTGTATCCACCAATGCTTGCTGTTCAGTGGTTCCGAACTTCCCTTGATATGTGATGTTTATCACTGGCCGTCCATATAAATCAAATGATAATGATGTAATCCATTGCATCTTCAGGGACAGGGAAACTCGGCATCCTCATTGGGAATCGTGGTTCCCACGGTCTTCAAAATGGCGGCATTGGTTCTCACGGTTGCCAAAATGGCAGCACCCATCTGACCCCAAAGGACTGTGGCAAGACGGTGGTGCCGTACCCCTAGATCTCTCCTCACAAAATGGAGTCCCTGTTGCGGCAGCCGTTTTTCCTTCCCACCGAACCAACTCATTAAAAATAAAGTCTGTGTTCATTGTTTTTATCTTGTCCCAGGGCAAATATTTAGAAAGCCTCTGTGGCAGAAATTTCTTCTCTCTTTCCCCACAGCACTCGAGGGGGAAACCCAGACTTCACTGCCTTTTGTTCTTTTGGTTGATTTTCAAGTTTGAAAGGCTTTTCTCCAGCCTGATTTTCCTCATTCAAGGCTGATATTCTTTTTGTATGTTGTTTGGCCCCAGCAGCTGCCATTTGCTGCAACTCAAAAACCTCCCTTAATTTTTCCTCTAACATGGTAAGGGGAGCATTCAAATAATCAAAAGCTCCTATGGTCAATTTCAAAGTAGGGGAGTAAGCCTTGATAGCACATTTTCTTAAATTGTGGGTTATCACACTCCAATCTATCACCCCTCTGATCTCCAAGCTCGGCCAACCAAGATAACGTTTTTTTCCTGATAATATATATTTCTGGTTTTTCTCCCTCTCTTTGCTGATCTGAGTAAGCCTTCCCTATAAGATCTTCTTGAGGGAAGAACACCTTGAATACAGCCGTGAGCAATGCTTTCCCTTCTGGGTTAGGCTCACTGACCACAGAACATGGGAGAGCCAGATAATCCTCCACTGGCATACACTCTTTCAATAAGATTACAATATCCTCTGGGCTCCAATTTGGGGTGGCACATATCCTGGCAACCCAATCTAACACCTTTTCTCGGTTACATAGTCCCATGTTCTTACCCAGAGCTTGAGCTTGTTCTGAGGTTAAGGCTGACCAGGATATTGCACCCGGGTGGTGGTTATTGGAGCCATAGCCATCGACTCTAACGTTTCTTCCCTTCCTGGATACGATGGAGGGGGAGCGGAGGGAAGACCAGACTGCTCCATCTTCTCCCAACCAATCCACCTCTCGGTATTGGGGCTGAATAGCCGCCACCACTCCCTTTGCCATCCCTAGCTGCTGCTGCAGCTTACAAATGGTCGCATTACACTTGGTGTGATCCCCTTCAGCTCGCACACTGCTTGCTTCTTTAATAAGATGCCTTACAGTGGCCTGAGTGTCGTTAAGCTGCTTAGTCTTTTCTGAAATTATTTCCTTTGCTTTGTCTTCCTTTATACATAGACCAGCTATTTTATTCTCCAAAATGGGAGTCTTTGGATTCTACCTCAAATTCCTTCCATTCCAAATTTCCCTCAGCTACATTCAATTGATGCATTGATTCATCATACATTGATCTTAACAATCTCATTTGGGAGGCTAGCTCCTGACTTGTCATGGCCAACCCATATAACAAGGCCCTTTTCTGGTGTTTTCTCTTTGGATGAGGCTTAGCCTCCACATATTTCTCCTATAAACTACCAAACTTGTCAAGGGAGTCTTCCCCCTTGAAAGAATCTTTTATCCAAGGTTTAGTTCCATTCCCAAAAGAATTCACAGCAAATTCTAAAGAACCTTTATTATGCGTGGGCCTCCAGCCGTCGATGTCAAATAGCTGAGTTGCTGCCATCCCGCTAAATTGGGCTACTTACCCAGCCCACACTAAAGAGAATCTGAGTCACTGGGTTATGACTAGGCTTGGAAACCAAAGCCTGCCAGTCAGTACCTCACTAAAAAAACCCTGAAAACACAAAACCGCAAACAAATATGGAGCAGCGCTCTTCCGTCCGCGAAAAGCAGCGGAGGGGTTTAAAGATGACTATGGCGCCTAGGTGCACCACCCGGAGTAGGCCTTCCACCTTCTCAAGCTACCGCTCCCAGAATTAGGGCTTTACCCTCAGCTGACAGGGTCGGGAACCTGTCACTGTCGGGTGGTCTGGGTCACAGAGAAGCGTCCCCCTCAGCTGGAACCACAGCACCACCTTGAAACCACAAACGGGGATGATGGATAGGGCCCCCGAGGATGGAAACCCTCCCTGAGCCAACGGACAGTGATACAATTGTTGTTGTTGTTCGCTCATGCACCACCCATATAAGTGTGAGTGTGCCCAGGGCCTGATAAGAATTGAACCAACCCTCACCAGGTCCTGCCGCGGTCACCAAACTGTTACCTGGGGGACTTAGGTAAACAATTACTGTGGAAGCCAAAACCTGTAGTGAAACCTAAGGCCTAAGGCAGGTTGCCCCCCACAGAAGCCCCCCACAGAAGCCCCCCACAGAAGCCAGATTCGGCCTGGTGTTACGTATCTAGTTGCCGTTGGATTGAGTAACCACAAATCAGGTGAGAGACCAATGTTTAGGGCCAAACCATATATTTTGAAAAGTCAAACGCACAACAACAACAACGGTATAAACCCACCCTATCCCAGAAAAGAAAGGAGATAGGTAGGTCCCGAATACACCAGGGGTATACGTTACAATATCAGAGGCGGCGATTAAGGCCTGCGACCTTCCACCCTGTGGCTAATGTGAAGCCTTAGGGGAGGACAGCAGGGCATCCCTTGCTGACAGGGATTGGTCCAGTCAAATGCGTCCTCCTGCAGATGGATCCTCGCCTCCAGTGGAAAAGGTAAGTTTCTTCAGGGGTTGGCACTCGATAGTCCTTCGACTCACAGCCCAATCCAGGAGGTAAGGATGATGGTAATAAAGTCCAAGTCCATGTGGCAGAAGCCAGCAACCAATTAAATGGGATATTCCCACACTCATGGTGGCTATCTCCCACGACTCAAGCTAAATCCTTGTACCAATATCCACAAAATGGAGCACCACGGGAAACAGACAAACACTGACAGGACTCTAAACGGTAGACAGTGACTGACTGACAATAGCACAGATGGACAGTGTTGAATCCAAACCCCTCTTTGGTCAGGGCTTATAAACTCTTCAAGGCGGGAAAAGGGTGATAAGGGTTGGGTGCACAGAATGGTGCTGTGTGCAACGTTCTAGGAGGGAGGAGTGCACAGTTTCTGGGTGGTGTGCAGCTCATTTGAGTGCCTAGTGCACAGTTTCGAGCTGAGTGCATAATTATGGGGTGGGGTGCACATAGCATAGTGCGGTGTGCACTTAATGTTTTGGCGGGAAAGGGGTTACAAAGGAAAAAGAGACAAGAAGGAATCTGAAGAGACTCCATTTCAAAAAGCAATTGATCAAATCATCCTTACCCAGGCAACACTATCCTGTGTCTTAACAGCAAGCCCATTATTTCAAAATATAATAGGCTCACTATTCCATCGTCGCTGTAAACCTCATTCAATGAGGAGTAAGGGACATTTTGGAATAGTAGGTTATTTTGAAATTTGATACTGTGTAGACAGCACCAAATTATGAAATAAGCTATTTATAATTTGACTTGAAATAAGTTACGCAATTTGCGTAGCTCAAATTGCATAGCTTATTTCTAGCTATGGGTGCAGTGTAGATGCACCCTAAATGGAAAATATATTACTTAAGTATGTTGCTTGGTTTGGACACTAGATGGCAGCAGTATACACTGGAAATAATCATTTGCTAAACCAGAAAAAACACATATTCAATAAAGAAGTGAACATTTTGTAAAGAATCAGTTCTGCAGAATCATTTCTGCATGAAATTAGAACAAATTAAAATAAGGCTTAAGTATCATATGTTTCAGCAATCAGCTTATAGATCCTAAAGAGATTCTGAGATCCAGCAGCCATATTTTTGAGCAGTTTATACTTCATTTAGGTCAAAATATGCCCTCATTTGCTCCTAGTAAATCATCTCAATTGAGGTTTTATTGGTTTGAGTAAAGGCAGAATTTAGCCTTTAAATGTTGTAATATTATGCAACCAGATATAAGATCTGATACTTGGTTGCTTGTGTACTTAAAATTTCTATAAAAGTCAATGGATGAACCAGTGTCAGGCTGTTATAATCATGTTAATGCACAGAATGACAATAAATAATGTTTTATAGCTTAGTAATCAAATGATAATCTACAACAGGGAATAAAAATATTATTTATTGTAGTGTTTACAAAAACACTTATCAAGATATTCCAGACTAGTAATATTTGTGAAGAATTTATTAAGGGTGTGTCTACACTGCACCCCATAGCTGAATATAAACTACGCAGTTTGAGCTATGCAAATTGAGTAGCTTATTTCAAGTCAGTTTCAAAATAGTTTATTTAGAAATTTGGTGCTGTCTACACAGCACTTATTTTGAAATAAATCGCTGTTCCGAAATGTCCCTTACTCCTTGTGGAATGAGGTTTACAGGGATGTTGGAATAGCGAGCCTGTTTTATTTTGAAATAATGGGCGTGCTCAAAAGATGCAGAATAGCTATTTCGGGATACCACAGGTACATTGCGCTGCAATGTAGACATAGCTGAACAGCCCAGATTGTGCCATTCTGGAAGAGTCTTTGGTGAAGGAGAATAAATAGAGGCTGTACATTCATTGCAAAGGCTAAGATTTTGTCTCATATATTTTTAGTAAAAGCCATACTAAAAGGTCACGGGTAATGAAGAAAAAATCGTGGAAGAGTATGACTTGTCCCTGTCTTTGGTGAAAAATATCCATGACAAAATGAGGAGCTTAGTGGTGGGGCCCCCACACTGGTCACTGTGGCTAGGAAGGTCTGAGGGCTGCTCTAGCTCCTGGGAGACCACCCTGCCACTTGCAGTAACTTGGTGGTACTTTGCATTTCCAACACCTGTGGTAGCCGGGAGCTCCAGGGTACCCCTTCTGCCCACAGCAGCCTGGAGCTTCAGGGGTCCCCACTGCCTGTGGCAGCTAGAAGCTGCAGGGAGCAGTGAAGGAACCCATAGTTTCTGGTCCCTGTGGCCGGTGGGGGACCCTGCAACTCCTGGCCACCATGGGATCTGGTTGTTGGAAGTCATGGATTCTGTGACTTTTGCGGCCTCTGTGAAGAAATTGTAACCTCTCTCATTTCCTCATCTCTTTCAGGGTAGAGCTCTCACTCTCCAGCACTTCCCACTAGCCATGCATAGGGATAAGGAGGTGTGAAGCCATGGGCATTGCTAGCTCCTTTCCCTTGCCTGACTCACTGAGGCACTGTGCAATCCTAGGAAATGGGACTGGAAATCTGGCCCTACCCAGCGGCTCAAGGATAGTGGGCAGAAAGATCCTCCCCATCTTTACTGTTCACCTTTAAAAGGCAGAATATGGCCCTTAAGAATATAAGTTTACATATGCATGATTCTCACTTCAGTGGGAAACCTGAGTATGGAACTGGACTAAAGAGTTTTGAGGCAATGTTCATTATGGAAGTTGGGGTGTTTCCAGCTCCACTCCAGTCTGGCCCAGTTACTCTTCCCGTATCCCGATAGAGGGATGATTGGGCCAAGCCTGAGTGTCACTGCAACCCTGATGTAGCTCTGCTCCAGCTGCTGCTAGTCCCTGCCCCATACAGATCCCTGAATGTCCGTTCCACCCTACATGTACTCTCACCGCCGACCACAAGCCCCCACTTATCCTGACAACTGCCCTACACATCCCAGGAGCCCTGAGCATATGTCCTGCGCACAGCAGTCCCAACACCTCAGCCCCACCAACCCCAGCACCAACATCTGCCACTCGTCCCTAACATCCCAGTCCCCAGTTTCCCCCCATAGGACCCCATTTCCACCACAATCCCACAATTCAGCCCACCTCCTCCCAACATCCCCTATTCTCTCCTCCTCCCAACATTTCCCACTCATCCCATAGTCGTCCCCCCATCCCGCACTGCTTCTTTGATCTTCTTGGCTACTCACTGGTGCTCCCACCCCCCAGCTCAGCACTTTTCTCCTAATCTGCCCTAAGGTAGCTCCCTCCAATCTCTGCCACCTAGTGGCTTTGCTTGCTCCCACTCACGTGGCATAGGCCAAATCTGAATGCATGCCATTTGGCCTGGCTGCCCCTGTCATGGTGATGTGGTATCCCGGCCATGACCAGTGCTGCAACCCTGCACACTGAATGAAAATGCCACTCACTCAAATTTGGCTTGGCAGCTCCTCCCTCATAGGAGGCAGCCAAGCCAAGTTTGAGTGAGGGGCATTGCAACCTGCTGTGTGGGGCTGCAATACCACTTAGGTTTGTCCATGTGCCAAGTACACTGAGTTCTACTCGAGTGTTGGTACTAGGTAGCATTGTGATGTTATTTGGTACAAGCTTGTTTTCTTAACTCACTGGGAAATTTGGGTCTGTGAGAAATGAAAGGCTGGGCTCCTTAATGATAACGAATGTGTGGAAATAATCTTCCAAGTCCAGACACAGAAAAAATATTTCCTATAAATCTAATTTGTACATTACTGTAATGGGAAATGGCCAAGTTTGCTGCAAAACCAACGGATGAGTGAGTGAACACATCAACATACAGTAAACATTCTTATCTGGGACTCATCTGTGCTTGTGGTTTTATGAGACTATTTTCAAGATAGAGATATCACATTTTTATACTTAAATGGACCATTTAATTCTTTCAATGAAAAAATCATACAGTAGAATGCATCATGAATATAATTCTGCATAGCTATGATACTTATTTAGTAATTCTATAAAAGGAGAAATGGCTAGTCTATAAAAGCTTAGACAATCACAGTATATGTACAGAGAAAATACTTTTTCATACCTAAGTATTCCAAAGTCTAGGTATTAATAATACTTGGTATTTATATAATCCTTTTCATCTTCAAAGTGCTTGTCTAATTCTCATCTCCCCATTGTGAAGCAGATAAAGAAACCAAGGCAATGAGGTTAAGTGCTTTGCTCAACTTGACGAAGTGTAAGAGTATCAGAGCTGGAATTACAACTCAGTAGCATCTTGCTACAGTTACTGTGATCACACTACAAGATCATACTTTTTCATACAGAAATTAGTGTAAGCGCCACTGACATGCAGACACATCTGGGGTAAAACACACCAACAGTATTCGGACAGGAGGTGAAGGACATTGTATCCAATCTAAACAGCAAAGGAAGGCTTAGATAGGCAGATTATAATTATTAAAATGGAATTGCTGAGGACATGTCAGGGTGAGCAAAAGTATCCAGACCTGGCTCTAAGTAATTAGTCTTCACAAATGGATGTGCTGTAGGCAAATTAATATTTCTATTTGTATTGCACAAAGGAGGACTCAGGCAGAGAGGTTAACTGAACTGCTCAAGGCAAGAGATCTTTTGTAACTCAACCCAGATTAGAAGGCAGGAATTGCTGACTCTTAGTCCTATGCTTTGATACCTCTGTCTGGGTTAACAAACCTATGACTCAATCTTAAAAGCCAACAGTAGGGCTTTATGAGGCTCAGTATTGTGGATATTACTGATACTGGTGAGAAGGGATTTATTGAAGAGTACAAAGTAATAACAATTCTTAACGCTTGTATTGCATTTTTCCAAGTTCAAAGCTCTTTAAAACCCAAATGTAACTGAACATGTGTGTTCATGACCCCATTTTCCTCAGGGCTGTGCTTGGGTCTACTTTTATCCAACCCCCCTCCCCCAAAAACCCCCCAAACCTCTTCTTACTATTTTTGCTTTGCAAAAAGTAGCTTCCCAAGGCTATACAATTATTACTGAAGGTATGTCAGCATGCTGAAGCCTCCTTTCTTTGTCCATTCCCTACAACCTTTATTTGCAAGAGCTGTAAGCTTCTTGGGGGCAGCAGTGCTTAGAGAGTAAAAGCAATTTTAATGCGGGTTGTCATTTTTCAGTCTATGTCTCTATTTGGTTCTGCTTGAGTGATAATAGCAGCTTTTCTCAGTGCTCCTCCAGATATGAACAATTGAATTCTCGCTGGATGGTGAATAATGTATATGGATTTGGGTAAGGGGAGAATTCTGCTCACTTCCCTCCTTCCCCCACCCCTCCCCTGCTTGCTGACCCACTGAAGCAGAAGGCTCAGGATAAGGCAGAAATAGTCGGTTTCACAGCTGGGAGAGGGAAGGAGAATTTAGGGAGTCTGGACAGGGCAGAATGGATCTCTGGTCATCTGTGCAGGGGGATGTGCACAAACTATTGGGCTATTACAGCCCTAGGACCTGACTCATAAAGCACTTACACACAAGCTTAATTTCAAAAACCCCACTGATGTCAATGGGATTTAAGCAAATGCTTAAGCACTTTGCTGTATTGAGACCATCGAGGTTTTATGGTAACAATGTGGGGTAACTGCTACTGTACAACCTGCAGGAAGGACTCCATCTCCTTGCAAACTTTTCCAGTGCACGACACACTCACTTGAACCATGGCTGCATGTTGCTTTAAGGTTTGTGGTGAAAGGAGAGGAGACCACATTGGCAATATCTCAGCAAATGCCACAGGTTGAAGTTCAGTGAGTTTTGCTTCATGAGATTTTAAAGGTATTGAGGGAGCTCAGGCTTGTGACCTGCTGGTTGGCCCCATGCCCTTCATGACTGGCTCCCTATCGGCTTGCAAGGACTCGCTGGCCCATAAAGCCCTGTGTGATTTGAATTCTGACTACCTGAGAGACTACCTTTGCTCCAATGTACCGCTGTTGGAGTTGAGGTCAGCTGGGTTACCTTGATTAACTGGCTGTGAATTAGAACATCTGAGGTTGGAGTCAAAGAGCATGATTCTTCTCTTACACCTATATCAGGAGCCACTCCAGTGATGTCAGTGGAGTTATGGAAGTGTGAGAGGGAATCAAGTCCAAAATGTTCCCAGGATAGATCCTTTGACTTTCAAACTCACTTTTTCCCATGCTGGTCTAGCAGAGTACTAATTAATTGATCACAAGGGAATGTACCTACCTTATTCCAAATTAGAGTGCTTTTACATTCTTTCAGTCTATTTCACTCCTGCTTCAGCCCTAGCAACAGAGGCATGTCAGAGGCATGGAGTAGTTTGTGAGGGGTGTGGCTGGAACATACTGTGCTTTGGTAATCCCTGGATGGTAAATGGACCCTTAGGGGCCATAGTCAGATGGCATAGATTCACTTAATATCAGGATAAGGGTCAGAGTCGGCATAGAATTGACTCCAAGACTAGAACCATAATCTACTCTCTTGTACCAATTTGTGCCTATCAACCACTTTGCACACATATAACTGAGTACCTAGCTGCAAGGCACTGGAGAATCATGCCTATTGTAGCTGTAATAGTCTGTTTAGAATGTTTGCATGCATAATATAAAGCAAACTACCTGCAGAGATAAACACCTTGACACATTGTACATCACCACATTCACCTTTAAGCTTCAAGCAAACCTAGAAGCTCTATACTGAATACAATAACATAAGTATTAAACATTTTGGAGGCTTCTATGGCTGACAAGTATGGCACTGCCATCTTTTGTCTGGAAACGAGAAAGGGTTTTCTTTATTAGTAGTAAGTTATAACTTGATCTTCAGACGTGAGTTCATATAAACATTTAGCTAGAAAATCTGCACAGGTGTAGTTCTATACAAACACATAGTAGAGCTTATTAGCTTTAGTGCTTTAGATAATCATTTCAATTTTTAAATCACATTGTGCATGCTAAATCAGCATTATATTGTGTACTCTATAACTGCTTGTCTATTATTCAACACAGATGTGCATATACTGTACTCATCTAGCAACCTGTATAATTAGTCCATTTAAAGCTAACACCAGTCGATGACTGACATATGTATTTATAATGACATGTGTTCTTGACATTTGAAAAGATGTCCTGGGGCTCCTTACATCTTCAGCAGAGCAATCAATTTTTTGCATAGTTGCTAGGATAAATTATATTTTCTATGCAAACATGTGTCCACAGTAATTTGTGTACAGCAGCACCCTCTAGTGATTAGAGCCTGGAACTAGTTTGCAAGGATGTGGTTTGTAGTTCATTCACACTGTCTTAATATCTGAACATAGTCAAGTTGCTTAAATGCTCATAGTTGCATGATACTTAGATTTGTTCAGCAACATGTGGTGCTCACGCAAATGTATTGG
Source organism: Pelodiscus sinensis (assembly GCF_052426305.1). NCBI lineage: Eukaryota > Metazoa > Chordata > Testudines > Trionychidae > Pelodiscus > Pelodiscus sinensis. The sequence goes on along the minus strand of NC_143054.1, from coordinate 37,807,964 downwards.
TATAATACACTACACATGCCAAGTACTCCACATATTTCAGCCAGTAATTATAAAGATTAAATTTCTAATTTGGAGGAAAACTGAATAAAACAATAAACCAAAACTTTATGATTAATACAAGGTATTGTATCTTCTTCAGGGGCAACTCAAACTGTGATATTGTCAAATTTAAACAGACAATTCCCTCAGCTCCCCAGCATTACACCCAGGAACTGTCTTGTCTTTACCTACTTTGCCACTCAGAATATTTATACTATAACAAATACTATTTACTCAACACTCCCAATAAAAAAACTTGCCTGCCTACTATGGAAGAAGCTTAGCACACTTTGTTCACTTACATGATTTGCTTGGTGTGACCCAGAATCCTCACACAACAGTTCAGACCTACAGTCGGATTTTCCTTTGTTTTGCACTTTGGGTGGTCATTTGCAACTGTGCAACATGAATTCAACACTCTAACAAACAAGAATTTTCCACTCACTGAGATTCTGTCAATTCTGCATTCACTTTTAAAAATGTAAAAGCGAGATTCTAATGTCATGCCAGTGTAAATCCAATGAAGTCAACAGAGTTACTCCAGATGGGACCTAAATGACTACATCAGGTGCACAGCAATGTAGCATTGGATAAGGAAACTCTTGGAAATTGTGTATTCTTTTATCCATTTCTGGACCAGATTAGTCATTTAGTTATTAGCCATTACTGAGGAGTGTAAAATGATGAAAAGGACACAGGCAAGATGTATACTTAGAAATAGTGCTTACTCATTAGCTATACCACTGCAGCTGAAAAATTGCTGAAAGAAGATATAAAATTTCCTGCATTTAAAATGTAGTAGGAGCCAGGCGAACAGGCAGCCTGGCTCAGTCCCTGTTCATGCCGGGTCTGGGACCAAACCCCACTGCGGCTCTGCAATTTAAAAGGCAGTAGGAGCTAGGCAGCCTATCAGAGGCAGCATGGTGGACAGGAGCTGCTTTGCGGAAGCAGCCCCTCTCTGCGGGAATCCCAGTGGGAAGTTGGGACCCCTAGAAGACAGGGGCTGCCTCTGATAGAGGCAGCAGTGAGGGGGCAGGTGGTACCATGGAGATGGTGCTGGGGGGAACTGGCTTTTAAGCTGGCTCCACCCAGCACCGGCTTCAGCTTCCCCTCCCCTCTTGCTGATACAGAGGCAGCAAGGGGGTGGGGAATACAAGTAGTCAACTTGACTACATTCCTAATGGAATCCAAGGGTTTCAGGCCTTTGTGGACTAGCAGCTCAAGAGTCTGTTTTCTGCATACTTGGCCCTTTTGTTTAGGACCACAGAGGTGCTAAGAAATTTTGGCCTGAGATTACAGTGGGAAATTGTTATTTTAACTTTTCAGTTAAAATTCATGTACTTTTTATTGCCTCCACTGTCAGTAAAATTATGTTCTAAGAAGCACATTTACATGAAACATGACTCACTTCTTTTAATTAGAAAAGTTGGCTAAACTAATAGAGAACTTGTCTTCTGGTAACATTCATTTTGCAAATTACATTCAACTGCTGCCAAACTTTGTGTCATCTCAGTTGATTATAAAGGTCCATTAGAAATATGTCTTTTTCGTTTACCTGGACTTTAAGGGCTTAATTTCTCAGTGATATGAGGATGATATACGAAGGTAACTCCCATCAGTGGAATTAAGGGCCCAATCCTATGAGGTGCTAGCCCATATAGATGTGACTGGGAAATAAAACTGCTTAGCACATCACAGAATCGCCTTATATACAAACAATTTCTCATGTATCCAGAGGAGAATACACTTTAGTATATATTTATCAATGTATTTAAATGACAGAGCCAAATTTGAAATATTTTTGTAAATCATACCTGCTGTGTTCCTTAATACATGTTTTTAAATGACCAGTGTACATTGCTCTGAGAAAAATGGCAGTAGAAAATATTAGCTTAAAGTCATCTTTCAAGGCTTCAATCTGTGATTTTTCTTTGAGCATTCAGATAATGAAGTGTTCAAAAAAAGTATTGAAGACGTGTTCACTAAAGAAAACCCGCTGGAGTACTGAGTATTTTTTCGAGTGTACATTAGTACGGTTCCATCACAGTCTAGAGATAGGGTGGGGTTACTGTGGGGATCATCACTCCTATCCAGATAAGAATGTGGTGATATTGGTTGTGTGGAAAGTTTCCAGGAACTCTACAGAAGGCTGGAAATGGTGGGCCTCTGGCAGAAGTAGCCCAACTGAAGTCAAATGTGATGCCTGCCTAATCCCAGTTGACATTTTTTCTCTCTTTTTTTTTTTACTTATATAGCCCTGTTTTATCTCCCTGCTCTAGATTTTGTATTGTGATTTTTTTTCATCTTTATTGTATAACTTGTGCATTTGCTAATAATAATAACTAGAGAACTGGACCACTGCTATTGCAGCAAGTTGCATGCACATGTAGATGAATATGTGCATATGTCATACACCTAATTAAGATGAGCTAGAGAGACCCAGATAATAATAAGAATACATTTATTTGGTTCTGGTAGCATTCATGTGCTTTCCAAACATTCAGGAAGGCGTGGTCCCTGCTGCTAAAAGTTCGCAATCTGAGGACAAACAGGCAAGAAAACCAAGGGTATGGATAAAAAGAACAATAACTGGCAGTATAAATACTAGACAAATTAGCCACTGTAAGCAACATAGCAGGAGTGGATTTAAAAGTGAACTAGATAGGGGCCTTGAAGATGAACTCAGGGAGGTCATACCATGCATAAGAGCTGGGTGGGTGAAAAGTAGAGAGCTGGTTATATGAGAAGCTGAAAAGAAGATAGGTGAAGCTAGGAGTGCTGGTGGAGCAGAGAGAAGACACAACATTCTACTATAGGTTGCACCTCCCTGTCTGGCACCCTCAGGACCTGACTTGTCCTGAACCGGAGAATTTGTTTTGTTTTGTTTTTTTGCTTTTCTGCCTGGGGCCGCCAGTTGGTTAGGACCGGCCCTGTGGCTAAGAGGGACACAGTTTACATTATTATGTTTATGCCACCCACAAAAAGGAATACAGAATGGCAGCAGCAGGGCTGTCCTTAGCCATAGGCAGAATAGACAGTTGCCTAGGACACCAGTATTTCTGGAGCACCACTCTTCTGGGACAGGCGGAAGCAGTGGAGTATGTGTAAGCAGGGGCTACACTACTGCTTGCTATCAGCCAGCTAAAAGGAGAGAGCTGCCCTGTGGGTGGGTATGCTCAGTCCAATAGTTTAGTTCTGCAAGATAATTAACTGTTAACTGTTGATATGTAAATACAGCTCATGCCAGGAGGGGGAAGGAATCCGAGGTGTGGCTATGTAAATCCAATTCAGCCAGGGCAGATGGAGGATCAGTGTTGGAATGGAATGTGATGTATCGTAACTAATTTGGGGCTATTGTGGGGGGTCACAAATCATGCCACCCCTAAATGTGGGAACTGTAAAATATGACACCAATGCTTGCAGGAGAGACACCATCATTGTAAGAGGTCTCAGAGGAACAAGTCTCCTCCCTGCCAGAGTTGAGTGAACTGAGTTAGGAGGGTGGGGGAAGAAAGGGCTTGAGGGCTGAGTGAGTCAGCTTCATGCCTGCCAGATGTGAGCTGTAAGAATGGCTCAACCTGCTCCTTACATAAGAACAGCCGTACGGGGTCAGACCAAAGGTCTGTCTAGCCCAATAGCCTGTCTGCAGACAGTGGGCCAGCACCAGGTGCCCCGGAGGGAGTGGACCAAAAACAATGATAAAGCAATTTGTCTCATGCCATCCCTCTCCAGCCTCTGACAAACAGAGGTCAGGATAATGCCATGTGACTTTTCTCTCTTTCATTAAAAGTTTCTTTTCTTCATTCAGACTCTGTGCTTGCGAGTGGGGAAGCATTGCCTCTCAGAGGTGCCCAGGTTTCCCCCTGGTTTTAAGGACAGACCTAAAGCCGACTCCGTGGCTGTGTCTAGACTGGCCAGTTTTTCCGGAAAATCAGCCGCTTTTCTGGAAAAACTTGCCAGCTGTCTACACTGGCCGCTTGAATTTCCGCAAAAGCACTGACGATCTCATGTAAGATTGTCAGTGTTCTTGCGGAAATACTATGCTGCTCCTGTTCGGGAAAAAGTCCTTTTGCGCAAAAGGGCCAGTGTAGACAGCTCAGATTTGTTTTCCGCAAAAAAGCCCCGATTGCGAAAATGACGATCGGGGCTTTTTTGCGGAAAAGTGCGTCTAGATTGGCATGGACTCTTTTCCACAAAAAGTGCTTTTGCGGAAAAGCGTCCGTGCCAATCTAGACGCTCTTTTCCAAAAATGCTTTTAATGGAAAACTTTTCCGTTAAAAGCATTTCCGGAAAATCATGCCAGTCTAGACACAGCCCATGAGGAGTCTTTTTGCTAGTCCAGTGGAAGCTGGAATCTTTTGCTAGCCTAGGTGGTGGCTAAAGAGTTGAAATCACTAAGAGCTGAAATCACTGGTTTGGCCGGGAGACAGACCCATTGCAGCCAGTGGAGCGGCTGATGGAGTGGCTGGTGGGAGCAGCCAGTGGACTACAGGAGCAGCACAAAGGTGGCCTAGCCTCAGGCTGAAGGAGGGGAGTCATCTGGGTGATGTGTCAGGGTCTGTACTGACTGGACAGAGCTGTAAGTGGGCTTTGAAGTGGGGTATGGAGAAAGTTTGGATATGTGAACTCTGTTGTGGTATTTTCCCAAGATAATGCCATGTGACTTCTCTCTCTTTCATTAGATGTTTCTTTTCTTCACTCAGACTCTGTGCTTGCGAGTGGGGAAGCATTGCCTTTCAGAAGCACCCAGGGGTGTGTGAATTTCCCAGGCTCTGGGTGGGGGCTCAAGCTGGTTCTGTGTAAGATGGACCCCGTAGATATTGAACCCAGCTCTGGTTGCTGCCGGACCTACCCAGCGGAAGGGTTACACATGTAACAGCAGAGCTGGGTCCTAGAGAGGACCGAATGCACTGCCTGCAGCACAGTCTGAGGGAGGGGATTGGCTGCTGGGGTCTCTGGGAAGTGGAGGGCATAGAGGTAGAACAGCAAGTCAGGCATAGGGGCACCAGTTTAATAATCACTCCTAGGGCACAATAAATCCTAAGGACGGCCCTGGGCAGCAGTAGCAAAGATGGTCTCTCATGCAACCCCCACAATGCATTGCTCTTAGAAAGAGGCAGCAGTTTCAAGGGTTGTATTAAACTTTGGGCAGTGGGGAGGGGTTCACAGTTTCTGTCATTCCACACTTATTATATCTGGCTCACCTTAAATACAAAGCAGCTATTTTAGATACTGGTACAAGTTTGATGATTCTCATAATTTATTGTGCCATGCCATGAATATGGTGACACTGAAACAACTGATGGAAAAGCCATGTGAATGCTGAATTGAATGTTGTGGTTAGGACTGTCTGGGTAAACTTATGGAGGGAGATTGCCAAGGAGACAGCTCTAGCACCCAAAGGCATTATTCTGAAATAACATAGTCCGCATCTACACTACAAGCAGTTATTTCGACATAATGTCAAAATAATGTGGAGCTGGAGAACTTCTTACTCCGACTCTTATAACCCTCATTTTACAAGGAGTAAGGGAAATCAAAGGAAGAGTGCTCCTCCTTTGACTTCCTGCTATGTAGCCAGCACCAAAAGCCAAAATAAGCTATTTTGACTTAAGCTATGCAATTGACATAGCTTAAATTGTGTAGCTTATTTTGGCTTTAGCCCTGGGCTACGTCTCCACTGGCATGATTTTCCGGAAATGCTTTTAACGGAAAAGGTTTTCCGTTAAAAGTATTTCTGGAAAAGCGCGTCTAGATTGGCAGGGTGCTTTTCCAGAAAAGCACTTTTTCTGGAAAAGCGTCCGTGGCCAATCTAGACGCGGTTTTCCGTAAAAAAAGCCCCGATCATCATTTTCGCGATCGGGGCTTTTTTGCGGAAAACACTACTGCGCTGTCTACACTGGCCCTTTTCTGGAACAGTTTTCCGGAAAAAGACTTTTGCCCGAATGGGAGCAGCATAGTTTTTCCAGAAAAGCACTGATGATTTTACATTAGATCGTCAGTGCTTTTCCGGAAATTCAAGCGGCCAGTGTAGACAGCTGGCAAGTTTTTCCGGAAAAGCGGCTGATTTTCCGGAATAAATTGCCAGTGCAGACACAGCCCTGGTGTGTAGACATAGCTTGACTGGGGAGAATTCTATGTTTACTCTACATGTACTCTAGAGCAACATTAGGGCTGCTTTTAAATTATGCCAGATGATAACTCCCAAAGGATGCCTGTTGGTCAGGCATCACTGGAGTAGTGTTGCTGTGCTATACTTCTTCCTGCTTCTGACACATCCTCAAAGCCAAGGGGTGCTGTAATGCAAGAAGTGGAAACTGCTTGCACTACCACTAACCTGTCTGGATGTTTAAAAGCTTCAGAGAGGTTGCCGGTCATCTGAAGAAGTGGGCTGTGCCCACGAAAGCTCATGATACCATCTACATGTTGTGTTAGTTTTTAAAGTGCTACCAGACTATTTGTTGTTCTTTAAGTTTTTCCTGTCTGGACTTTGTGAGATACACAATAGCCTCAACCTTCATGGAAGTCAATGGAAATTGAATGGGGTGAGCAGATTAAAAGAACAATCTTCTAATTCTTAACATTGGCACCGTGGCATTACCGAAAACATGGACCTTACATGGAAGGGCAGGGAGAATCTCTTATTACTAGGAGTGACACTAGCATTGTGTGACACATTCATGTGATGTGGTTAGAAGATATGGAGAGAGGGCCACATTCCCAGCCAGCATGATACCCTGTACTCAACATTTCTCTAATTGAATTGACCATGAAAATTTGATGCAGCAGTGTGATTTTTATCTGATTAAAATATGAACATATAGCTCATTGTTGCTACGACTATTATATAATCGCAACAGATCTCTTATGAAGTCTTTAAGGTGTTAATGGAAAAGTTATGGTTTGCTGACTGTGAGTACCCCATTATTTTTGTATTTGAATATTGATTATGTATCTGAATCTCAAATACATTTGTTCCTGGGTAAGTCCCACAAGGCATTTACATCCAGTCTTCCCAACACATTGTGAATGGAATATTCAAGTGATGGCCCATCAGTAAACACAATGGGACACGAAAGAAGCTTATCCACATCTGAGGGTTTCTCCTGTGGACATTCTAGCTAGAATATGGATAATGGCCTTTGTTATGACTCATCAAAGCATGCAAGACCATGTGACTAGATCATGTGGTTGTGAACTCCATCTTGTGTGAATTTGTAAGAGCTTTCCTTCCACATGGCAGAAACTATAAAAGGCACTGGAAACATCTCCATTTTGCCTCTTTCCTGCTCTGATCTCTGGACAATGGACTTATACTAATGGGAATATTCTAACCAAGGGACTGACAACTTTCCAAATCATTTTGAAGCAACCAGAGATTTAACATATTGTGAAGACTAGGACTTTAACAGGATTCAAAAAAGAGGTAGATAAATTCATGAGGTTAGGTCCATCAATGGCTATTAGCCAGGATGGGTAGGAATGGTGTCCCTAGCCTCTGTTTGTCTGGAAATGGGTGACAGGAGAGGATCACGTGAGGATTACCTGCTGTGTTCACTCCCTCTGGGACATCTGGCATTGTCCATTGTCGGCAGACAGGATACTGGGCTAGATCATCTTTGGTCTGACCCAGTATGGCCATTCTTATGTTCTTAAAAAGCCAGCAGTTCATTTAATCAAGTCTGATCCAAGAACCTTGTAATTGTCGTAGATATTTGATTTCCTTAACCAATTTTAACTCTTGCCTATTTCTTTCTTTTAAATAAACCTTGAGATATTAGATACTAAAGGATTGGCAACACTCTATCACAATTTCCAGGGAACCCTATTTAATGCTGTTGAAATGATCCCAAAATAACCTTGGCTCTAGTGTTGAGTCTGGGACAGCTGGCCCAGTTCATCCATTGTGTGACTCCACTGAGATAAGCCTAGCAATTTCAATTTCTCTTGGGGAGTGTGAAGTGTGACCACAATGCAGAAGCCCTACTGAAAAAAAAAGTCAGTATGCCAGGCAATTATTGCTGTTACAGTGGATAGGTTTAAGCTGCATATTTCCACTATAGCATAAGGACAAAAGCACTAGGAAATTTCAACATATTGTCAAACTTTAATGCTAGGTTATTAAATGAAAAGAAAATTGTTTAATTGAACCATTGTTTGTCCTAATTCCTTTCCTCCCTCAGAAAGACATATAATTCACCTTATGTTGCATTGTGGAAAAATGCTCTTCAGATTCACCAAATGTTCTTCTTCTCTGAACATATCTTGATAATTGCAGCCTGCTGACCACATGTCTTTAGAGAAGGAATATCTTTAATATGTTAATTTTTCAGGTATTAAAGACTGAGGGGATTTTGTAGACCATTTTTCTTCTCACTTATGTATAAATTAATTTTAAGGACTGCTGCTGCTACCTGAAACCTTTTACTTAATAACTCTGGCATCATTCAGATTACAATTACAGCCAACTAAGAATTAACATCTATCAAGTCATAACTTTTACCAAATGAGATCTTTACTTCAAAGGCATTTCAGTGGCAAATTCTACAGAAGCGGTCATATCCACAGCTTATTTAAATCTGAATAGCTCATTGATGTTAATGGAAAAATGCCATTTTACACTGTCTGTGAACCTGTCCTATGATTTCTTTTTTGTATTTTTTGCACCTTAAAAGTCTGAAGCTTTTCTATTTTTCAAATGTATGAGGCGACAGATCTAAACTTGGTGGGCTGAACATATCAACACTTTCTCCTTTGATTTGTCCCTGAACAATATTATTGGGAACTCATATTTAAACCAAAGCTCTATTTTTTGGGATGTATGAGAACAAGGAACTTCTAGCTGGGTGAAAATCTATTCCAAAGCTATTTTGGACAAAAATGGGACAAATTCATGCTTGCTGTAAACCAATGTTCTCTATAAGCTGAGTGCTTGGGCAGCCGCCTAGGAGAGATTCAGGTGCAACCCAACTGATTAGCAGAGTGCCCCCTGCTGCCTACAGCTAGCAACATGTGTTTCTACTGGTGGTGCACACTTGCACATACCTGGGTGCACATAACAAAATATATTTCATGCATGGATGGAAAAATTAGAGGGAACATTGCTGTAACTGCCAAGAGTGCAGTTACAACCTGGATCACTTTGGTCCATGCAGCTTTGTTGATTGGATGGCACTAGTGCTTTAATGAATGGGCTGAATTTGGAGAGTTCAAGTTCTATTGATACCAGTTAACATTTAGGGCATTGGCACCTAGAAAGAAGTGTCATAGACCTTTTAAGATGGGGCCCTAACTAGGTCTTTGAAAAATGGCTCCCTAAACAAAAAACACCATGGCTGTGTCTAGACTGCATCCCTTTTTCGTAAAAGGGATTCAAATTAGACATATCGCAATTGCAAATGAAATGGGGATTTAAATCTCCCCCGCTTCATTAGCATAAAAATGGTTGCCGCTTTTTTCCGGCTCGGAGCTTTGCCGGAAAAAAGCACCAGTCTAGACGCGGATCTTTCGGAAAATAAGGGCAGAAATAGGATTTGAAAGCACTATATTTATTTTATTTTATTTTATTTTCAACATGCATGCTATTAAAAGAGACAATCTCACATGATAATAAAAAAATAAGGTGAAGAGTGCAGTTGGGGCAAAGACTTAGATATTCCCATAACTCATCTGGCAAAGGTTTTCTGATTAAGTTTGGATTTTCTGGGAAATATGAGAATTTTTCTCTATTGTCTAGCCCACCTTTTACTCACAGACCTGTCCTGCTTCAGTTTGGTCAATTTTGGGCTAAATAAACATATAAACTAATGATCAGAAATCGGGTTTACATGGCTTCTGTATCTAGTACAGTGTGGCTTGAAAAAGTTTCACAGAAATAATAAATGCTGTTATCATGTTCTTGGGCTTTTGTCCAAACTTCTTTGAAACCAAGGTCATAACAGTGGTTAAGTATCATATTCTCATGAGCATCCCAGTGGGACAGCCATTGTAGATAGCCTAGTTATCTGAACCTCATGATTAATGAATGCTGTGGAGGCTGACAGGAAGATTGTTGGAAGTTGGCTGTAGCTTAATTAATTCTGACATCACTTGGAAAGATTCATAAGCAATGGAATGGTATTTTTAAAGCTTGCCTGCGAGTTTTGGTCTGACCCATAAATAATTATGTGTTTGCAGGCCAGTAAAAACCATTATGTGCAGACAAGGTTACCACCTTATGGCAGGCTGTTCTGTAGGACAAAGTCACTTCCTGTAATGTTGTAAAGAAATATCATAACATCACTATGCAATGTGACAATGTTCAAAAAGTGATTTCCAGCAGGACGGTATCATAGCACGATTGTGCTGTGATTCAGTGTTAGATACTGATTATATCATGCTGATTATCAACATTCTAGGGAAAGCTGATTAGTCCTGAAATCCTATTTATGGGACTGGGGAGTGATCCATTGCCTCAGGGACATCCCCACAGTGTTCAGATTAATGGCAACCATGTCTGGTTAGTTGTCAGAGAGAAAACATAGATACATAAATGGATAAACAAAATATTATAATTCTTGGAATTACTCACACCTGAATGGTACAGGACAGTAAGGATGCATCTATACAGCATCCTAAACTCAAAATAAGATATGCAATTTGTGTTATGCAAATTAGCTTATTTTGAAATTTGGCATGTCTAGACAGTGCCAAATTTCAAAATAACACACTATTTTGAGACATGCCTTAACCCTTATAAAACAAAGGTTACAGGGATGCTGAAATAGTACACCAGTTATTTTGAAAACATATTTTGAAATAACGGGAGGCTTGCTAAGACGTGAGATAGCTATTTCGGGATACCCCAAAATAGCCGTACAATGTAGACGTACCCTCAATTTCTCTTGTTGAAGAAGATCAACAACAACAAATGCACCTTATGTAGAACTAGGCTTGACTCACAGGAAATTAACCGTATCTCAAAACTAACCAACTTTTTGTTCATTAAGTATTACTTTACTCTCAAATTATGGAAATAATTTGTTGAATATAAATATAAATATGTTGAAATAAAATATATAAAGCAAAAAGTCTTGACACTATTGTCTGATTTTCTTCTCTGCATGGTACATTTAAAAGAAAAAGGACAGTGACATAAAAGTGTTTGACCTTGATTCTTTATATGCCAAATATTTGCAATTTAAATTACAAAATCAATGTGGCCATGCACAAAGCTATCTCGAAAATGCTGTGTGCTATATTAAAGTGAGAGAAAGTGACTTATTTCTCAAAATGCTGACACACACAAAAGAAATATGAACCTAGGACTTTTAAAATACACAAGATGCATTTCTTAGCTGCTTATTATTTAGGCTATGCCTTCAGCTGCTGTTAATCAGCACAGCTCCATTGACACTGATTGAGTTACATTGATTTATACTAACTCAGGATGATACCTCGCTGTTTTCCTCAGTAGCTCCTCAAGTGCATTACAACGGAGGTCAATATCATTAATCCTGATTTACATATAGAGATAGAAACAGATGCACAGGGAGGTGAAATGTCTTGCCCAAAATCACCCAACAAGCTAGTGGGTGAGCCAGGACTAACAGCCAGATCTCAGTTCACCTATCAGGTCAGACAGTGCCAGCCCTGCATAATTAGATGTGGTGTAAACACGAGATTATGTTATCATATTAATCTATAGCATACCTCTTGTAAGAGGACACTAATAGAATTCTAGTAGATCTCACTTCAATTATTATCAAAGTAATATTTGATAATTATATAAAATAACATGGTACCAAACACTGAGATACTGGACCAAATTAAGCTGTCATTTGCGCTGGTGTAGATCTGAAGTGATTGTGGTGTAGTTAATGGAATTGCTCCAAATTTAATACTGTTGTAACAAAGGGCCTGATCTAACCACTGCTGAAGTCATTTGGAATGCATCAGCGGGCATTGGATCAAACTCTAAGAGCAGAATTTGTTCCATAAGGTTTTTACAGCACAGTTCTTCAAGGTGGCCAGGTACCATGTCTTTTTTCTAATAGGTGCCCATTCAGGGGATAAGCAGTGGCACTGCCCCAGGAAGCTGATCAGGTGGGGATCATACATAATCTCTGCTTGAGTGCCAGTACACAGGAAAACTGCAGACATGTTGGTGAAACAGGCTACCTGCTCCCTGAAATTAGGGTCTGCACCTGTGTCTTTGTGGAGAGGCAGTTTGTACTCTCCTGTCACAGTCTTGTCCAGTCTCCTTGCAGTCATTCAATGGGGGCCCTCTCAGTCTGGCCCTGAAGATGTCTGTTTACACATTGGTACATTCAGTATACATTATTAAGGCAGCCGAAGTATCACACACACACACACTTGCAATTTCTTTTTCTTAGCATGAGAGCAAATAGTCAGACTTGGGAAATCATGCTGTGTGCTCCTGTTAGCTTTGTTAATGCAAAGTTCTGGGTAGAGGGAGCTGTATGAGCAGCAGGAGCATTTGCTGTCTGTCTAAGGCTGTGTCTAGACTGGCTAGTTTTTCCGGAAAATCAGCCGCTTTTCCGGAAAACTTGCCAGCTGTCTACACTGGCCGCTTGAATTTCCGCAAAAGCACTGACTTCCTACTGTAAGAAATCAGTGCTTCTTGTGGAAATACTATTCTGCTCCCGTTCAGGCAAAAGTCCCTTTTGCGCAAAGCTTTTGCGCAAAAGGGCCAGTGTAGACAGCTCAGATTTGTTTTGCGGAAAAGTGCGTCTAGATTGGCACGGACGCTTTTCCGCAAAAGAACTTTTTGCGGAAAAGCGTCTGTGCCAATCTAGACGCTCTGTTCCGAAAATGCTTTTAACGGAAAACTTTTCCGTTAAAAGCATTTCCGGAAAATCATGCCAATCTAGATGCAGCCTGAGTGGCTAAGACGACTCTGTTCTTAGTTACTCCTGGGAAACTACGCATTGGTGTGGGGTTGAAATTCCTGAAGGAATTTTCACCACCTCCATTTGACCATTTTTGTCCCCTGGATGGTGTAACTCTAAAAATAAAACAGAACATATTTTTACCCAGGTTCTTTTATTGATTCCTTCTCCACTGGGAAGCTGATTTGTAAGGCCCTAGCATCTGCTACCACTCAATAGAGGTATAACAGTATGAATAGATGGCCCAATTTTGAAATATGATTGCCTAAAATTAGATACCTAAACCTACTTTAAAGAACCTTAATCCATATGTAAGTATTTAGAATGAGCATTTAGATGCCTAAATACAGATTTAAGCACCGAACTTCAGGTTAAATTCAATTACTGGCCACCTTTAAGTGGTAAGTATCTTATTTGGTGTGTTTTCACATGATTTAGCAGGTTTGTACTACTTAGCAAATGGTTAAATCATTTGTCCTTAACTTGCAGAGACTGTCAAATCAGGATAATAATTGTGTGTTTAAAAGTTTATTCCTATTTCCAGGATTAATTAAAGTTACCATCTTCCTCTGTTGTAATTGAAATGATACTATTAAACCCATCATTATATTAAAACATTTCTTAAACCCCTCAGGTGGACAAGAGCTGGGAGTAGGGTGACAATTTTACAGTGCCACAGTGTGAGCTTGTGGGGGTTGGTGGGGGGGAATTAATTCTGCTTCTCTCAGCCTCACAATCTCTCTGGTACCCTGAGGCTCAGGGGGAAAGATTTTCCACACATGACACTATGATTAACACACAAAGTACTGTTGTAACCCACACACCTTCTGGGTGTGGTGTACTGTCCCATCTAGTGGCATTGAGATGATTTATAGAACAAAGCTAAGGCTAATGAACAGATTCAAACAGCCAGCTGGCTTTTAGCCATAAACTATCATGCTTATATACCAATGGGATATAAGCTAAAGGAGGAGGGATGCAGAGAGAGGACATCTGGTGAGAAATAATGAGCACAGATTATCTCATGGCATTTCAATACTTCTGTGGCCTGTCCCAAGTTGAGTTTCATTCTAAAAATGAACAAAGTATCGAGACAGGAGCAGTTATTATTTTATGATGCACAGTGGTCAAATCACCCTATCCTCTGGTAATCTGCCAGAGAAACTCTTACAAAATACAGATGTTGGAGGGGAAAATTAGGAACTGGAATGACAATGGATTTTATTTTTATTGGAATGAAATAATTGCCGTTCTTTTTAGAGATTTTTGTCAGAAGGCTATGGGAAGATTAAACCAAAATGTTAAAACCTGATATTGCACATATATATCTGGGTACTGCCCTGGCAGTCAGTTCTGGGTTCAATTTCCTGTCACAGATGTCCAGTGTGACCTTGTGCAAATCACATAACAATGTCCTCATTTCTAAAATGATGGCAATAATACATTGCCTCTGAGGGTGTTCAGAGGATGTAAAACACTTTGAAATCCCTAGATAGATATAGCTATGGTCGTGTGAAATATTTATACCCAATAGTAAAAGAAAAAAAAGATAAATGTGGATTTGATGTGTGAACTGACATCTGGGTAGAATGAAGTTATGGTAGCTAAAAGTGGAGAATAGCCTTCTGCAAATGTGAGTTACAAATCATAGTGAGGAAAAAGCCCTCAGTACCTCCACAAGTGCACTCCTAAGCTTTCTATTTGTTTTTGGAACAAAGCCACCAGAGCTATTATGAAATAGCTATTTGTAGAACTTTCTCGTTTCTGACATGCAAATGATCACACAAACATTTCCCCTTTGCTTCAGAATTCCTGTAAATCTAGGGCTGCCATAACAAGTACCTTTTAAACTTCAGCAGATTTCCACTGGCCAGTTTTGCAATGTATGTTTCTAACCTTGTGCGTTTAGAGGATTTTTTCATAACCTCTGACTTATCTACAAAACCGCAGCACTTTCAGCAAGTGCTACTGATGTTCTGGTTGGCAACATTTGCAGGCAGCATTCCTTAACTGTAAGAAGTGATATTGAATAGAACATAAGAGAAGGAGATCCTGTCCAACAAGCACTTAGGTCCTAGAAGAACACTTTGTGAGTTATCTGCCAGATTCACTTGGGCATTTTTATTTTAAATTAGGAAAATAAAGTTGTTTTATGTGAATTCTTTTTCAACTTGCAGAAAGAGTCCCTGAATAAGATGGTGGGAAACATGGTAAAGTCATCACTTGAGAGAAAATCATAAGGTTTTCAGTTTTTCAGGGTAAGCAGCTGTGGTTAGTATTTTAAATAGCATAATCACTTTACACTGTGTAATAAGCCAACTGGTCATTTGACATCAATAAATGAACCTATCTTTAATTTAATAAAGCACAGACACTTTTTGGGCAGGGGCCATTATTTGATTCTGGATTGGGCATAAGCTTTTGTGGCCTGGAGCCCACTAGGTCAGATGCAACTGACCTTATTTGTGTCCAAATGACTGGGTTAGTCTTTAAGGTACCATAAGACTCCTTGTTGTTTTTACTGAAACAGACTAACACGGCTACATCTCTGAAATTAAGTCTATATAGAAATGTTTGAACAGATTGTCTCTACTGTCCTGAAAACCTGTTTAAAATTCAGTGTAGGGTTAATTTTAATGACTGAAATATCAAACAATGATACTGAGTAATGTTGCAGATGTTAACATGTCCTTATCTGGGAGCTGCTGCCAGGAGTTGCTGTAATATTACCCATTTTCTATGTTACTCATTTGAAAAATCTTGTGATGGTGTTTGCGTGGGTATGGAAATGCCATTTACTACTGTCACAGGAGGGTTAATCAGGAAAATTTGTTTTAGTGCTCCCGTTGCTGAGCAAAATGAAAAGAGGGAATTTAGTAAATGACAGCAGACCTCATCTCTTCTGGAAGCTCCCATTTTAACAGTAATAGCCATTTCTAGTGCTTTGTTTAATATCAAACAGCATACCTGTTTACAATTCTTGTGAGTGCCTGTTAGTTGTGCTGCAGTCAGACTACACCAGGGTAACCAACAGGAGAACCAGAGGCCAAATTCGGATCTGCAGATGCTTTTGAACAGACCACAAAATCTTTTTATTTATTGATTGTTGTCATTATTGTTATTGTGGTGTGAAGAATGTTTCTCTGATTATGTCTTGACCAAGAACAAAATCATTGACTACCCCTGGACTATACCCTTCTACTGTGACCAAGTAGAAATGTAAAATCCCAGTGAATCAGTTAACCAGTTAAGCCTTAGGCTTAACCTTAAACCTGGCTGGAGCAGCCACTAGTCCATGGAGCCCTTTTGGTTCTCCCCAGGCACAGCTTCCACCATCCCTCTTGGCCCCCATTTGCAAGGATGCCGCCAGCCCCCTCAGGCGTGGCCTCCATTTCCCCTGGTCCTAGCAGCCTGGCAGCTTATGCCATGACCTGCGCCATGGTGAACCCATTGGGGCTGGAGCAGCCCTCCTCCCATAGCCCTGTTGCTGGTTAACCATTACCCTCTAAGTATCACTCAGTAATCAGATTAACTGGTAACCTGTTCACATCCTTAGAAGCCAGGCTTGCCTCAGAAACAATCTCTGGGCAACCTGATGTGCGCAGGGAGGCTACAGTAGGCTGCCTGATGACTACATGGCTGGATTGGTTGTAAGAGTCAGCAGGCTGGCTCATAAGCACAGCGGCAGCACTTGTTCAGTGACTGCTCAAAATATTTGTGTCCAGTGGCTGCTGTGATTACTTCCGTGCTTCTTTATTCCTAGCCCTGCTCCTGCTGTGTCTCACTCCCAATAACCTGGTCATGGTGCTAGGCTCTGATTCCTGGCTTCTGACTCTGCCCGAGCTCTGATTCCTGATGACCTGATCTTGCACCAAGCACCAGGGTTAACATCTGCTCAAGCATTGGGCATCATTGCTCACTTCCCAGTCACTAGTACAACAATGTGGAAAGGTGTTACGTTTCCATACACAGAGATAAAAATTTTTACTTCCTCAGTATAAGGCAGCCTTCTTCATATTAGATGAAGGAAGGTAACACAAAAGAATGAAACATAAAGTCTCAATGAAAGAGTATAGCTAATCTCCTCTGTCACATGTTGATACCATGTCTGCTGAAGTAGCACAAAGGAAAGACAGCAATTTAAAGGTGACACAGTGAGAATACAAAAATCAGCATTGTAGCTACAGTTATAGCAATGGGGAATTGGGGGTAAGGTCACGGTCTAGAAACTGAGAGCTGGGACTGTTCTCTGTTTGCAATACTGAATGTTGTCAGGTCATGGTCACTTATCTCCACAGGTTTCCAGTCCAGTGATTCATTTATCTTTATCTTTCAGAACGAGGTTCAAAAAAAGTTGCCACATTATAAGAAAATTATCACCTGTAATTTTCAAAACTCTAAACGTGTTTCTAGCTGCAGGAGACCTCCAGCAGACGTCTCCCAAATTTACCTGCTCTTGAGAATTGTACCCTGGATCACATTGGCTTGAAGTGCATGCGATATATTATGTCACTGAAACTCATATACCCTTGTATGAGCCTTCTTAATTTATGTAATTGTATTTATGTAAGCATGCATACACACTTTGGCTATGTCTAGACTGCAAGCCTCTTTCGAAAGAGGCTCTTTCGAAAGAGAGCGTCTAGACTGCATGCGGAACTTTCGAAAAAGCAAGCCGCTTTTTCGAAAGAAAGCACCCAGTGAGTCTGGATGCTCTCTTTTGAAGAAGCCCTATTTACATTCAAGAACGCCTTCTTTCGAAAGAGCACTTTTGAAAGAAGGCGTTCTTCCTCGAGCAATGAGGTTTACCGCCGTCGAAAGAAAAGCCGCATTCTTTCGATTTAATTTCGAAAGAACGCGGCTGCAGTCTAGACGCAGGTGAAGTTTTTTTCGGAAAAAGGCTACTTTTCCCGAAAAAACCCCTGAGTCTGGACACAGCCTTTATGTATGTATGTTTTTTATTGCTATCTGATATGAATAAACCTTTTCACTTTCTTAATCTTGAAAAATAATTGAAAAAGACCCAAATATCAAGCAATGAGAGCATTTATCACTTTTATGGACTGGTTTGTAAATAGACCTTGAATTTCCACCATAATGTAAAGCCAAAGTGTAAAATAACAAGTCTTCCCCTGCTTTCCCATCCACCTACTCTACAGCTTTTGTTACAAAGCCTGTAGGCAGGCCAATTTATGCTTTGATCTTTTCAAGCAAAGCAGGTTTGGGACAGGTCAGCCGTTGTATGTCAGATGTTGACAGAACAGCTGTCCATGTGTGCTTCAGGAAGTGCTATGGGTAATTCAGTAAATTATGGTCTGGTGAAACTCTTGGTTTTAGGAACAACAACTGATCTAAAAGATAATGTAGAGGTCAAAGTTTATTGTACTATGCTGTACTCTTAAAATGTACTCTGCTTTGGAAACAGGGTTAAAAGAAGAACTGAAGCACAGTGGTCACTCCTGGCCTTAGAATTAATAAATGATATGTTTTCTTTTTTCCTTATTTTTTTTATTAATTTTCTGAGGATTGATATTATAATTCATATAAAAATACAATGACACCACAGCACTGGAGCCGGCCCTGCCTGTCAACATCTCTTAGGCCCAATGCTGCACCTCCTGCTGCAGTTACTGTAGGCTGCCTTTGTGGCTTTGCAGGAACTGGATGCCCAGCTCATTGTGGGGCACTTCCTCTCCTCTCTCCATGTGCTGCTCATGCAGCTTGACCCTTCCCATCCTTCCCTGTGCACCGCGCACTGCCACTTCTGGCGATTTGACACCATTCTGGAGTGATGGGACAACCAGCAGTGCCTCCAGAACTTTTGAATGCAGAAAGACACCTTCCTGGAACTGTGTGAGTGGCTAGCCTCTGCCTTCATGCAATGGGACACACACATGCGATCTGCCCTCCCCCTCCAGAAGTGGGTCACCATTGCCATTTGGCAGCTCACCACGCTGGGCAGCTACTGCTTCATTGGGAACCAGTTTGACATGAGGAGATTGACCATTGGAGCTGTGGTCATGCAGGTATGGCACCTCTCATGCTATTGTCCCAGGAGGGTGGTGAACTGTTGGAATGGAGCCACTGCTGATTGTCATTCTGACTTGGTCCAGAGAGTGGCTGTGCCCCCTCTGGACCGGGCTGTCGGCTATGCAGCCATACACATCGGCATTTTGCCATCTGATGCAGAGATCCTGGACATTGGATTGCTCCCCCTAGATTTCAATGAGATCCACGATTTCCACATCCATCCACGAAGGCACACTCCACTTTCCGCCCCAGGCAGGGGCTTGGGAGCTGGGTGTAGCTGGGGTGGCAGCCATGGAGGCAGCCGTGGAGGCCTCAGATTGTGTGCTGGGCTCTGCCATGGCAGAGGTAGGGCAGAGCAGAGTGCTGCTGTGTGGCACAGGAATAGTAGGGCCTGCTGTGTGCCACAAGTCCTTTCCCCCGTCGCTTCAGCTTTAAGGGCTGCAGGGGAAGGTGAACTATAGAGTTCTGATGAGTGTGGACAGAGTGGCCACCAGGGCACCTGTGGGAAGCCCTGGAGGCCAGTTATTTTAATGTAGCTTCACTGTCTATACACATCCTATTCTAAATAGGCATTATTCCTTGTAAAATGCCGGTTTCAGAAATCAGAATAAGAAGCCCATTATTTCCATATGATTTCAAAATAATCGGTTTGCTGTGCAGACACTCACTTTATTTTGAAATAATGCAAGTTATTTCTAAATAACGCTGCTATGTAGACATGCCCTCAGCTCCCATTGGCCAGTTCCTGGCCAATGGGAGCTGAGAAATTATGCTGCACTGCCCCCAGCCTGAGCAAAATCTCTCAGCTCCTAGTCAGTTTGCAGCCAATAGGAACTGAGAGATTTTGCTGCGGGTTGGAGCAATATGCAAAGTCTCCCTCCTCCCTGCAGTGTTGAGAGCCACAGGAAGCAGCCAGCCGCTTTGAGCCTCAGTAATCCCTGATGCAGGGGCAGGCCGTGGGCTGGATTAAAAGGCTTGGTTTGCCTTGCCCTCCCCTGATTTAGGGTGACTGGATGTCTCGATTTTATGGGGATAGTCCTGAGATTTGGGGCTTTGTTTTATATAGATGCCTATTATTCCCCTGTCCTGTTTTTTTCCTTTTGTCTTCTGGTCACCCTAGCAGTATCCCAGTGATAAACAGGATATAATAATAGCAAGCATTTGGAAGGGAGGGCACCTCAGACGTTACAGATCCCTCAAGCTTTAAGTAGCTTGATGGCTCTTTGCTAACTTGTTCTTTGATAAGTAAATAAAATCAAGAATGGTGGTTAGTGAAATGGAGGAACTCAGAATTATTCATCTCACCTCCTACTACTTGCACCAGAGAGCATGCAATCTGCTTCTTTTCTACCAGCTGTTCTTTACCAGGAAACATTTTGTGGTTTAATTGTTAAATACTGCTCCCTCATAAAAGTAATGTGAGATCAAATCCCTCTTTCTATGCCAGAAACACTTGTTTTCTTGCCTCACCGTGGAAAGCTTTTGCAATGTTTATATTCACTCTTGATAATAATAATAATGATTATTATTATTAATAATAAAAAAATATAAAATAGCCTTCATTTCTATATATTCCATCCAATGATTTCGATACAAGTTACGAAATCCAGCTAATTAGAGCCAAATCCTGTTTGCCTCACTCAGATGAAAGGAAAAGAAATGGAGCTTACTCATAGGAATAACAGGATTTGGTCATTAGGCCTCACTGCACCAATGTGAGGTTGCAGATGAGGATCATAAGGAACAGAAAGTGTAAGGCCAATATTTTCAAAGTTGGGTATCTAGGCTTGTACAACTAAATTAATTGTCTTCAAGTGTCCGTCAATAAATATGGGTGCATAGATAAGTGTGTTATACAACATACCTGCAAAGTAAAATGTGGAAAATGTGGTCTAGATCAATGTGTCTGAACAACCGGTTCATGGTCCCTGCACTGGTTCCCAATATTTTCCTGATTAGGAAGGTGCCCAAAAAGGTTGAGAAACATTGATCTTAATGAAATCAATACAAGATGGTGCACAGCTGGTTGAACGACTCTACTCCAAGAGTAATTATCAAAGGTTCTGTGACAAACTGGGATGGTGTATTTAGTCAGATCCAGCAGATACATAGTTGTGGGCCGGGTACTATTCGATATTTTCATTAGTGATACGGGTAATGGAATGAAAGCGCATGCTTAAAAAATTAGCAGATGTCACCAAGCTCTGTGTAGTTGGAGGCACATTGGAGGACAGGACTTGAGTTCAAAATAATCTTGATAAATTAGAGAATTCCTCTGTAATAAACAAGGTGAAATTCAATAAAGGTAAGTTCAAAGTTCTGCAGTAATGCACAATTACAAAATGGGGAATAGCTGGTTAGGTAGTGGTAGAACTGAAAAGGATCCGGGGATTACAATGGATCACAAATTGAAGATGAGTCAACAATGAGATGCCATTATATTCTGAAGTCTATTAATAAGAGTGTCATATTTAAGACCTGGGAGGTCCCACTCTATTCAGCATTGAAGAAGCCTAATTTAGTCTTTAGAAAAGAAGACTGAGGCGGGATCTGTCTGATAACAGTCTTCAGATATATTAAGGCTGTTATAAAGAAGGTGATCAGTTTTCTTTCTCCATTGAAGGCGAAACAAGAAATACTCGGCTTAATCTGCAGAAAGAGAGATTTAGGTTAGATGTTAGGAAAACTTCTAACTACAGATTGGACCTCCTTGTTCTGGCATCATCGGGATCTGAGCATCCCAAATGAGAGAATTTGCTGGACCAGGAAACGTATCCTGCCATCAGCTCCCAAGACTGCTCCAGCAGACCCCCTGCCTCACCTGGCCCCACAACCCAACCTGGCTGAGTTGCTTGCCCAACTTCTGCTGGCTTGTTGGGCAGCAGAGGTTCCAGCCCTGTGCATCCAAGGTCAGCCACAGGGGTCTGGCCCCAGCCCCATGCTCTAGGGGGCTGCTGTGGGGCTCCGGCCCTGGGGCTACTGTGGGGATCCAGCCCTGGCCCTGCATTCCAAGGGGCTTCTCCGGGGATCTGGCCCCATTCAGCTGCGGGGCTCAACTCCAGCCCCATGCTCTTGGGGGCTGCCGCAGCACCCTGATCCAACACTGAGGGAACTACCATGGGGTTCCGGCTCCAGCCCCATGCTCTAAGAAGCTGCTGAAGGACTCTGTTCTTGTGCTGGGGGCTGCTGCGGGGCACTGGCCCCGGTCTCGTGCTGCCCTTAAGCTCCCAGGATGTTCTCAGAGCAGATTGCCAGACTAGAGAGTACCAGTTTTTGGAGGTACAACCTGTATAAGAGTAGTTAAGTTCTGCAACAGGTTTCCAAGAGAGGTTGTGGAACCCTTATTATTGGAGATGTTTAAGAACAGATTGAACAAATACCCACCAGGGATTGTTTAGGTATACTTGGTCCTGCGGCACTATACAAGATTGGACATGGTGATGTCTTGAGGTCTCTTTCAACCCTATATTTCTATGATTAGAGACTATAATCCAAGTAAAGATTTGTAGTGAAATTGAGAATACCATTTCCTCTCAAAGTTTTGCACTATACAATTTTTTCTTGTTATACCAGGTCCAGACAAGCTGCAAAGTAACAATGTCCTGAGATGGCAGCAGAAAGGAGTAGGACCTAATCTACCTAAAGTCCATTACATAAATGAAAAGACTCCCATTGATTTTGGTTTAAATCAGTGGGGTTTGGATCAGAGTGTAACTCCCAATCCTGCATTCCTTGTGTTTTGTTGTTCTTGTTATTGTTTTCACGGGAAACTTCTATTAAGGTCAAAGGAATTATGTCAATGGTAGTTTTGCTTGTGAAAGACTCCAGGATTAGGTTGTAAGAAAATATTTGGAAAAAGCGTGGGTGAATACTTCTGGTTCCAGCTGCACAATGAAAAGTCAAGTTCAGAAGGGGAGGTACCCTCTCCAGGAAGGGACTGTGAAGTTCAAACATGCTTATGATTTTTGCTTGAAGCTAAAAAAGAAGGTAATATGTTAGATACATTTCCCTTCACTAAGCAATTTTATTAGCTGCCTGTTTTCATTTTTAAGTGACAGAATATTTATGTTTTTCTTGGTAAGATCAAGCAGGTTTGTACATGGATATACGCAAATATATTTTGTCCTAGCACAGTGACTAATAAAAAACCCACACAGAATGATGTAGAAGAGAAAAAAATGTATAATTAAATTCTTTTTCTTGTTAGTACCTCTTTCTCAGCTTTGAAGAAGAGCTAAAAAGCTTGAAATATTTTTTTGTCTAAGATTAT
This sequence comes from Pelodiscus sinensis, assembly GCF_052426305.1. Taxonomy (NCBI): domain Eukaryota; kingdom Metazoa; phylum Chordata; order Testudines; family Trionychidae; genus Pelodiscus; species Pelodiscus sinensis. The sequence goes on along the minus strand of NC_143054.1, from coordinate 37,784,735 downwards.
AGTTTTTCAAATATTCTCATGCATTTTGCGTCATATGCCATCCTTTTGGAAGAAAATGCTGTCTCATAGGAACATTCTAACATTTCTCTGTGTACTGGAGTTAAATTCTGTTCTGGATTAGCCACTGACAATTCCCATTGATTTGTTGGGGTAGAATGTAACAGTATAAATGGAGGAGAAAGTTCATTAGATTATGTCCTCATACAAAATGGATCTCATTAGGTGGGCTGTGAAAGATTTGCACTTTCACTTAGCACTTCAGTTATTGTCCACACAGTAGGTTGCTTATACAACCTCTGAATTTTTAATGATGCTAGAAATGGAGTCAGATCTTCAGAAAATGTAGAACAGCATGGTATCTTTTGTTTCAGTGGAACCATGCTCATTTATATCAGCTGAGTTTCTGGTCTATTCTGATAAACTGGAGGCACCCTCAAATGTTAATTTAAACCCAGATTTGGCAAAGCATATAAACACATGCTGACACAGTATACAAGGAATCATAGAATTGTAGGGGATTCTGGAAAAGATCTCGAGATGTCTTTTAGTCCAGTCACCTGCATTCCTGAGGCTGTCAGGATTAAACATTATCTAGACTATTTCGGATAGGTGTTTGCCTAACCTACTCCTAAAAATCTCCAATGCTCGAGATTCCACAACCTCCCTAGACAATTTATTCCAGTGCTTAACCACCCTGACAGTTAGGAATGTTTTCCTAATGTCCAACCTTGACTGCCCTTGCTGCAATTTAAACCAATTACTTCTTTTCCTATCCTCATAAGGAGAACATTTTTTTCCTTCTCCCTTTTATGTACTTGAAAGCTGTTATCATGTCCCTTCTCAGTTTTCTCTCCTCCAGACTAAACTAACCAATTTTTTTCATTCTTCCCTAATAACTCATGTTTTCTAGACTTGTTTTTGTTGCTCTTTTCTGTACCTTTTACAGTTTGTCCACATCTTTCCTGAAATGTATATGCCAGAACTAGACACAATACTCCAGTTGACAATCAGTACAGAGCAGAGTGGAAGAATTACTTCTTATGTCTTGCTTACAATGCTCATGATAATACATCCCAGAATGACATATGCTTTTTTTTAACAATAATTTTTACTGATCACAAATACTAAAGGGCTTTTCTACCTAGAGTTGGACTTAAATGTATCCTTAAGTTGAGTCTTAAAGCTAATTTTTAACAGTGGCATAGCTAGGGAAGGAAAAGTGGACGGGCCACTGGGGTCAGAGAATGACAGGGGTCAGAGAAGAGGCAGGAGTGATGGAGGGCTCAGGGTAGGGAGGCAGAAAGGTTAGGGAGCAGAGAAGGGGTCTGATGCCCTGGGAAGGCGAGAGACAGGAGGGCTGGAAGACCCATACCCCCCCATCTCCCTTACTGCTTTCTCCCTACTGCTGGCACTGTTCATTGCTGCTAGTCCCAGTGCTAGTCCCATTCAGAGCCCCTCCCCCCAAAGAGGTATACCTCCTGTGGAGCTAATGCTGTGGTTGGATTCTGGGGAGCAGTGTGTGACATCAGCAGGAGGAGGACATAGCTAGGCTGATGGACACTGAGCTAGGATTAGAAGTCCCAACCTGTGGATTGGCTCCCAACTTGGGTGGGTCTGGATTCTAGGTAGGTGGGCCCCAACCCACACAGGCCTGCCTGTGGCTACATTCCTAGGTTTTGAACAGATTTTCCTGAGTCCCATTCTAATCATGGTACATGTATGTTTGTCCTGAATGTTTGCAATGATTAAAGGTTGCTGAAGAGTGCAATATAAGTGTGTATGAACATTTGTGTGAATTCCAAATGACTGTTGGTCATGACCATGTTTCTGCTCCTTATTTCTCATTGCTGTGTGGCATTTGTTTGCAAAGATTCTTCCCAATCAATATTAAATTTTACACGCAAGCAAACTTTCCATGCACAAACAAGTATGTTTGTTACTTGTTAGTCAGTATTTGAAAAAACTCAAAAAACAACAAGTTGTTCTGCAGCACCTAGGAGACTAATAAAAATGTAGATGGTATCAAGAGCTTTCTTGGGCACAAGAAGTGGGTTGTGCTCATGAAAGCTCATAATATTACAGGCAGTCCCCAGGTTATGTACAAGATAGGGACTGTAGGTTTGTTCTTAAGTTGAATTTGTATGTAAGTCGGAACTGGTACATATTGTAGGGGAAACTCTAGCCAAACATTTCTCCAGAGCTCAGTTTTATTCTCCCACACCTCACTTCCCTCAGTCCTTTATTCTCAAGCTGAGGTGCCTGCTGAGAAAAGCCGCTCCGCGTCTCCCTGGTCTGCTAGGGGGGGCGCTAGCTTCGCATCTCCCTGGTCTGCTGGGGGGAAGCAGCTAGTGCAGGGTTGCCTCACCCCGTTTGTAAGTAGGGATCCGATGTAAGTCGGATCCATGTAACCCGGGGACTGCCTGTATCTACATTTTTGTTAGTCTCTAATACGCTGCAGAACTATTCCATATGTTTTTATTTTTTTCAGTTGCAGATTAACATAGCTACCCCTCTGAGAGTTTTAGTCAGTATTTGTTATTTTCCTGCTTAAAAATTTTCAGTCACCCAGTCAGGGAGCAGAAACATCATAATGTGCCTTATGTGCTATTCATACAATCTCACTAGTCAAAGTGACTTGGTAAATAACCTATATACTGGAAATTGTCCTCCCTGCCTATTTGGAAAACACATATGAGAAAAGAAATGGATTTATAGAAATTGGCATCAGTTTGTAATCAGATTATTAAAAATAATTAAGATAAATTAAACAGATAATTAATAATAATTACTATTATATCAAATAACTAATATTAATTTGCAACAAATAATTATATTGGCTTTAGAAGTCATAGTTTTGTTATGTAACACTGGGTTGGATGAGACAGGCTGAAGTTTCTGAAAAATCAGAGTGAAGTGATAAGATAGCTGTGATTTGAATGAAGCAGTCAGGCAATTTATTAGCATTTTCAAGGAAAGGGACATGTATGTTTGACTTTTTTATGAAAAGCCCCCACAAAGAGGAAAATAATGACTAGGAGACAGCAAAATGAGGGACAGAGTTTAGCCATGAAACGACAAAGCTGGGGAATGATTTATCTGCTGATGGTCACAAGACCCAGATTTGATGCCAACTCTTTAAGTTTTGAATTTAGTGATGCTTATTGCTCATGCTGAATTCATCCGCATTCCTATTACATTTCTGCATGGTGTGCTTTGTGGAGCCTGCAAGTCAGAATGGAGTTGAAGTGCACTCCATGAACCAGAAAATGCACTTATTCTCACAAAATGGTCCTGTGTAAGGATGATGCTTTAAAAAACATTCCACTGAACTGTGTTGCTTCTTGAGCATATTAAATCTAGCATAAGGATTTCATACAAATGAGCAGGGGAAAATCAGTGAAAAGATGCAAAGATGGATCATGCAGTCAGTAGGATGATAATTTCGGAGTATATTTTACTACTCCCATTATTATAATACTCTCAGTTAGCTACCCTGATTTAAATGGCATTTGTGGAAGATGGTGCTACTTAGTTTGGGGAAAGACAGCAGAATCTGGCTTCTTAACAGCAACTTTTTGAAATAATGTAATTAATAACAAGGTTGAATGCACAAGTCACTAAGTCTCACACAACCTTGCTCAGCTCTCAACCTCATGGAAACTGCAAGGTACTATGTTTTCAAGTTGTTCTCCAGGTGCTGGTACTTCTGTGCCAGCCAGATAGAGTAACCAGACAACTAGTATGAAAAATTGGGACATAGGTGGGAGGTATTAGGAATCTATTCAAGACAAATCCTTCCACTCCATTCTGCATTGATTAGGCCTCAACTAAAGTACCCTGTTGAATTCTGGAAACTACATTTCAGGAAAGATGAGAACAAATTGGAGAAAGTACAGAGAAGAGCAACAAAAATAATTAAGTAGAAAACATTACCTATAAATAATTGGGTTTCTTTAGTCTGGAAAAAAGAAGACAGAGGGGACATAACAGCTTTGAAAGCCTAAATGGTTGTTAAAAAGAGGGAGAAACATTATTCTCCTTAACCTCTGATGATAGGACAAGAAGCAGTGGACTTAAATTAAAGGTAGGTTTAGATTGGACTTTAGGAAAAACTTCCTAACTGTCAGGGTCCGTGTCTAGACTGCATCCCTTTTCCGTAAAGTTTGTCGGCTCAGCGCGATAGTCTGGACGCGCGGGTGTTGAAATCAAAGGCATTTGTCGACCACCCAGGTATACCTCATCCCAGGAGGCATACCTGGATGGTCGACAAATGCCTTTGATGTCGACACCCGCGCGTCCAGACTACAGCGCTGAGCCGACAAACAGCTGATCAGCTGTTTGTCGGCTCAGCGCGGCAGCCATGTAAATTTAAATGAAGCGGTGATTATTTAAATCGCCGCTTCATTTTCCTATGCCTGGTAGGCGACAGAGGCATGTAGTCTAGATGTACCCTTTCTGTGTATGTCAAGCTGAGGTGTCTGTGTTGACCCTGCTGCCACACACTACATGTTCCTTACAATGCTTCAATCTACCGTTTCAAAGGCGGATAGTTCAAAACTCACTCGGGAACATATAGGCTGTGTCTACATTGGCACCCTTTTCTAGAAAAGGGATGCTAATGAGACCAATCGGAATTGCAAATGCCGCGGGGGATTTAAATATCCCCCGTGGCATTTGCATGAACTTGGCTGCCGCTTTTTTCCGGCTCGGGGTTTTGCCAGAGAAAAGTGCCAGTCTAGACAGGATCTTTTGGAAAATAAAGCCTTTTCTGGAAGATCCCTTATTCCTCTTAGATTCAGGAATAAGGGATCTTCCGGAAAAGGCTTTATTTTCTGAAAGATCCCGTCTAGACTGGCGCTTTTCTCCGGCAAAGCCGCGAGCTGGAAAAAAGCGGCAGCCAAGTTCATGCAAATGCCACGGGGGATATTTAAATCCCCCGCGGCATTTGCAATTCCGACTGGTCTCATTAGCATCCCTTTTCCGGAAAAGGGTGCCAATGTAGACACAGCCATAGACTGTGTCTAGATTGGCAAGTTTTTCCGCAAAAGAAAAACTTGCCAGCTGTCTACCCTGGCCGCTTGAATTTCCGCAAGAACACTAACAATCTCATGTAAGAAATCAGTGCTTCTTGCGGAAATACTATGCTGCTCCCGTTCGGGCAAAAGTCCTTTTGCACAAAAGCTTTTGCGCAAAAGGGCCAGTGTAGATAGCTCAGATTTGTTTTGCGCAAAAAAGCCCCGATTGCGAAAATGGCGATCGGTGCTTTTTTTGTGCAAAAGCGCATCTAGATTGGCCACGGATGCTTTTTCGCAAAAAGGGCTTTTGCAGAAAAGTGTCCGTGCCGATCTAGATGCTCTTTTCCGCAAATGCTTTTAACGGAAAACTTTTCCGTTAAAAGCATTTGCGGAAAATCCTGCCAGTCTAGACGTAGCCTATAGTGTGTGGCATCCTCCTGAGAGTATATAGTGCATGGAAGGCTTGCGTGGGGTAGCTTGCTCATAGTGAGTATTCATCTGTGGTGCAAGTAAACAAAAGTTCTTACTGGTACAGGAGGGGGAGGACACACCAGTTAAAGGGAGTCTACATCACTTCTCCATATGTCTCCATCCTACCTCCAGCCAGGACCCTCACGCTCTTTACCACCCCTCCTCATTCCCATTACCTGAGACAGAGGGCCTGGCAGTGATGCAGCAGCTGGAGGAGCTTCTGATAATTCTGCTCCTTTCCCCACTGCCTCTCCTAGCAGGGAAAGGAGCAGAACTGCCCGCTCTGCCCCCTGCCTCTCCATGGAGGTCAGTCTCTGGGTACAGGGCTGGGAGTTCTGATCCTGTCTCCAGCTGCCATAGTGCTCCAGCCCCAGCCCTGTACACAGAGCCATGGGAGCCAGTGCGGGGTTGGGAGGGACGGAGAGAGGGAGGGTTGCCAGGGAGTCTTTCCAGACATCATACCATCTCAAAATAACTTGCTGGTATGGTGTATTGGACTGTGTAGGCCCACTTGCACTGCTGGTGTTCATATAGATAAGCCCCTAAGTACCCATTTACAAAAACAAATACATGTGGATGTTTCTAGGCATATCTAGTGTCACCACTTTTGAATTTGTGCCCTAAGGAGCCAATAAATAGTGTGTGTCCTTGCTGAGTTCAAAGCCAGTGTTGCTGACTGCAGATTCACCTGAGCACCCTCAGCGCATTCATTCTATTTTTAAATAAAGGTCAGAAACATTTGAAAAATACTGTTTGTCTCTATGTTTTGTATTGATGATTTTCAAAGAACGTATGTTGTATTACTACTTAGAATCATAGAATCATAGAACACTAGAACTGGAATGGAAGGGACCTTGAGAGGTCATCGAGTCCAGTCTCCTGCACTCACGGCAGGACTAAGCACTGTCTAGACCATCCCTGATAGATGTACCAGCTTGCCAAAGGCCATGACATCATAACTGTGATACAGGAACGAGGAGTGCAAAGCTAGTGATCCTTCAACAAACAGTTATTTACAAATGCTGTTCAAAATAATTTATATATTTGTAGGTTGGTCAGAAGCTAATGCAACCAGTGCAGTTTGGCATGTTATTTAAGAGAAAATATAAGGAAATGCAAAGAAGATGAGCTGTTAAAGTTGTAGTATTCATGTTGTCTAGTAATTGCCATTGGATTTCAATTCCCTAAGCAGCTTTTTTCATCTTTAGAAGCATTTTCTAATCTCTCAAAGCACATGATGTAGTTATGTCCAGCCATGGTATCAGCTTGGACTGTTTTGATTTCAAGTTTATCTTTCATTCCACAAAGCAGAATCCATTATAGATGGATGTTGAAATACAATATGGAATGCCTTAGACACTGTAAACAATAGGATTTGAAGGCCAGAAGAGTATGGCAATTGCAAGTCCCTGTGCAGTTTATTTAATTTTATCTACTGGGAAATCCTGAAAATGTGAACTTGCCTTGAAAAAATAAATGCATATCATAGCACAGAAATAGGATTTTCAAAACCAGCTGATTGAAAAGAACCACACTGTAACTGAACTATTAAAAGCACTTCAGCCCTAGGCTAAAAAAAGACACTAGAAATGGTTATCCTGGAAATCAAGATATTTTAGTAAATATGTAATTAACTTCCTGTAACGCAAGAGGAGAGGCTTTTTGTGTTGATCAAACACTGAGGTCCTTACTCAGTTTTCATTCCATCCTTCTTACTTTGACAATTTGGAAATATGAATCTGGATGGGAGTTCTGAGCTGAATTCTTGAGAAAGTTGGCATGTTTGGAAGCAACAACCCAGATCAGTGGATCTGTCTGAGCTGCACTCAGTGCAAGACTTGAAAAGTTTGGTGCGAAGCTGGTTTTAGGGGCTGTCCTACATTGTGCTGTCTAGAGCAATCCCCTGCAAGATTCATATACAAAAGGAACACCCAGGTTATTGTACACTTAGGCTATTGTACAGGAGTATCTCAAAATAGCTCTCTCACATCTTAACAGCATGGGCTCGCTATTCTAATGTCCCTGTAAACCTCATTCCTCGAGGAGTAAGGGATGTTTTGGAATAGCGGGTTATTTAGAAATTTGACACTGTGTAGAGAGCTCCTAATTACAAAATCAGCTATTTCAAAATAAGATTGAAATAATATACGCAATGTGCTTAGCTCAAATTGCATATCTTATTTCGAGCTACGGTGAAGTGTAGACGCACCAGTGGGCAAGTGAAGTCAGAAGATTAAGCTGAAAATGTTGGTCTTACATGGTTCTCTTGTTTCTTTCACTTAACTCCATAATTTATTAATCTTGCTTTAATTTCAAAGTTTTCTCTCTTTCTTAGTAGTAAACCTTTCTATGCTATTGCCTATTAGCTGCCTTTAATAGAATTCTGATATTTTAGATTTTTGAAATGGTATATGTCTTTCATTCATTTACTCTGGCCTTCTCCATGTCTTTTGCAGTTATCTTCCACACTTGTTTCAAACTGTATCCATGATCACCCTGGGTATGTCTACACCACAGAGTTTTCTTGGAAAAACGGCTGTTTTTCCGACAAAACCTGAGTTATGTCCACATTGCAATCACGTTCTTTTAAAAGTAAATCAAAAGAACAGAGGAGTTTTGCCGGCATTGGTAATCCTCTTTCTATGAGGTAGAAGCCTTTTTCTGAAAGAGCTCTTTCAGAAAAAGGCATGTGTGGATGGGGAGGAGGGTTTTTTTTTGAAAGAAGAGGCCTCCAGGAAATAACACAGGTGCCATGCCGGACACTATGTCCAAATTAATCAGGACTCTATAGTTCCTGTCTCCTGGCCCCTCTTAAAGCTGCAGGCACCCTGGACAAGCCTTGTGGCAGGAAGCCGGCCTAAGAGCAGCACCTCACCATGTGACTCTCCTTGCCACAGGCCTTGCCACTCATGGCCCGGCCTCAAGCCCCCCATGATCTCCCTGGTCCTCTCAGGGAGCAGCTCCAAGGGTCCCAGGACCACCCAGAGGGACCACAAGGCAGACACCCTCCTGGTCCAGATCGGAGATCCTGTCCTTTCTCGAGCTGTGGGGAGAGGAGGAGACATTGCAGTGTCTCCGCTCCAAGCACCGCAATACCGAGATATTTGAGCGCATGGCTGAGTCCCTGGCGGAGCACGGACACCCACCCCGGACCTTGGGACAGGTCCAGAGTAAGGTGAAAGTGCTCCACCAGTGATATGTCCGGGTCAGAGAGCACAGCTCGCTCCCAGGGGCAAAACTGCACACCTGCCCCTACTTTGAGCTGCACCATATCCTGGGGAGTGATGAAACATCTTCCCCAACTGTTGTGGTGGATTCCTACCACCTCCTGCCCCCCCCCCCCCCCCCGCCCCGGGCTGGTGCCCAGCCGGAGGTCACAGAGGAGGAGGAGCAGGAGGACTAGGGCCAGCCGGAGGAGGAGGAGACAGAGACTGTGACCCTGTCCCTGGACCTGGTGCCTGTGAGCCAGGACATCTCCCAGGCTTCATTGGACACTGTGGAGGGATCTTCAGGTGAGTGGTCTTAGTTTGTCACACACACTGGGCAGGGGAGGCTGGCACTCAGGGGGCGGGGTGCACGTGTTGCTTGGGTTGCTCGGGCTGGACATTGTGCTGCGATCCACGCATGTGGAACCACGTACAGCATTAGTGTGCAGCATGTGGATGCAGCAGGCATCCCCTGAGCAGGGTGGGATCCTACTGCCAGGCTCAGGGGAAGCCACATACGTCCTGCCAATGGAGGCATGGAGGGCTCCCAGCATCTGCCATGGCTGGAAGCCATGAGGGCTCAGGCACGACCCCAGACACACCGAGAAATGCCGCACAGAGCACACAGGCATGCCTGCATGTGTGAGGTACCACCTGCTCCTACAGGCAGTGTTGTGAGCTGCAGGCATGTGTGTGGACACCAGGGAGGGCCAGGCTGCTCCTGGCTCCTCTGACACCCATGAAGGGATCCCACTGTGGTTGGACACTTCCCTAGCCTCCTTGTCTGTGGGCCGGGAAGTGGGCAACATGGTCCCTTGGGCACCTAGGGGCCCCTGTGAGGCATGGCCCGCTGTGCAGGTCACACATGTCCTTACTCCTGGGACATCCCCCTCCTCTGCTCCGAGGACTGTTGGTTGCTGCTCCCAGAGGAGGGCATGGCCTCAGGGACAGTGTCTGCATGGATGACTGACTGCCTCTCCCTCTTTGTGGTCTCCGCAGCCAGACCAACCAAGACCGAGGGGCAAGCCACGTCACCAGAGCCAGCCACCAGAGCCCAGGGGACCCGAAGGCTCGCCAGGGTCCAGGAAGACCTTATGCGCCGGCATGTCAGTGTCCTGCGCAACATGCAACAGATCCTGGTGCAGAAGATACGTGAGGACACTGAGTGGCGGAACCATGCATGGGACAGCTCATGAGTGGTGTGATAGCATATATGCCATCATGTCACACATGCCGGCACACCTGCCTGCTGTTGCTGCTTCTGGCTTCCACCCTCCTGTCCCCGTGCTAAGCCCATTCCTCCTCCACCTGCTCCCCATGCAATGCCTCTGCCCCCTTCCCAGGTCATGCCCATCCCCTCCCGACCCTCTGCCATCCCTGACCCCACTCCAGCCCCCCCTCCTGCCCACTCTCCTGTGGTCCCCAGACCCACCCAACCCCCCACTCCGACGAGGTCCTCGCACCTGAGGTGGCTCATCTAGCCACCCCCACCCCCTGCAAGTTATGAGACCCGCTCCCTTTCCAGGGTATAAGCCCTCCTCCCCCTGCCCATCTTTTCTTAATGTCAGATAAATACAGACTTCATTTTGTTGGAAACCAAACAGGTGTGTTTACTGAGAGGTCAGGGAAGGGCTTTTCCCCCTCCCCCCAGCAGGGACTGCAGTCCCAGAGTGCCTTACCTCCATGAGGAGGGCCCTGACGGTGGAGTTTCCCACGCCAAACAGGTTGCCCACTGACTGGTAGCTGTCGGGGGTGGCGAGCTTCCAAAGGGTGATTGCGACCCACTTCTCTAGAGGGATGGCTGGCCAGAGGTGGGTGCTGTGTCTTGAGGGTGGGGACGACCCAGGCACATAGCTCAAAAAAGGTGGCCTTCCACATGCGGAAGTTTTGGAGCCACTACTGGTCGTGCCACCACTCCATGACCAGCCAGTCCCACCAGTCCAAATTTGGTGTCGAGCCTCCAGAAACGCCTCTCCACAGTGGGCTGTGGGTACCAGAGTGTAGCTCCCACACCCAGGGAGAGGGTCCCCAGAATGAGCTCCGGGTCCAACTCGTGCAGGACCAGGAAGGCAGCGGGCACAAAGTGCTGCAGAAACTGCAGCATGGCTGTGTGGGGCCATTGCCTGCCCAGGGCCAGCTCCAGCTCCATGGCACCAAGTGAAAAGCTGTGGCATCCAAAAGCTGTGCAACCACATCAAGCACTGTGAGAGCTTTGCTGTCCCTTGAAGAGGTAGCAAGCATGCAGCAGAAGCAGAGAAATGGCTGTCTAGGGGAGGTTCCTTTTTGCGCATGTCTCTGCAAGACTCCAGCACCAGGACTTGGAAGCAACCAGTGACCTAAAGCCCTGCCTGAGGTGGTTCTACGTGGCTTTTATGCGAGAGAGCATCCAGTCAGTCCGGACAATCTCTTTCGAAAAAGTATGTCGCTTTTTCGATGCCCTTTTGTGTGTGGATGCTCTCTTTCGGAAGATCTCTTCCGAAAAAAGGTTCTTCCTAAAGAAGTCTGCAGTCTAGACCTATCCTCTCTCTCCACTTTCCCACTCCCACAACTTTCTTTCTTTCTCTCTTTCCCCAAAGCAGGATGATATACTGCCTGAAAATTATTTGAAGTTCTGATACTTTCAAAGTATTTCCTACAGTTTTCTCTTTTTTAAATCCCCAAATATAAGGAACCTGGGCACAGCTGGGGAACCATTGACAGACTTGCTAGAAACAGACAGGAATGGAAAAGCTTTGTTGCTGACCTAAACACCATGGGAGCATGATGACGATTCATAGAATCTTTTTAAGTTCCATTGAAATAAAAAAAAAAAATAGCTGCCCTAACTCCTCATAGTTTCTGTTCTATTTCCAATAGGCAACTGAGTCCATGAGCATGCATCTGTCCAGGGCCAGGTTGCATGCTAAAGAAAACATCTGTAGCTCATAAACCATTGATAAAGTAGGGAAACGTTCTGAAGATGGAATTATATAAATAATCTTTTCTAAAGCCTTCATATTTTCTAGATTCATGTTTTATGTTGTGCCAATAGGATTTTTCTTCTACATCCAAACAAGAGAAAAAAAATCTGTTAGCATAATTGTAAAGTATTTGTTTGAAAATTACTATTTACTAATGTTATGTGAAAAATCAAATCTACAGAGTAAATACTTTCAATCATATTTTAACCTTCTTCAAATAAGCATTCTTTCTATTGTGTTATCTGAATAAGGGCTGAGAGAACAGTATGACAGAAGATATTAATTCTGTCGCAACATTGTAGTTTAATGTTTGTCACTTAGCTTAACATATATAAGTGTAATTGTATTTGATCATGAAGTTCCCCCAGAAGAGCTTATACTGTAGTAATCAAATTTAAGAATATGGATGTCAAGAGAAGCCTGGATACATAGGTAATATAAGTTCACATACAATACTGTATAGTACCTTAAAAATACACCTATAGTTCTCCATCTGCATTGATACAACCATTGTTAATGGTCTCAAAGGAAATTTGTCACGTATTACCCTGATCTCCTGACTTCCAGGCCTGTGTTTTAGTTACATGGCCATGCTTCCTCTCCCAGGGTATGTCTACACTACCCTCCTAGTTCGAACTAGGAGGGTAATGTAGGCATACCGCACTTGCAAATGAAGCCTGGGATTTGAATTTCCCGGGCTTCATTTGCATAAGCGGGGAGCCGCCATTTTTAAAACCCCGCTGGTTCGAACCCCATGCAGCGCGGCTACACGGGGCATGAACTAGGTAGTTTGAACTAGGCTTCCTAGTTCGAACTACTGTTACTCCTCATTTCACGAGGAGTAACGGTAGTTCGAACTAGGAAGCTAGTTCGAACTACCTAGTTCGTGCCCCGTGTAGCCGCGCTGCACGGGGTTCGAACCAGCGGGGTTTTAAAAATGGCGGCTCCCCGCTTATGCAAATGAAGCCCGGGAAATTCAAATCCCGGGCTTCATTTGCAAGTGCGGTATGCCTACATTACCCCGCTAGTTCGAACTAGCGGGGTAGTGTAGACATACCCCCAGGGATTAAAATGCAATGCAAGTCAACTTCAGCCAATGATCAGACTTCTCTTTTAGACCATTTTTAAATTGCAGCAAGTGGCTGTGATTACAAACTGATAGCTATGGTTAGACAACAAATAAATCTGTGTGTGTCTACACTGCACCCATAGCTTGAAATAAGCAACACAATTTGAGCTACATAAATCGTGTAGCTTCTTTTGAAAGTATTTTGAAATAGCTTATTTTAAATTTCGAAAGAACGCTATTTCGAAACATCCCTTAATCCTTGTGGAATGAGGTTTACAGGGACATTGGAATAGCAAGCTCATTATTTGAAAGGTATTTTGGAATAATGGGCTTGTTTAAAAGATGCAGAATAACTACTTTGGTCTACCAGAAGTATCTTGAAATAGCGCTGCTGCCTAGATGCACCCTCACAGTTACAGTGAAATATGATCATCCAGCACTCTCCACACTATGTTCATTCAAGATATCATTCCTTTATTTCCTGTAACCTGAAGAACTGATGTATATTTTGTTTGACTAGAGTATTTATGGACATCTTTCATAGGTTTCATGTACGAGGTCTATCGTAAAGCTGTAAAATAACCCATTACTCACACATGCTTTGCACACATATGTTGCTTCTGGTTCAATAGAATATTACCCACCTGGTTAATGAGGGCCCATGTCTCCAAGTCTTCTATGACTGGAAGCTCTGACAGTAGTACTGGAACAATTTTTAGGATGTGCTGAGTTACACAGCTCCCAGCTGCCAACTCTCCTGGACTGGATGCTCCTGGACTGGATGACTGGATGCCATTCGCGGTGATGGCATCGGGTCTAGAAGAGTTGGCAACCCTAGTCCCTTGCCACCCCAAGCTGGGGGCAGCTGCTGAGCCCTGGGCCAAGGCCAGGAGAAGAGCTCCAGACTGATGGCTGGAGCTTGGGTGGCAATGGAACCTCCAAGGCTGGTGGCAGGGACCCTGGGGCTGACAGGGCTAGTGGGCTGAAGAGCCCTGAAGATGGGTGCAGTGGGGCTGAAGAGCCCTGAAGATGGGTGCAGTGGGTAACAAGACCCCAAGAGCTGGCAGAGTCTGCAAAGCCAGCGGGACCATGGGGGAGGTAACAAAGGCAGTGTGACCAGGGGGACCCTGGAGACCCAGCAGGACCCCATGATGGTCACTCTGAGGCTGGCACCTGGGGCTGGCAAAGGCAGTGGGTGGTTGATGACAGGGCTGGCCCCATGGCACAGAGAAGCTGGGTGCAAAATCTGGGGTGCTCCAGCACCCCCAGACCAGTACTTCCCATGCCTATGAGGTCTGATGGCTGCAGAGTGTAGGATAAGTCCTTGGAAAATTAAGGGTTGTACAAGTCCTAAAAGAAGCCAAGCAATTAAAAGAGATTCCTAGCTCTAGTATGTATTCAACTGCATATGAAGATTTATAGTCAATAATCCATATCACTGATACAGTATGTAGATTAGTAGTGGGTGGAGGATGCAATAGATTAATGAATGACTTAATGTGTGACGAAATAGCTATTGCAGCTGTATGTTTTCATTACTTGATTTTTTTTCTTCTTTTTTTCTTAGTAGTTTGGGTTATATTCTATTTTTAACTATTATTACAATGTTACTGTTACATTACATGTGTCACTAAAATATAATGTCTGCTTCTAGAGCTGTGCATAGTGATACAGAACTCTTCTGCTGATTCAGATGAATGTCAGGTGCTAAGAACCTACACAGAAATGAAGAGTTATCTCTGTTGACTCACCATAGTGGATGGACCTGGGATATCCTCTGAGCTCCAATCCAGAAATCAATGGGTTTAAGACAGAGGGAATCAAAGGCAGGAACAAAGTGATCTGGCAGAGCAAAAGCCCTCATGAGCAGCCTGCCTAGGAACAGACTTACTCTATGGCTATGTCTAGACTGGCATGATTTTCCGCAAATGCTTTTAACGGAAAAGTTTTTCTGTTAAAAGCATTTGTGGAAAAGAGCGTCTAGATTGGCATGGACGCTTTTCTGCAAAAGCACTTTTTGCGGAAAAGCGTCCGTGCCAATCTAGATGCAGTTTTGCGCAAGAAAGCCCCAATCGCCGTTTTTGCCATCGGGGCTTTTTTGCGCAAAACAGTTTTCAGCTGTCTACACTGGCCCTTTTGCGCAAAAGCATTTCTGGAAAAGGGCTTTTGCCCGAACAGGAACGTCAAAGCATTTGCGCAAGAAGCACTGATTTCGGACAGTAGAACATCAGTGCTTTTGCGCTAAATCAAGCGGCCAGTGTAGACAGCTGGCAAGTTTTTCTGCAAAAAACTTGCCAGTCTAGCCGCAGCCTATCAGATTTATGAGTTATTTTGTTGCTGTTAAAATTAAGAATGATCAAACCCCAGACAGCAGATTCAGTTGGAGCTGCTGAGGATGTATTGTGCTGAGAAGGTGAGCATGCTGCTTTGTTACAATTATTGAAATTAATTTAACATGTTTCATTTAATATAATGGCCTAAGTTGAGAAGTAAAATAAACTGGGGGTATTAGTGGCACATATGTGAATCAGAATAAGCCTTTATAAGTGAGTATATGTTGGTGTAACTTACAGGTTGAAGCTGAGACACTAACGTGAAAAGCAGGAGGGTGTCCAATGAAGTTAAATATTTCAGGCCTCCATCGTACATGCTACCAGACTTGTCACTTGCTTTTCCTGCAGCAATCCTGTCCTTCAGTCACTTCAGCACATTTAATTATACCTCAGTTTACTTATGCTGATATAATTATACATGTGCTCGTTTTTGCTGATTTACTGATTTTTAATTTACACAATATGTTGCCATTTACTTCAACTCTGAATTTGGCCTAGTAATTAAAATGTATGGGATTAAAAATCTGTCTTTTATATCTATATGTCTGTATATACAGATAAAGAGAGAAAAACATATTATTAAAAGCACAAACCAACTGGCTTGTTGAGAAATTTGATCTGCTTTTCTATTTGATTTCCCTTGCTCGTTTCTTCACATTGCTAGTTTTTTCATTTAAAGAAGAGAAAATAGTTCTGTTTTGTACCATACTGTCCCGATACTGCAAAAGGAATGCAGCAAAATTAACGTTTTAGGTTGAGTGCACTCTATTCTGTTTAAAGTAATTCATTGCTGTCTTATCTTGGAAGCAGTAATTATGGATCATCCTTTTTTCCCTGTATGGCTGGAAGTATCACTGTGCAGCTGCAGATGTGAAGAACTTTGCCAGGTAGTTTTATCAGCTACAATTCAGTTTCAGCTTTAGAAAGCTCACAACACTTTGTTTTAATGAAGGTTCATTCTGCTGACCTTCAGAACCATGGTTATAAACTTCACAAGGCTGGTATGAGTTTCGCTGAACTGGAAATACAGTTTTTCAGCCTTGTTCATTATAATGCACAATTTTAAAGTTTAATTGCTAGCATACGTATAGAAGAAATCAGTAGAAAAATTCCAAGGCTATGACAAACAATGTTCTGTGACTATCCAGAGATGTTTTACTCTTTTACGCTATACCGTGCAATCTGTGCTATCACTTTGTTAGTTAAAGACACATTCTTTTAATGATGAGAAAAGCCTTGAGTTTTAATGAAAAATTAATCTAATCCTCCTTTGACTGTACAATCTTTTCTCAGGGGATCATTCAGCAGGCAGATCAAAAACACTTGGTTTGGAAAGGATACTGAACATAGATAGCTGGGCTTTTCAGAAGCCAAAATAAACAATACCTTCAAACTAGTCTGTACATTTAAAAACATGTATCCTTTTATACATGATGTATCATCTGCTAGCAGATTATTAGATTTAAAATATAATTCTTTCACCTTACCTCGTATGCTTCTTAATTTATAAATCAATTTGCTGGAGCTACACAAACCTGCTTATATTGTTCATAAACTTTTTAGAGTAAATTATACCTGTACACTGGTGTTTTATTCAGTGATCCAAATAAATTGTTTCTCTTTTGTGACTTGAAATTAAGGAAGTTGTTTTCTTTGAAATTAAAGTTAGCATTTATGAAAAGTGCAGAAGTTTGAAGTCCTCTGATTGTCCTCTAAACAGAAATGGCAAAGACAACAATAACACTCATGCACTCTCACATCCTATAGCAGTGTTCAGTTCAGAGCCACATGTGTAAAAAGTACGTCATTTGCCAGGGCCCATGTAAACCCGGAGGCCCCTCAGGTAAGGGTATCAACAAGATATAAGTTCTTATTCATAAGAAATTGGATGGATGCTTTCAGTTACAAAGAGAACCAAGCACCCATCAATTGGTAATGACCATGATTTGAACCAAGGACCTTACCATGGAAAACCCTGTTTCTCGTTTTTACTGTTTATAATTTCTTTAGAGTAGCATCCACTGCGTACTCAGCACTTTTTATACACAGACGGGGGATGGTTCCTATTCTGATGGTCCTTCTTGAGAATTTCCCAGAGTTCCTCTGAAAAAAATGGTAGTACCATATCTTTTTCTCTCTGTTGGATCTTTCCCCTAAAACTCTTTCATTAAAAAAAGGATGCTATAGAATAATTTCTTTGACCCTCATGAACCAGTTTAACTTTGCATAGAGTGGAAGGTGAGAACAGCATTTTTTGCTGTGCTGCTGATACTGTGGGCCATTTAACTTTATACAAATAATATATGTACCATTCCTGGTGAATGAAATAACCATTTCAACTAGCTTTTCATAGAATCATAGAAATGTATCGCGAGAAGGACATGAAATCCTCAAGAGGTCATCAAATCCAGACCTCCGTGCTAAGGGAGGATTGATAAATTGTGAATAGTTGAGCGTGTCCTCTTTGTAACAATCCTTTAACATATTTGATGACTATTATCACTCTTCTTTTTTGACGACTAATCATGCCTAATTCTTTGAATATTTTCTTATAGGTCAGGTTTCCTAAACTCTTTATCATTTTAGTTGTTCTCCTCTGGATTCAGTCCAATTTGTCCATATTTCCTAATGTGTGGCTCCCAGAAATGATCGCAGTAATTCATCTGAGACATCACCAGTGCTAAGTAGAGTGGGACAATTATCTCCCATTTTTTTTACATATGATAGTTTAATTAATGCACCTCAGAATGATAGCCCTTTATTTTGCAACTGCATCATGTTGTTGACTCATATTCAATTTCTGACCCACTAGATTGTTCTGACCCACTAGATTGCCTAGCCAGTTATTCCCCATTTTGTGTTTGCTCATTTAATTGTCCTTCCTAAGTGTAGTACTTTTCACTGTGCATTGAATTTTATTTTGATTTCAGACCACCTCTGCAATTTGCCAAGGTCATTTTGAATTCGAATCTTGTCCTTCAAAGTACTTACAGTCCTTCTCAGCTTGATGTCAACCACAAATTTAATAAGTATACCCTCCACTCCAAGGGTATGTCTACACTACCCCGCTAGTTCGAACTAGGTAATGTATGCATACCGCACTTGCTAATGAAGCCCGGGATTTGAATTTCCCGGGCTTCATTAGCATAAGCGGGGAGCCGCCATTTTTAAATCCCCGCTGCTTCGAACCCCGTGTAGCGCGGCTACACGGGGCTCGAACTAGGTAGTTCGGACTAGGGTGCCTATTCCGAACTACCGTTACTCCTCGTGAAACGAGGAGTAACGGTAGTTCGGAATAGGCACCCTAGTCCGAACTACCTAGTTCGAGCCCCGTGTAGCCGCGCTACACGGGGTTCGAAGCAGCGGGGATTTAAAAATGGCGGCTCCCCGCTTATGCTAATGAAGCCCGGGAAATTCAAATCCCGGGCTTCATTAGCAAGTGCGGTATGCATACATTACCCCGCTAGTTCGAACTAGCGGGGTAGTGTAGACATACCCCAAGGCATTAATGAAAATATTCAATACTACCAGCCCCAGGACTGACTCCTGTTGGACCTGGCTAAATACATCCTTCCAGTTTGACAGTGAACCATCTTGAGTATGGTCTTTCAACCTAGACGTGTGTCCACCTGATGGACATTCACCAAGACCACATTTCCCTATGAGAATGTCATGTAGGACTGTGGCAAAAATCTTACCAAACTGAAGATATATCACATTTCCTTCTTCCTCTTTATTCACTTGGCCAATAATCCTGTCAAACAAGGAAATGAGGTTTGATTGGGATATGTTCTTTATAAAACATGCAGGCTATTCCGTATAACCCTATTATCCTCTTCATGCTTACAAATTGTCAGCTTAATAAATTGTTCCAGTATCTTTCCTGGTATTGAAATTCAGCCGACTAGTCTGTAATTCCCCAAGTCCTCTTTGTTACCCCTTTGAAAGCTAGGTAGTATGTTTGTCACATCTCTAGTCCTGTGGGATCTCATCAATCCTCCATGAGTTCTCAAACATAATTGTTAATGATTTCAAGGTTGCTTCTGCTAGTTCTTTAAGTATCCTAAACTGCATTTCATCATGCGCTGCTGACTTGAATATATCTAATTTATCTAAATATTATTTAACTTGTTCTTTCCCTATTTTGGCTTGCATTCCTTACTCCTCCTTATTGATATTATGTTAAATATCTGGCCATCATTGACCTTTTTAGTAAAGATTGATGCAAAATAGGCATTAAACACCTCAGTGGCACTCCTGCAGCAATTCTAAGGCATCCGGGGCAATTCTATACTTTGTCCTGCGTCCCATTGGTGGGTCGGCTCCTGTGTTAAATCAATGATGATTTTCAATGAAGGCTCTTCCTGTGCATTGAAGACACTTGTCCTGATTTTAATCTTTCACTTTTTATTTTGTTTTTATTTATTGTCTCTTCTCAATTTAGAGTGGATACATAATTGCTGAAAACATATTAGATGTCTTGTATCCCTCCTATCCAGAGGTACATATGGATTTAAATAAATGTGCAAATTACTTAGGTGCAGAGAATGCAAAAAAGCCCCATTAATTGTAGGTCTGAGATGTAGCAGTGTTCTGTAATTCAAAACGTAGACTAACCTGGTTATTCCATTATTTAAATGAATTTGTTTTGCAAAGCCTCTATAACAGAAGTAAAAATCATCCTAAGAATTTTTTTTCTATGTGCCATGTCCTATAAAAGAGTGTGGCAAGAATTGGTAATATTTTACTATATTACAAAAAATAAATATGCCATTTTGGCATGCCAATTTTAATGGTGATTTTTAGAGTATGCCATCTAGTCCTTTCTAGAAAGTAGCATAGATTATAAACATATTTCAACACTCAGCATAACTTTATTAGTTTCTGATTTGCTTGAAGGAAAACGATGGCATTGATATGAATGTCTGCTCTATTGTTAACTTGAGGAACCACAACGATGTACCTTAAATAAATCTCATTTTTTCATATAATTACAACTGACCTCGTTGCAGTTTTGAATTATTCATAGGATAATTCTGAATTATTCATTGAATGAAGCTAAATTATTTATAAGCTCAAGTTGAAATACCTTTGACCTGTGACTATGCTCCAAGTACTATAGGGTATATAATCAGATAGCTTACATGAGCTGGTATTTAAACAAGTGAAAATATGATGTTCAAGACCTAAATTCTATCCTCAGACAAGTGCTTGTAGTTAGGAAGAGTATGTGTTAACCCATCAGTAACCAGCACCAAGTGCAGAGAGGACAGCTGGAATGAGAGAAAAGAAGTGAGAAGTCAATGGAAAATTAAATGTGGATTGATTGATGCTGAGATCTGAATCTAATCTGGTACAATTTTGAGCTTGTACCTGGTACTTACAAGCCTTATTTTGTAGTTGCCAGAATATCAGTATTAAGCAGGTGTTTACCTGTTCTCCTTTTTTGGGTGAAAAGGGTGAGAGAGTCTTACATGATGATTATGCCTGATTCTGTTCTCAGTTACACATATGTAAATCAGGAGTCATTCCATTGAAACTAATGGAATGTCACTAGTGTGAGTGAGATCAGAATTAGTTATGTGTTTATGTGGGGTAAGTCTACCCTACAGTTAGACACCTGCAGCTGGCTCATTCCAGCTGGCTAAGGGCCATGGGCTAAAGGGATGTTTAATTGCAGTGTAGACAGTCTCAGCTCTGGCTCTGGGCCCCACCTATCTAAACATCTACACTGCAAAAAACAATGAATGGTCCTGTAGCACCTTAGGGTATGTCTACACTACCACCCTAGTTCGAACTAGGGTGGTTAATGTAGACATACGAACTTGCAAATGAAGCCCGGGATTTGAATTTCCCGGGTTTCATTTGCATGTTGCCGGGTGCCGCCATTTTTAAATGTCCGCTAGTGCGGATTCCGTGCCCGAGGCTACACGTGGCATGAACTAGATAGTTCGGACTAGGCTTCCTATTCCGAACTATCTGTACACCTCGTGAAAGTAGGAATAAGAGATCCTCCGGAAAAGGGCTTATTTTTCGGAGAATCATGTCTAGCCTGGCGCTTTTCTCTGGCTTATCCCCAAGCCAGAAAAAAGCGGCAGCCATGTAAATGCAAATGCCGCGGGAGATATTTAAATCCCCCGCGGATTTGCAATTGCGATGTGTCTCATTAGCATCCCTTTTCCGGAAAGGGATGCCAATGTAGACACAGCTCTGGTGATTTAGCTTTGTGATTTTGTTTTCATCCACAACTATTTCCAATTTGGGGTCAATTTATATCTTCAAGTCAGAGGTGCAACTATGGGCACCCTCATGGCCCCACAATATGCCAACATCTTTGTGGCTGACCTCAAACAACATTTCCTCAGTTCTTGCCCCCTAACACTCTTACTCTACTTATGCTACATTGACAACATCTTCATCATATGGACCCTCGGGAACAGTTTCTTGTTTCAAAACAACAGGATTGCTTAATGTTTTTATCAACAGGGGAAGTGGAGGAGGGAGTAGGAGGAGGAAGGGGAGGGATGCAGGAGGAAAGGCACAGAGGGGCAATGCACAAGGCCCTTGTGGGGAGGCCCAGGGAAAATGTCACTGGAGTCCTTGTGTGAAACTCTTCCTCAGAGCCTCTCGTATTTGCACAGCCCCCTGATGGGCTTGCTGGATGGCAGCCATGTGTGGCTTTCTGTTCAAAGGCCTGGGGCCAACTGCATGGCCTCTGCCCTACACCCTGACAGCAATTTTTGCTCCTTGTTCTTGCATATATTAAGGAATACACAGCACGCCACCACCACTTCAGGTTCCACTTGCAGAGGTACGCTTGGGTGAGGAGGCAGCAGAATCTCCCTTTCAGTTGACCAAAGGTGCCCTCCGCAACCATGCAGGCCCTGCTGAGCCTGGCACTGAAACATTCTTTGCTTTGTCCCATGTAGGGCTTCATTAGCCAGGGGAGCAAAGGGTAGGCAGCGTCCCCCACGACACCATTGGCATGTCTACTTCCCTGTTCCTGATGGTGCAACTGGGGGGAAAAAGTGCCGGTATGCAGCTTCTGGAAGAGGCTGGAGTTGCAGAAGATGCAGGCGTCATGTGTCTTCCCGACCATCTGACACTGATGTTGGTGAACCGTTGGTGGTGGTCTACGAGGGTCTGCAGCATGATTTAAAAGTACCCCTTCCAGTTGATATAATCAGAGGCCCAGTGGTCAGCAGCCCAGATAGGGTTATGGGTGGCATCAATGGCCCCCTCACAGCGTGGGAAGCCCATGGCAGCAATGGGTTCCACATCCCGCAGGATGAGCTTGTGCAACAGGATCATGTTGATGGTCCTCACACCTGTAGGAAACAGAATCACAGGGTTGCTAGGGACCTTGGTATGTCCCCAAGCCCAACCTCCCCCCCCCAACCTGCTACTTATTCCATCCCCATCAGGACTTTGTGAAGGTGGGGACATAATGCAAGGCTTTCACAGTGGTTCATGTTGGCATCAGTGGCTATACCAGTTACCTCAAAACTATGTTTGTGGGCAGAATTTGGTTCAGTTAGAAGAATAATGCCCTTGATGGCAGAAACAACACATTGAAACAAGAGCTTAGTAGAGCAAAGTTTAAAAACATGACTTTATGTACATGCTTCATACTGTGAGTTATTATTATTTGACTGTATCTAATGGTGGAGCTGTCAAAACTTATAGCCAGGATAGAATAAGTTATGAAAAGTTGAAGATTTCTCTGCTCCTTGTATGATAATCCAATTTTTTCTATCTGCTAATGATGATCCCAGGAGATAGCACTTGAAGATGAGGAACACAAGGTGATAAACAGTGTGAAGTTCATGTCCTTTTTTTTTGGAATGATTTTTGTGATCTCAACAAAATAAAGTCTGTAGTTTTCCAGATTAGTGACCTACTCCAGATGGAAACACTGTGCATGAAATATCCACGGCACATACTATATAAAATATATAAAATGCTTGGTGCATGGCATGAGTCCTCATATATGTCAGTTTCTACTCATAAGCAGCTTTACAGTGTAAAATATCCATAAGTACTACTTCCTATATCCAAATTACATACAAATGTTATATTTCCAATACAGAACTTCTTAAATATAAATGTGAATATAAAGGTACTGTACATCCACATGGAATATTTCTATTATCATGATAAATAGAATATGAAATTAACATAGGGTTTTTTCTTTAAATTGCTGTTTTTAGACACAGTTGTATATATGACCTCTTGGAAGTTTGAAAGTAAATCTGTTTTGTTACTGACATTTATCATCTTCCTTTATGCACATGTGATATTTTTTAGTTTTTGTTGGTTGTTCTTGAGTGTATCAATTTTGTAAATTACAACTATATTTTGGCAAAAGAGAGATAACTGAAGCTATGTTTACACTTCCCCCGTTTTGCGCAAAAAAATGCAAACAAGGCAAAGCATGGACTATTGCCGTGCCTCATTTGCATAATTAAGCTCTGCTTTTGTGCAAGAGCCATTCTTTCTCATTTTTTTCAGGAAGAACGGCTCTTGTGCAAGAAGGTTTTTTTGCGCAAAAACGGGGCCTCATTAGTTATGCAAATGAGGCATGGCGATATTCCACGCTTCAGTTTATTTGCATATTTTTTGTGCAAAACGGGGGTAGTATAGACATAGCCTGAGTAAGTAGCAAAAATAATCATCTTGAGAAATTGGTGGTGTTTTAATTGTGGATTAGTACATGGATTCAGTTCAGAAGCCTTTGTTTGTTATTGTTGGTAACCTTCTGTATCCATCCTAGTCTCGGAATTTTTCTATAACAACTCCTCTTGAAAGCCAATATCCTTCTCTTCTTCGAATCTTTCATTATCACCCAGGTCTCATATCCATACAACATGCTGCTAAATAAACATTAAGCCTAGAGGCTTCATGGCGGAGTTTAATGTACACCTGTACTGTAAATAATTTGATTTACAAAAACTGAATTGGAGGAGCACAGCACCTCTGGAATTCAGGCCATTTTTATTCAGCTGCCTAAAATGGAGACAGATGCTTAAATTTAAGCACAGTAGTTTAGAAATGTTGGCATAGGGTTTTTTGAAAGATGGATTGCTCCTTGGCAATAAGAATGTGCTCAGAGCACTGTTTCACAACAGAGGCAAGTCAACAGAGAAGGTGTCATTTCATCCATAAGTGACTAGTCAGCTGGTATAAAAGAAGAATGAAGTGATTTCAGCAAATGGCATTGGTGAATTAGCACTACAAATGCATGTGCTCAGGGATTCAGAGCTTTAAATGCTCAGTTGCTCATTGCAATGAGCAATTTTCAGGCAGAAAATTAAGCACAGCTCCTGTGAACTCAGAGAGAGAAAGGCTCCTTATTGGTTTAGTTGATAAGGCTTCTGCTGACAGAATGGGGTCTTGTTTTGCATCTTGAGTGATGTAATCTGTCAGATACATAATGGGGAAACCAGATTAGTAGACTGGGCTGGTATAATTAAAATAATAATTTGGCCCAGTGAACTGAATCCAGGTACTAAGTTTGGGTTTTTGCAAATTAGTTATGTCTGCTGTAATGTCTTCACACACATTATTGTGAGTATGAGAATTCTTTTTAATCAAATTATTCTTTAGTGCTTATTGACAATGCTGCTAATAGATTCCACAAACAAAAGCCTTATTTAATAAAAAAATGAATCACTAGGACACATTTTGCTATGAAGGAGAAATGAGTGAGAGCCCTGTATGTAAATAATTGCCGTTTAGGAGTTTTTAAACCTTAATTTGCTAATGTTCTAAAATCCCACATCTCCAGGTCTGAATTTGTGAATCATGACTGCTTAAAGTGCCAACCAATACAGGGTTTTGTATATATATCAAGAGTTTGCAGAGGCAAGAAAAGTATTGAAATGTCAGGAGATGAATTATGATGTCTTTACTTGGGGCCAGATTCTGTCTTCAGTCACACCAGTGCAAATCCAGAATAACCAGGTAGACCTTCAGTCCTTAATCAGATACAATGTCACTGAAATTCATGAAAGGCTGGAGTGAGGATTTGAATGCAAGGAGAATAGTCATCGTGTGATAACCTTAAACTGGCAGCTACAAGCAGACATTTCCCCAGTGTGTATCAGATAGTCCTATTCTATTGACTGCTTTTCTGTTACTCTTCTGCCTAAATGACTGGAAGAAATAAACGTTTGAAGGGTAACATACTTTGAAAAACTTCCAGAAATTCATGATTGCCCCTACTTATCCAAGTGGTGTACAGGCTTGGTGGCAAATGACTCTGCCCTGGACCCAGATAGCTGGTGGCAGAAGTAGACACAAATACCTTTCTTTGTTTCAGAGTGGCAAGAAGATGGTACCTGTACCCCTTGTGATCCTGAGTAATGTACTCTGGTTCTACTCTACTAACTTGTTCACCACTCTGGGAGGAAGACTAATGCTCAGAGTTGCTCTAAGAGACACTTGGGTTTGGGTGGCAGCAGGAGAAAAGAGACACAATACAGTTGGCCTCTTACCCTCACCCTAATGAATTTCTAGCAGAGCAGCAATTGCCAGAGCCTCCTTGTGAAACAGTCAGGCTACGGCTACACTGCCGCAGTTTTTCAGAAGAGAAAATGCAAATAGAGCACTCATTTGCAAATCTCACTCTCTCATTTGCATATTCTCTTCTGATCCTTTTTGTAGAAGAGGTTTTTGCGATAAAAAGCCCTGTGTAGACGGAGCCATCTGTCAGAAAAAACCCGTTTTGCGCAAGATCCTGTAAACCTCATTTCTTGAGGAATAAAGGATCTTGTGCAAAGTGGGGTTTTTCCAACAAATGGCCCCATCTACACATGGCTTTTTATCGCAAAAACCTCTTCTGCAAAAAGGATCGGAAAAGAATATGCAAATGAGAGAATGAGAGTTGCAAATGAGCGCTCCGTTTGCATTTCCTCTTCTGAAAAACTGACGCAGTGTAGACGTAGCCTCAGGGATTCCTTGGCTTTACTAATATAAATGCATAGTGTACATATAATATCTCACAAGAACAACAACATCACCAAAACAAAACACTACTGCTGGCCCAGTGCTGGAGAAGAGCTGGAAAGAAGGAGTCCAGACCATGCAGCAGCCAAATAAAGTCCCACCTTAGCCAATGAGGGGAAGCCTGAGTTCTTTGTGGTTCCATCCCGGATATAGTGTCCATAGCATGGGACAAGTTGGACCAGCCATAGAGTCAGCACTGTCCAGGGTCCTTTGCTGCTGTAAGTAGTGGAAGCTGCAGAGTCCTCCTGCCCATGGATTGGTCAGTTTAGGGGTCTCCTCAAACCTGGGGCAGCTGAACACTCATGGGAGGTCCCCCGCCACAGCTGGACAGCTGCAAGATTTTTTTCAATTTGACAGTTATTTCATTATTGCTGGTCTCTGAGGCTACGTCTACACTGCAACGCTATTTCGGAATACTGGAGTATCCTGAAATAGCTATCCCTCATCTTAACAGCAAGCTCGTTATTTCTGGTTCGCTATTTCAACATCTCTGTAAACCTCATTCTACAAGGAGTAAGGGACATGTTGGAATAGCGCTTTATTTTGAAATTTGGTGCTGTGTAGACAGAGCCAAATGATGAAATAAGCTATTTTGAAATAGCATTGAAATAAGATACGTACTTTGCATATGTCAAATTGTGTTGCTTATTTTGAGTTATGCTGCAGTGTAGATGCACCCTGAGTGAAATGGAAGGCTTCAATCTCTCTGTTGGTGCACTGAGAATCAGAACCTGAGAGGTTTATCTTGATTTTAATGGGAAGCAGATTTGCTGAACCTCTCTCTATGTCTGGCCCTGGATATGTTTCTGTCGATGTGTATGGCAAGCCAGAAGTACAAGAAGCTTTCTATTCTTTTAGTCCACATATCATTGTTGTGTTCAGTCACTTTCACAGAAGTTTGAAAAGCCTTCTAAGTACCAAAATCTGATGGGATCAAATCTCTTTTTCTCTATAATATGCTGTACTACAGCATTAAAACAGAATGGGAAATAATCTTACACAGGAGGGCTACGTCTACACTGGCCACAATTTCCGGAAAAGCCATGCAAATCAGGTAAGTCAGGATAGGGAAGTAGGAATAAGAGATCCTCCGGAAAAGGGCTTTATTCCGGAGGATCGCGCCAGTCTAGACGCTTTTTTTCCGGCTTTTCCCCAAGCCGGAAAAAAAGCGGCGGACATGTTTATTTAAATCCGCGGGGGATATTTAAATCCCCTGCGGATTTCCCTATCCTGACTAACCTGATTTGCATGACTTTTCCGGAAATTGTGGCTAGTGTAGACGTAGCCTATTAGTGTCAAATATATTGCTCTTTTCATTGTTATCTAGAGATTCACTGTAAAGGAATGTATCTCCTTCCTTGACCTTACTTTAGAAGATAATTGTTTTTCACTGGTCGATGAACATTAGACAGTTCAAGTAACATGAAGCTGCAGCTCTGATGAAATAGTAAACAAAAAGCCCATTCCCATTAGGCCCTCTCAGCTCTTTCTTCTCAAGGTGGGCTGGAGCAAAATGAAGTCAGCTATTACTTGGCACTGATTGAGATAACACACCATGCTTCGCTCTCTTAGGATTCCCTACTCAGTAGTGTTAACTGTGATTTTTTTCAATTAATCAATTATTGACATTTATTTACAAATTCCACTTACAACTGATAGACACATACCAACTACAAAATCAGGGCCATACAAAATCAGGAGGAAACCGCCTATATTCCTTTATAATTGCATTTATAAATCCGCAACTATTTATATGCAAAATATAGAACCTAAAAACTAAACAATGGAGGTGATTAAGTACTGTGCTTCTCAAAGAGCAAGAAGACTCCCTTACTGACAAATAGTTGAAGATGTGTCTGATTGCCTTTTTTCACTATTGGGACCATTCATACATAAGAACAATCCCCACTGTTGGGACCATTCTCTAAGGGTATGTCTACACTTGCACCCTCTTTCGAGAGAGGGATGCAAATGAAGACATTTGAAATTGCAAATGAAGACAGGATTTAAATATTCCTTATTCCTCATACAATGAGGTTTACCAGTTATTTCGAGAGAAGGGTTTTCTCTCAAAATAACAGCATCTGTTATTTCAAAATAGCGTTATTTCGAAATAGCGCCATAACACGATTATGCAAATGAAGTGTGGGATATTTAAATCCCAGCTTCATTTGCAATTTTGAATGTCTTCATTTGCATCCCTCTCTCGAAAGAGGGTGCAAGTGTAGACACACCCTAACTTTAGTCAAAATATCTTAAATACATATATCTTGCTTAGTCCCTACTGCCGATTCTGTCAGGTTTGACGATTAATATTTACCTTTAATTTCAGGTTTAATGTTTCTTAACATCCCAACAACCAAACCATTTTAACAGTCAACCAAATGGAAGTCTATAAATATTAAGTGAAAAACTGTTTTGTTTGAGTGTTTTTTTTAAAATCCCCTGAATCAAGACTGGAGTGAAGGATAGCCTGTCAGCTTTCACTCTGAATTTCCTGGCTTTTCTTGACATCTGCTCCCAGCCTTGAGGTTGTCCAAATGAATAGAATAGTTTTGCCTTTTAGTTTCCTTTAAAACAAACCCATGAAAAGTTAGAACTGTTTACGTGGAAAATGTAAGTTGACTACAAATGGATAAATATGTATTTAGATCCCTTGCATCTGACAAAGTGGGTTTTTGCCCACAAAAGCTTATGCTCCTACAGTTAGTCTATAAGGTGCCACAGGTGCCACAGGACTCCTCACCGCTTTTATTTAGATCAGTGGTTCCCAAGCTTTTGTGGCTGCCGGGAGCCCTGGGGCAGGGCCGCTCACATGCCTGGCATCTGGGGGTGGGGCCGCTCACATGCCGTGCTTCCAGGGGTGGGGCCATGCATGCGCCACGCATGAGCCATGCACGTGCCTGTGCCTGTGGCCGGCACTGCACATGTGCCGCGCACTGGGGGTAGGGGCCGTTCACATGCCCTGAGCCCAGGGCCGGCACCACGCATGTGCCGCGCACTGGGGACGGGGCCAGCTCAGATGTTTCGGCGGGTGCACATAAATGCCCTGGTGGGCATGATGGCGCCCATGGGCACCGCATTGGGGACCACTGATTTAAATAGTGTGCTGTATCATAGGTTGTGACATCAGCACCCCAGAAAGCTACATTTTATAGGCATCAAATATTTTAAAAGGACAGTCATTGTTTAACATATTGAGATGATGCATGCCAACTCTCAGAGTAACATTTTGGTCCCATTAGTAGCCAGTGGGAGCTTTGCCATTGACTTCAACATAGCCAAGATTTCATCCTTAAGGCAGAAGACCATTTGGCTAATTATAAACCTTAGCAGCCAGACTACATCATGTAATTGATTTTGAAGTATATAGGAGTTTGGCTTAAAGTTTGATCAAAGAGTGTGACTTCAGGAGCTCATGATGGAAGCCTCATTTCAACCATCATTTTGCAAGCATCTAAGGAATGGGGAACATAAGGCCTGAAGGCCAGATGTGGCCCCTGGCTTGCCTGGATCCAGCCCCCGAAGCTTGGAGCTCCCTCTCAACATCAGGGAGCCTGCGCTAGTGCTCTAGCTCCCTGCCATCCTTCTGTGGGGCCGGAGCACACAAAATCTACTAGCCTGGACCGCCAAGGCTTTGATGCATGAGGGAAATATGAGGAATGTCTTTCTTCTCCTCAGTTTGGGGTCACGTAAGTAAGGGTTTGTGTATTAGCATTATTGAAATAAGCAGAGTTATAAAAAATGTGCCTAACATTTAGATGTTATTGAATGGTTGTAAATTACTGCATGTATTAATCTCATTTAAAACCCCTGTATCCTATATTGTAAGGTCATTTTAAGCATTTCATTGTAAGCCTCTGTAAGTGTGTAAATCACTAGACAGGAAAGAGACATGAATTAATGTGAAACTCTGGCTTCCAAGAGAAAGCATTAGGTCCCACCCAAGAGAAGGGCCATTGACACCTAACCAACTATTGTGGAACATCACAGGACAAAGACTTTGTTGATTGCTCTCCCCCCAGACCATGATGAGATGTGTGAAAATGAATTCCTCCCATCAGCTAAGTCCTTGTCTACACTGCAGAGTTTTATCGCCAAGAGGCAGATTTTGTGGAGGTGTACACAAAATAGTGGATGTGTACACACTGCAATGCCGCTTTTAATAACAAAACTCTTCAGTTGCAACAACAACAAAAATATCACCTCGATGAGAGGCATAAAGCTTTTTGTGGAAAACTTGAAGTGACAAAGAGTCAGTGTAGATGCTGCTGTTCGTTCTGTCACCAGAACTGGCCTCCCCCAGTGTCCCACAATGCCCACAGTGACTGCTCTGCTGGATGGTTTGAACTCAGCTGCCTGCAGGCATATACCCGTGCCCTTTCAAAGCTATGGCAAGTTCTGACAGCTTAGCATGCCAGGCAGTTCCAACAGCAAAGAGCAAATCATTAACATGGACTGCACCTGCTCTGCCCCGCACTATGAAAATGAAAGCAGACAGGGAGAAGCTGATGTATATGTTCATGAGAGACTGCTGTGCTGTGCAAAGCCAGGAAGGGAGACAGGTGCTCATGTCAGGAGGTATTTCCCTTAGAACTGATTGCTTCCAGCTGCTCTCTTAACTTAAAGATGACATGCCAACACACTCACTTTTTCCCAACACAGAGACTCGCCCAACACACTGTCTCCATCTCTCCCTCCCCGCGCCCCCCCTCCGCTTGCCTTTGCTACCTTATGGTCCTTGTCACACACTGTCACTCCCTACCCCCCGCCTCCACACATGCACACACACACAGGTCAGACGAAAGCAGCAGGCAATCCAATAGGATGTCCGTGAAACAGTGGGATTGAGAAATCTGCATCATGTGATGCTGTACCTGTCCCATGAGGGACTGCAAACCCTTCCCAAAGCACCCTGTATACAATTGCACAGTGAAATTGTGAGCAATGTGCTATGGGTAGCTGTGTTGATTCAAGAACACAACTCAAAGACCTCCATTTTGCTTTAAAATTTTTGGAGACTCCTCCTCCACCCCTTCTCCAAAATGCCACATTCTGCTCACACCATCCCTCCTCCTTCTGTCACTCACTCACTTTCACTGGACTGGGGCTGACGAATGAGGTGTGAAATGGGAAGAGGGCTCCATCTGGGGGTATGGCCTCTGGGTTGGGAGTGAGGAGGAAACAGTTAGAGAACTGGGAAGTGTGGGCTCCAGGAGGGAGTTTGGATGTAGGATACTCTGGGCTGAGGGCTGGAGTGCAGGGGGATGAGAGGATTGGTATGTGAGAGGGGTCTCTTAGCTGGGGCAGAGGATTAGGGGGTGAGGGCTTCAGAAAGGAGTTTGCATGTGAGAAGGGACTCCAAGGCTGGAGAATGGGTTAGGGTGCGGGAGCCCAGTAGCACTGATTGTGGCTCCTGAAAGTGGCCACCAGTGTGAGAAACCCTGCTCTGGACAGTTTATCATAGGACTGGCTGCAATCCTTGTCTTTGGTGTCTAATCTGAAATACAGTTGGGAAAACTAGTCCTTTGGGCCAGTCACTGGGAGTAACGTGAATCTTGCTGCAAGGGACCACCTCTTACAAAGGCAAACTTGCCTAAGTGACCGGCTATATTGGAGTACCCAAGCAATCGGTCTGCAACTCCATGGTTAGTCATAGTGCCTGATGAGTTTATATTTGATTCATGAAATTTTAAATATTTTCCTCAAAGCCAACTAGAGGGTTGTCCCCTGCCTCATAACCATCTGCCCTGAGATTGACACTCATGCTCTTGAAACACTGCAGGAGAGTTTGAAACCCACAAGCCTTATCTGTGTGAAGCCCATTGTCTGCTGTGGCAAGAGTTCTCAACTTTTCCTTTCTGAGGGCCCCCACAACATGCTATAAAAACTCAAGAGCTCAGCAGCAGAAGGGGAACTTGGGGCTCTGGGCTGGGTCTGGGCATACAGGTGCAGGGGGTTCAAGCCAGCTCTGCACAGTAGGATTTAGAGAGGAAGTGTCATCTCTACCCATGATTCACCTCAGCAGGCCACCTACCTATTTGGGCTGTGGGTGGGGACTTATCTCAAAAACTTTGAAAACAGGTCTTGGTGCAGGGAAGGGCTAGTTAGGAGTTGTGTTCAGCGAGAGGTGTAACTCAGGCTACAGAGAGAAGGATAGTTAGGGTCTGTGTTCAGGCATTGGGTTGTTCAGTATGCAAGTGTGTAGCTAGGAGCGGTGTATGGGCATGGGGTAGCTCAGGCTGTAGGGAGAGGGGTAGCTAGGGAATGTGTGTGGACAGAGGATTGCTTAGGATGTAGGGAAAGAGGTAACTAGGGGCTCTGTGTGGGCAGGGAGTAGCACAGGATGCATGGAGTGGTAGCCCAGTGCAGGGAGGGGTAGTTAGGAGCTGTGTGCAGGCAGGGGCTAGCTCAGGGTGGAGGAAGGGGACAGCTCACAGTGCAGGGAGGGGGTAGTTAGGAGCTGTGTGCTGGGAGAGCTCCCTTGAAGTCCCTTTTCTCCAAGAGTTCTGCCAGTTATGGCGCCAAGCGAGCTATTCCCTACCTCCCCATCCAGGAGGGTCTTACCAGCTGGGTAAGGGGACTGGTAGCTGAGGAGCAGCTTCAACCCCCAGCCCCAGAAGCAGGACACAAGGGAATGCCCTGGCTGCCTACTCCATGGGACCAGCCAGAGCAGTAGCTGCCCTGCACTGCCCAGCTTTGGCTTCCCACCTTTGACCTA
Organism: Pelodiscus sinensis; assembly: GCF_052426305.1. Classification (NCBI taxonomy): domain Eukaryota; kingdom Metazoa; phylum Chordata; order Testudines; family Trionychidae; genus Pelodiscus; species Pelodiscus sinensis. The sequence continues at coordinate 37,751,953 of NC_143054.1, read as the reverse complement.
GATGGTGGTGAAGGCGGAAGGAAGAAGGGTGTATGGATCTGCCCTGAGATTGCTGTGTTCTTGTACCAGAGTCTCAGGGGGAGCAACCCTCCCATGTGCTCCCCCCAACTCTACCCATGGGCTCAGGGCTTCTGCCCCATAGAGAGCCCAGGGCTCGGGCTTCAAAATTCAACCCTTCTTCTTCCAGGGACTGGGGCTTCCACCCTGCATGTCCTTGCTTCAGCTCTGTGGGAGATGCGGGAGATCAGGCTCTAGGTTTTAGCCAGGGCCTCCCCAGTTCCTCTGAGGGGATTTATGGACCTCCAGGGGACCACAATCCCCCACTAAGAAATACTGTTCCATGGGACTTGTGTAAGGGTTACCTGTGTACTCAAAGCTTGCTGAATTGTGATCTGACATTTCAAGTGATTTACACAAATGATCAGTCTCAATGTACCATCTTCATTTTGACTTTAGGCATATTCAACAGGTCAGTAATCACTGGCTTTGTTGGGCGGGGCAGGTGTGCCTACTTGTCACCAGAGTAGAAATTGTATTTAAGAACTCCTGGAATCGATACACATCTGATATTTCTAGTGTTTCTGCATCAGTCTGGATACTTACCCATGCAATCTACACTTTTGGGATTATTACTCAGAAAAGCAAAAGAATGAAAATGCTTAAAAGCAAGGAGGAACTGCGGGGAAATATGCCATCTTTACATACGTGGAACGAGGTGTACAGATAGTTCGGATTAGGAAGCCTAATCCGAACTATCTAGTCTGTGCCGCGTGTAGCCGCGCGGCACGGGGTTCGCACTAGCCGGCTTTTAAAAATGGCGGCGCCGGCTTTATGCTAATGAAGCCCGGGAAATTCAAATCCCGGGCTTCATTAGCAAGTTCGGTATGCATACATTACCCCCCTAGTTCGAACTAGGGGGGTAGTGTAGACATACCCACATAGACTTCAAAGGGACTTGGGCACACAAAGTCAGGAACAATATTGTAGTACGGTTGTTAGCATGTGCCAATTATATTAAAATGTTCTATAAAAGTGATTTGTTTGGCAATAATATGTGTGTACTTAGCAACCTTAATTAAGCATTTCCACTAATTTTATGCAATACATAAAGTGAGTTTTTAAACTTTTAAATGAAGAGAAGAAAAATTTGTCTTAAGCTTAACTATTGTAGATATATGTTTGGCTTGTATCTTAATGCTCTAGATATCACATAATGAGTTTCTTTTGGATTAACATTTAAACACAGTCTACCTGAACCTGGTAAGCAGAGATAAAGTGAAGAGTACTGGAAAAATTAAAATACAGTCATGCTGGCAGGCAGGCAAATGCACATACACTCACAAAAACAGTAAAGAGGTTTGGTTTCGTAAGGCTTTAAAAAAGAATAAAACCAACTTATTTATGGGTGAATTTGAAAATGTTCTATCAATTTCTCCCACATGTGTGTTGTGGAAACATACAGAAACAATTCAAAAGATTCCAGTAAAAGTGGTTTGACCTTGATTTATTGCGCCATGTTAGCAGTTCAGTCTTCTGTGTCAAAACCAGGGTTCTCAAGAGTAATGTAATAACAAATTCTGTTGCAGTTTTTATTCTTGACTTCTTTACTGTCATATGATTCTTCAGGAGAAGCAATTCTGAGAGAAAACTTCAGCTCAGATGAGTCAGTCTCAATCACAGAGCTATGAAAAGAGATTGTCTGTGGCAGGCCATGTATCACACACAGCTAAACCTATATGCCATGTAAAGGTGTGTGCCAAATGAGTGCCATGCAGTTTGAAGGCTTTTCTGAGTATATGTGCTTTTATAACCTTTCTGTCTTTGAATCCCATGATTTTTTCTCCTCCATACCAAACCTTATATTTCTTTCTACTCCCAGTCAAATCTCCCCCCTTGCACCTCTGCTCCTTGGCCTTTTTTTTTCATAGGGATCTGATAAGGTTTTTACTTTACTTAGGCTATTATATATAGAAGTGTCTTGCAGTCTTGGAATTATTTATCCTCACAGCTCTCTTGTGAGTTAAAGAAGTACTACCCTCTAGGGATGAGGAAGGGAGGCACAGAGAGACTCTGTAACTTGCCCAAAGTCTCACAGGAAGTCTGTGACGGAACAGAGAATGGAACCTGGGTCCCAGATTAGCATGTCAGTCACTGAGACAAACTTCCTCTCTTTGGGCATGTCTACACAATAGGGCAAAAGTCAAATTAAGATACACAACTTTAATTGCATAGCTGAAGTTGAAATAGCTTAATTTGGCTTTTTGCGCTGTCTACACAGCAGGAAGTCGAAGGAAGAACACTCTTCCTTTGACTTCCCTTACTCCTCATGAAATGAGGGTTAAAGAAGTCTGAGTAAGAAATCCTCCAGCTCACCATTATTTCAAAATAATGGCTTGCTGCGTAGAGGTGCACTATATTATTTCGGAATAATATCAGTTATTCCGAAAAAACGCTGCTGTGTAGACATAGCCTTTGTGAGCTAAAATCTGGCATTTTGTAAATCCTGCCCCCAAAATGTTGTGCTCTACCTAATGTCTCCAGTTCTGAAATCTCCCAAAGGAATCTTCTCCTTTCAATGCTGCTGAAGATCTGGAACTTGCAAGATGCGATGACAGTGTATGCTAAGATAGCAAAAATTGCCAGCTCTGCAGAGACCCATGGATGGATTTGAGCACAACTAGGAGTTTTCCTGTGGTCCTTTGAATGGAGGTGAGGGAGAGGGTTAGAGGGATTTTTTAACCTATTCAAACGGAACAGACATTCTGGTTCAGTTCAGTCTGAAGTTTGAGCTAATCTATAAAATGAGGGTAATAAGCACATCCTTTGTCTGGCTTGTCTCTTTGGATTGTGAGAGACACTTTACTCATTTAAGCTTGCATGTGTAAGTTTCAGACTCCTGGGTGACTTCAGAGCTGAAGTAAATAGTATTGTAAGTTACACATTGGTATTTCCCTGTAAGCTTTTGTTAAACCTCTGGATATGCCGCAAGGCCCATCTTCTCCATCAGACACTGGCATAATCTTGCACAAATACTTTTTAACGCAAGAGTTCTTGAGTAGTTGCGTAAGAGAGCATCTATATTGGCCGGGACTCATCGTGAGAACGATGCGCTTTTGTGCAAGAGAGCATCTACATTGGCGGGACACTCTTACGCAAAAGCAGGAGCCCAAAACCATTTTGGACAGGGCAAAAGGGCACCAGCTCTTTCCAGGGGCGGGGGCTGGAGCTCCTTTGAGACACGTGCTTAAAGGGATCTCCCCGGACAGCTGTTTTTCTCCTGCTGTGAGCTTTAGGACCTCTTGCAGGGACTGACAGCCATAGCAGTTCCAGTTGTGGTTGCCCTCTGCCTTGTTGGACACCACAGCTTGTGCCTTAGTGCCATTTGCTGATTTTTTGACCTCTGCTCTCTTCTTGTGCCATGGAGCCAGGGGTGGCCTTGTGCCTGCTTTGGCCCCTTCCAGCCATTTTGGAGTGCCTGCAGCTGCTGCTCCATGCTGCTGTACTCGTCGTCCAGGACCTCGAGGTGCAGGTCGCTCTGGACTCCCTCACCAGGAGCTCTCAGCCTCACCGGGCATCCACGCACTAGGTTTCCCATCCCCACTGCTGTGCACTGGGTGGCCCCGCTGGCAGCTCGTTATGGGCAGCCCACTTCCATGCCAACCTGCAGGGCTCCCTGGTTCTGGCCCTCCACTATGACTCTCTGGTGCCGGACTACAGATGTGGCTGGACCAGAGAGTCCCAGTTTTGAAAGTTTTGGGGAACTTTGAAGCAAGTATCACCCACATTGCAATTATTTTAACTACTGGACTAAAAGTTATAAAGCAAGTCCTTCCTCCATTTTATGTGGCGTTAGGTGTTCTGAGTGTATCTTCTAGCTCAGGCCCCACAGTCAGGCAAACACAATCGTATAGTCCCCTGCTTGGTGAATTGCTCACAGGTTAGGCATACAGATGCCTACAGAAAACAGCACTTTGTGCATGGTCAGAGGCAGAAACATAAATTGCCAACTTTTACTTATGTTTTTGTAATAAGATTTAGCATCTGTGGGGTTCAGTGGCGGCTGAACAGGCTTTTTGTGAATAGTCGTGGAGCTTAAATCTGGGATTTAAGCACCTAAAATGCAGCTAGGCACCTAAGTTCTTTCATGAATTTAGCCCTGTATCTACTTCTGTAGTTTGCAACATGTAACAAAAAGCCTGAACCTGCAAGATGCTGAGCTAAATGCTCTAAACTGCCTTCAGTTACAGCCTCTGCATTCCTCAACTAGACATATATAAACTACAGTTGCTAAATTACAGAAAAAACAGTTGCTTGTCATTTCAACCAGAAAGGACACTGTCTGAATGACCTGCTGACCTGCATCCTACTTCAGAAGACATTCAAATCTGCACTAGAAAGGGAATCCTCTGAACTGGCATTCATGCTAAAATTCGACACTCTCCGCACGGGACTTAACAAAGACCCCAGCTATCTTATCCATTACAAAGATAGCTTCCCCCATTATCACCTCTAATTCTATTAACTCACAGACATCTCCCCTTCCCCACCTCTAATATCATTAACTCACTGGCATTCACCTCCTTCCCCCCCACCCCCTACATTCCCCTTCTGTTCTGTAATGTGATTTGTCCTTTTCATGTGTGTTCATTCTTTTTTTTAAATTGTATCCTTTGGTATATATGGTTGTGACTATTTTCTTCCATTATTTGATCTGAGGAAGTGGGTCTGGCCCACGAAAGCTCATCATCTATAAACCATCTTGTTAGTCTTTAAAGTGCTACATAGACCTGTATTTTGTTTCAGCTACACCAGACTAACACGGCTACATTTCTACCACTATATAAACTACAGTATTCCTGGGGTTACAATAAGAGGTGACTAGTCAGGGAGGATCCAGGGGGGATCATCAGCCATGTGACCCTCTACTCCAGCCTCAGCTGTATTGCTCCCCTGGCATTGTTGCTCTGCTTCCCACCAGGGAATGTGGGACAGTCCTGCCCCCTTCCCTGGAGCAGTGCAGCTGGAGAGCAAAGAAGCTGGGGCCAACTTTTTCCATATTCCCAACACTGCTGTACCACTGTGTGTGTATGGGGGGGGGGGGGGGGGGGGGAGGGGACAGACCTCTTCTTCAATGCTAGCTTCCCTGTTACTCCCTCCTCCTCCTGCTGGCTGCTGACCAGCTCCTCCTCCCCACATTGTTTGGGGGCACATGACCCCTCATTCCCCCCACGTATCAGCCCTGATTACAATCACCCACCACTGCAATGAAGGTTCACTTTCAAAGATGTGAGGAATTCAGTGTCTCAACAAAGATTAGGGTGAAATCCTGGCCTCATTGCAATCAATGGCAGGACTCCCTCAGACATGGGTGGAGTCAGAATTTGACCCTAGACATCCAAACATCCTGGAAATTTGTATTTTTTTAAATATGTAGGCATGAGAAACATAAATTGGTCTTACCTCTAATTTCTCTCTTTGATTTGGATATAGTGGTGTTCAATTCCTTTTTAAATTCTTGCATAGTGCTATTGTGCACTGGTAAACTATATAAGCACTATATAAAGGCTTAGTTAAATAGATATTTTATCCCCCATGTGGCTACACTTCAGTGTTAGGCTATGTCATTCAATTATAGTAAGGGGATTCTTGTATTGTAGTTTGCACAAAATCAGCAAGGTTAGTAATGTTGGCTTGCTTAAAATAAAAGATGCAGTAAAAATTATTTTAATGGTTGGTTGCATTCTTATTCTCTATTACAACTCTGTGTAATACTATGATTTCTCTAAGATTTACTTTGCAATTACAATTTTGTTTAAATTAAGTTTAAATATAGCTACAACTATAGTGGGCTAAACATGACCGAGTTGGTTATGTTCATGTTTGTAAAGAGGTTTGTCCTGTCAGTAGCAGCTAGCTAAATGTGTTTGAATACTTTTATTTGGAACTGTATTTAAACCTCAAATAAAACCAACTACATTTTCCAGCTAAGTGACAAGATAAGACATTAGGGGTCAGTTTATTTTGTGGATGAAGTTGCAATAGTTACTCCCAGGAAAATTCTGTACCACTGTGCATCTGCAGAATTCATCTGCCACACAGATTTTGTTCTCAACAGAAAATACATTCCATCAAAAGATGCTTCAGTTACACCTTTGGCTCCCTACGGGGCCAATGTGGCACCAGAAGAGAGAGCAGCCATTCCTGGGCAAGCGCAGCCCTAGTTGTAGATAGGGAAGATGATAACTCACAGCTCTTCGTTCATGTAGAGGCATGGGATACGTAGGGACAGATAGTGTCAGCCACCTGAGGTTGCAGGAGGGTTCATAGACTGGGGTTCAGAAGGGCTAGTGCGGGGACAGACTGTGGTGTGGACTGAATGAGAATGGAGCTGCAAGGACACATGACCATAGGAATGGCTGACTTGGGGCACAGAGACATATGGTGATGCAGGGAGAAGGGTACAGAGATACATGAGGACAGGGTCAGCTTTGCCTGAATGAATGAGAGAGGCTAGAGGTCAGCCAAGGTCTGATGGGAAAGCCTCCCTCGCAATCCCTCACTTTTTCATATTTATCTCACCCACACCAACCAACCCTCCAAATTCAAACCCAGGCTCCTTCCCAGTAATTACTTCTCTTTCCCTCTCTTCCATTACCCCTGACTCCCCCAACTCTTTGCACTGCTTCTGAGAAGTGTGGGAAATGCATTTCTATATTATAATTTAAATGAATTACTCAGTGTTCTATAGAAGAGCAACGAGAATGATTAAAGGTCTAGAGAACATGACCTATGAGGAACTGGGTTTGTTTGCTGAAGGAACTGGGTTTGTTTAGTTTAGAAAAGAGAAGATTGAGGGGGGACATGATAGCCGTTTTCAGATATCTAAAAGGGTGTCATAACGAGGAGGGAGAAAACTTGTTCATCTTGGCCTCTGAGGCTAGAACAAGAAGCAATGGGCTTAAACTTCAGCAAGGGAGGTTTAGGTTGGACATTAGGAAAAAGTTCCTAACTGTCAGGGTAGTCAAACACTGGAATAAATTGCCCAGGGAGGTTGTGGAATCCCCATCTCTGGAGATATTTAAGAGTAGATTAGATAAATGTCTATCAGGGATGGTCTAGACAGTATTCGGTCCTGCCATGAGGGGAGGGGACTGGACTCGGTGACCTCTCAAGGTCCCTTCCAGTCCTAGTATTCTATGACTCTAGGGGTGTGTCTAGACTACATGCCTCCGTCGACGGAGGCATTTAGATTAGCCAGATCGGCAGAGGGAAATGAAGCCGATTAAAATAATCGCGGCTTCATTTCAATTTAAATGGCTGCCCCGCTCTGCCGATCAGCTGGTTTCACGAGGCTTACCTGTGCCGATCAAGAAAGGCTTCTTTGTCGGCGCGTCGCGTCCAGACTGCCCCGATCTGCCGACAAACAGCTGATCGGCAGAGCGGGGCAGCCATTTAAATTTAAATGAAGCCGCGATTATTTTAATCCCTCTGCCGATCTGGCTAATCTACATGCCTCCGTCGACGGAGGCATGTAGTTTAGACGTACCCTATGATTCTATGATTAATATACCTGACAAAGAATCTTAAAAGCAAAACATTTCCTGAATCTTTTTGAATGTCTTTAGTGTTACAGACATACGTGGTGACAGGTGTTTTGAAATAAATTATCCTGAAACTGGCATGATAATATTGTTATTTTGACAAATATGAAAAAATTGCAGAAATTTAAAATACTGTGCACAGAATTTTTATTTTTTTGTTGTAGAATATCCCGAACAGTAACTATAATAGTAATCTATTTAGCCAGTGACAGAGTTGTTTTTGCACAAATAATTATCCCTTGAAGCTCTGCACACCAGAACAGAATCTATCAGATTACATGGGTGAACTGGGAAAACAGACTTGTAGTCCTGAAAGAAGTAGTGACTTCATCTTAGAGGAGAGAGTGCCTTGACAAAGAGTGTTAAATTCACACCTCCAGTATCCAGTGCTGTCCCAAATACATATGTAAAGGGTGCCTACCAGTCTGAGGTGAGTCAGAAACTACCTAGGATAATTCCCTCATTGTTATGAAGACCACGAGATCCCAAGAGCATGCAAAAACTAAGTAGCAAGAAGGAATTTTTAGAAAAAGAAAATCCTTAAAGCACAGTGTTATGGGAAGGTGTAGTAGAGACCCCAAGGCTCTGCACTGGCGACTTTCTGTCACAGTAAGTCACAATGGCTGTGTCTACACTGCACCCCTTTTCCGGAAAAGGGATGCAGATTAGACCAGTCAGAATTGCAAATCCGCGGGGGATTTAAATATCCCCCGCGGCATTTGCATTTACATGGCTGCCGCTTTTTTCCAGCTTGGGGATAAGCCGGAGAAAAGCGCCAGTCTAGACGCGATTATCTGGAAAATAAGCCCTTTTCCGGAGGATTTCTTATTCCTACTTTAAAGTAGGAATAAGAGATCCTCCGGAAAAGAGCTTATTTTCCGGAGAATCGCGTCTAGACTGGCGCTTTTCTCCGGCTTATCCCCAAGTCGGAAAAAAGCAGCAGCCATGTTGATGCAAATGCCGTGGGGGATATTTAAATCCCCTGCGGATTTGCAATTGCGATGTGTCTCATTAGCATCCCTTTTCCGGAGAGGGATGCCAATGTAGACACAGCCAGTATGTTTATGTGTAGATGTGCCAATGTGGATCATCTAAAAGTGGATCACTGTTGATCTTGTGAGGGTAGGACTAGAAAAGCCCTCCTTAGACAACTTTGGGCACTGGGCAGTGACATAGGCTATGTCTACACTAGCACTTTTGCCTGCAGGTAGGAAAGGCAGTCAATGCATACTGCATCTTTGTTAAAGACACATAACCTGTAAAGCTACCTTATAGCATTGTTACGTGGAGTAAAACATTTCAGTCTCCTTTCCTTTATTTACAGGCACTTGAAAAGAAGAGTTCCTGAGGCTATAAAGTGAGTCAAGAGCAATCCAATTTAGCTATAGTAAATAAAAGTGGTGTAAAAGTTCCATTGAACTATGATGACAGCTGCCACTGGGAGGCATTAAAACGTGTGGAAAGAGCTGTGGAAGAAAACAAAGGAAAACATGTTTAAGTTTGCAGGCAGTCAAGTCAGGTGAGGACTCCCATGTTACAGGCAAGAAATGGTGCAGATGAGAACGTATGCCACAATATACTGCATGATGTAATAGTTTATTCCTCCTATATACTGTGCTAGTCTTCGTGCAAAGATTTGAAGTAGAAGCAGTAGCCAAATCCTTATATATATAGCAGACAGATTTGAGGTGTAGTACATCAGAGGAACTCATGGGGTCATGAACTGAATATTCCAGCATCTGCACCATCTTGTTTGTTTTTGTCGTTCTCACTTCATCACTTAGAAAGAATGCTTCAGCCGTTGGCAGGATGAGGCAGAGCAGCCATACCGGAAATAGTTGAGAGAGAGAAAACCACAAATCAAACAGGTGACAAGTAAAGTCAAATGGTTTGTCCCTGTGCCAGACCAGTTGGTTCAGGTAAGTCAGTGCTTATTATTGGAGGATACTTCGATACCTATTGATAGATGCCTTACAAGCATATTCAGTAGTTGTAAAAAAATTAACTTGTAAGATCCTGAAAGGCACTATCAGCAATTAAGAACAATACACCAATTTAATGAAAACATTTAATATGTACAGTACTCATTATTGAAATATGTGAGATCCTCATAGAGCGACAGCAAGAGCTTTCAAAAGTTGAAATAGAAAGCAGTTTGTTTATTTTTTTAAAAAGACAAAGGCAGTATTAAAAAATTGCCACAGGTTAAAAATTTAAAAAACTATAGGCAAAATGAGGACTGTTAAAATAAAGCTAACAAAAAGAAAATATACAGTAAATAAGTCTGAGAATTTTCCAACTCTCAACCTTTTTTCTTAAAACTGAAAAATGATGAACTCTGAAGCTGGCTGTAAAACACAGTAAGAATCTCAAAAAAATCTTACTACTGTAATTTTAAACATCCAGATTTTTTCATCAAAGACACATCAACAGCTTGAATTAAAAATTAAATGAAAAATTAGTTATGAGCTTTAAAAAGAGCTAGGGAAATGTGGAGTTCATAGATTAATGGAGTGTTGTTTGGTTGGTTTGTTTTCTAGGCCAGAAAGGGACCCTATATAATTTAGTCTATTTTTGTTTTGTTTTTTCTTTTTGCTTGGTGAGCTTTTAGGATTCTAATTTTTTAAGCTTTTCTCCACCCTCATGAGGGCATGTGTGTAATATATATGACACCTCTCAGTTAAATCTTCAAAATCAGTGTTTCCCAAATGGTGTTCTACGTAAACCCAGTGTTCCGTGAAGTGAAAACAAGGGTTCTGCTAGAAAATTCCATTACTATAACATTTTATGATTTAAAAAATAATTAATATTTAAGCATTTATTAATTTTATTGAGAACAATTTTCATTTGTGTTTGCCACGATAATTGTCCCTGTGTAATGCCAGCTTAGCCAGAGAGTGGGAACAATGATGTCACTACTCAGTGCTGTGCGCACAGTCAGTGGTGTGAAACTGGGTTCTTGAATTACTCAGCAACAAAAATGAAATACAGAAATCGACTGAATGCCATGCCAGATATGCGAATCCAACTTTCCAGTATTAAACCAAATATAAAAAACATTTGCCAAGAAAAGAAAAAACACGCTTTGCGTCGAAAACTGCCGATATAATGCATATTCGGTTTTGAGCTTTATTTTTTGTACACATTAAATGTGATTTTTGTTTTTAAATATGTGCAATTAAACTAAATGTTGTTCTCGTGACCTTGTTTAACATTTGTTTATTATTATTATTACTTACTTGTGGTCTACTTTTTCAGCTCAATATATAAGACTGTTATTAGGGGTTCCGCAAAATTCTTTTGAGTTTAAAAGGGATCTGTGGCCAAATAAAATTGGGAAACACTATTCAAAATAATCACTTGTCTTCAGAATCCAGGGCTTTAAAAAAACACAGCAAGTATCATGAGAGTTGTGATTATAACTGTGATAACTGACAAAATCATTTCTCTTACAAATAGGCTTGGCAGAATTAAATTTTATTTTTTGTAATTTCTACATTTAATATTGATTTTTATGTTTAAGCTTTTTTTTGGTTTTATTTATGTTAATTTTCACAGTTGTGGGAACCTAAGGGGGAAGTTAGGGTTGGGGTTATGATTGGAGTCAGGGCAGCATTGACAACAGGACTGCAGGGAGATTCCTGTGCAGCGGAAGGGCTGTCTGAGATACCCAGGCACACAATGCAGAAGAGGCTGAGGACTTTCCCTGATGCAGTGACTATGCCATGCCAGGGTCATGAAGAAAGAAGCGGAGCCCCCAGCTATGGGTGAGGCCACTCTGCTGAACAGTTCAGGGACATGCATCCTCCGTGCCCTTGCCTGGTGAGTCAGCAGGACTGTGACAGCAGAGCTACTGAGAGCTCCTTTCACAGTTGTCGGGCCAGCGTGGGGAAGGTAGCAGTCCTGATAGGGCAAAGACCCTCAGCTAAGGCTGCAAGGAAGAGGAGGAGGAGGCCCCCTAACTGCTGAAAAAGTCCTGCCAAGGGATGAACCCATCCCCCATATTTCTGGGGGGTCAGTGAGCAGGCCCATAACAGCAGGGCTGTTGAGGGCTCCCTGCCATGTGGCCGGTGACACTACATCTCTGTGGGTACTAGGTCTGGCTGCGACTGCAGTTACTGAGTGTTATTGATGGATAGATTTTTGTTGATTTCTGGGTTGGGTGAATAGATGTTTCCAGGTGACGAATGATTTCAATTGAATCCTGCTTAGACTACTTATAGAATCATAGAATCATAGAATACTAGGACTGGAAGGGACCAGAGGTCATCCAGTCCAGTCCCCTGCCCTCATGGCAGGACCGAATACTGTCTAGACCATCCCTGATAGACATTTATCTAACCTACTCTTAAATATCTCCAGAGACGGAGATTCCACAACCTCCCTGGGCAATTTATTCCAGTAAATGAGGCCTGACAGCCAGTAGTAACCTCCGGCTACTGATATATGCCGTAGAATGGGAAGCTTGGTGACCTCTTCAATTAAGGTACTTCCCTAGAAAAGCAGAAAATGATTTTTAAAAAATGACCGGTAAACCAGTTCTCCTTTTCCCATGATTCTCCTGTCCAAAGCATATTGGGGTCATTACAGGAAAGACAAACCCATTGACTGGATGGTCTTATCTCCTTTAGAATAGCCCTTTATATTTGAAGAGAGACGTAATAGCTTTTTCCAAACAGGAAACTCTGCCAAATTAATTGTCCTGTCTGTTTGGCTTCAGAAAATACAATTCCCCTCTTATGTTGGTGCAACAGTGAAGTGATTTAGATAATAAGCTGTTTTTCTTTCACTTCCTATCAAGCCAATGCTCCTGTGAGAGAAAACAGAAACAAACTGGAAATTCTTAACCCGAGAAACAATTCCACAAGGGGCCTTGGCATGGCATCTACTATCTGCCAGATCCCACTTACCACTTGATAAGTCCTGCCGTCTCTAGTATAAGAATTAATGCAGCTTACACAAGAATATTCTGTTTACAGTGCAGACAAACAAAAAAAGGATTAGTTAAAAAAACACTGTGCTTAGTGGAGTCTGATTAACTCTCTGACCTGGCATACTGTAGATGTCACCATTCCAGTCCATGCACCGGATATGGATACAGTTTTACATTGAAGATGTGGCTTTTACTAGGACTAGTAATGAATAATAATAGTAATTATTTGTGCTGTGTCATAATGGTAAATATCATGATTTTTAACTCCACCCTTGAGTTATTTCTTCCTCTCAGTTGATTTGAATTCAGGGTGCTCATCTCAGAGCAGCAGAAAAATAAAATCTTCTTCAAATGTTCATGCAGGGATGGGTTAAAAATTGCTCTGACTTACCACAGAAGTTAAAATAATAAGTTAATAAATGTTAATAAAATGTGAAATATTACACAAATGTCTATTCTAATTAATAAAATGCAGCACTTGGGCTGGCTGCCAATTGAGATAAGGAAACGTCTGTTTTTATATTTAAGTATGTCAGTTTTATGGAAGGAAATTGGAGGATTATGATTAAACAGTAACGCAGTAATAACCATTAAGAGGGCCAGTTGTCAGAAGTGTAAAAATGGAAGTGTATGGCACAGGTTTAACACACTATGGAGGGCAAGGAATGTTGCCATGTGTCTATGTTATTGTGTTAAATGACCAGTTCTTACAACCAAAAGCACCACAGAGTTGTTCTTGGGCCTTACACGATGATTTACTCAGATGTGAATGTACTTTTGGATATCATAATATTAAATATATTAAATGTGGCACCTGTAGTCATGGCACCTTGCTCCTTTCCAACAATTACAACAAATGCATACTAAAATTATAGTCTGTCAGAAGTGGACTGACTGACTGAAGAAACTTTTTGTTGATGTTAAATTCAAGGTCAGCATAAATCTCTGTGGGTATGTCTACACTACCCCGCTAGTTCGAACTAGCGGGGTAATGTATGCATACCGCACTTGCTAATGAAGCCCGGGATTTGAATTTCCCGGGCTTCATTAGCATAAGCGGGGAGCCGCCATTTTTAAATCCCCGCTGCTTCGAACCCCGTGTAGCGCGGCTACACGGGGCTCGAACTAGGTAGTTCGGACTAGGGTGCCTATTCCGAACTACCGGTACACCTCGTTTCACGAGGAGTACCGGTAGTTCGGAATAGGACCCTAGTCCGAACTACCTAGTTCGAGCCCCGTGTAGCCGCGCTACACGGGGTTCGAAGCAGCGGGGATTTAAAAATGGCGGCTCCCCGCTTATGCTAATGAAGCCCGGGAAATTCAAATCCCGGGCTTCATTAGCAAGTGCGGTATGCATACATTACCCCGCTAGTTCGAACTAGCGGGGTAGTGTAGACATACCCTGTGTGTTCTAATGCCCTGAAGCTAGCCAAACACAGGTTCAGTCTGGAGGTCTGCCAGAAAGTAACTTATGTAGTGGGGGGCTTCCACTGAAAATATTCAGCCAATGCCCTGGAATAAACTACAAGAACCAATAGAGCAATAAAATAAATCTGATCTGCCATTGAGTCTTGAAGCATTCAGTTCTTTAAAGATCACAATCAACAAACTCCAGATGAAGATCTCCTGTGACTCAAAGGGTACAGTGAAATACCACAGACTTTGTTCATCAGTTTCTAGAGACTGGCAGGACAGGACAGATGATAGACTATCCAGTACATTGTAGAAATTAATGAATAAAAGGTACTTTTCACCTCAGCGGTGACTACATTCCTGCAGAGGAACAATATCTCATCTGTAGCTAAAGCTGTGGTATGGAGTCATCAAAGGAATGATGAATCTGGAGTGAAATTTGCTCCTGTGCAAAGGGCCATCAAAAACTCTAAGCTCTATTTAAGTTCTCCTTGAGCCCTATTTTGAGGATTTCAGTGGCATGAAGGTGACTGACATGCCTCTTGCAGTGCTGCTGCACAGGGGTGGATTTCACCTTCCCAGTGCGTTAGCAAAGAACATAAGTCTTGTTTAATATTTTTAGCCACTTTCCAGTTTGAATGAAGTGTTGCATCAGTTATTTCTGACGTGCTCTTTTGTATAAAGAACTGATAAACCATTGACTTATGGTTAGGGAAAGGTACACTTCCAGTGTTCCAAATGGGGATTTTGCTCTATTAATTTTAACAGGAATCTCCCAGTAACCTCCTAGGCATATTACTGAATATTTACACCATGTGGTGTCTTTCAGAATGATATTCGTTGTTTGTATACCATGCCATAGGCATCGATGGCAGTTTACAAAGTAAATAACGGATCTAGTCCCCAGCCTGAAGGCATTTGCAATCTATCTTGAATATGATTTCAGATGACACAGGGTGAGATGCCATTTTTAAAGTGGGAGGGAAGGAGACAAATCTTTTATGAAGGTTGCTTGTTTTCATAATGTGCAGTATGTGCCAGCATCACTCTTTTTATGATTAATTTAGATGTTACTTCACTGATAACAGAAAGCAATTGTCCAGAGAAGCATGTTCTGAGGATGGTTCAGAAAAACAGGAAGGTTTGTGGCATTCAGCATCAGAGAGTACAAAATGAAAGTTATTGTTTAAGCTCTGTGTCTGAATTCTGAGTGAGCAATATAGCAAACAGGAATGCCCCTGTTGTAATCCAACCACTGACTGGTACCCCCCCAAACTATTCTTAGTTTATTCTGAACACACCAAATCCTAGTTCCACTGAAATCAATGAGTTTTTTGTCATTAACTTTAGTGAGGCCAAGATTTGACCCTGCATGTACCTGAAGACTGTCACATTTCAGTCCCAGCCATCCAATGAGATAGTGGAGCCACAGTATATGCCTAGTGACTGCCTATTTAGAGAGAAACGAGAGATCCCAAAAACTTTCTAAAAGAGTAATAGACAACCTGGGCACAGTCCTGCAGTCCCTTACTCTGTCCTGTTTGCCTGATTGCACACTAAATAAGGACTGTTATCCTGTCCATCTCACTTAAAAAAATCCTAATGTTCAAGGCTGTTTGAGATAGCTGAGTGTGGTGGGGCAATTTCATTTGCGTACACAGTCACTGAAACATGACCATCTAACTCATTTTTGTAAAATGCTTTTGAGACACGATTGACATGAAAAGTGTCATAAAAGCACCAACATCTAGCTTAGTCAGTTCTCAGAACTGAGATCCCTGAAGTCGCGACAACTGCCATTGAAGCCACGTAGAAGTGGCTGGCAAGTTTTCACCACAATTTAAATTTTCTGTTAGGAAAACTGAAATTACAGCACTCCAGATGCCTAGTTGGAAGGTTCATCTTAATTTCAATTTCTGCTTGTGGGGGGAGGAAGGAAAGTGAAACTGATAAATTTAGAGGCAGGTCAATAAACTCCATGACACTTCTCCCACATTAGAATTCTTCTGCCACCTGACCTTCCTAGAAATAAAAAATGTATTTTTGTTTTTTCCTAATTCAGGATGGAAAACATTTCAAAAATGAAAACTTCTGAATAAAAGTTGATTTACATTTTCTGGCAAGTTCTAAAGAGTGGCACTGTGATCTAGTGAGCAGAACACTAGTGTAGCAATCAAAAGATTTGGGTTCTAGTAAAGGCTTAGTCAGTGGCTTGAACTTGGACAAGCCACAGCACTGCTCTGTGCCTCCATCTCCCCATCTGTAAAATGGGAATGATGCTACCAAACTCTTCAACAAAATGCTTTGAGATCTATTGAGAAGTGCTATATAAGGACTAGGAATTATTATTAACAGCAGAGTGCCTTCATTTTGACATCATCGGCATCCAAAGAAGACAATCAACAGTAATCTAGTATTATAAATGAAGTCCAGAAAAGCATTGTTGTATTAAAGAAGACTTCTGTTAAATATCCGGTCTGGGCTTTTAATCAAAACAGCTAGAATGTGTCGCTATTTATACTTCAGACATCAGCAATTTATGTGAACAGGGCTATTGTATTAATTTCTGGCTAATTATTTTAAAGGTAAATATACTATTTTCGTCTCCTTTTCCATATCTAAATTTAGCAGGGATGGGAAGAGAGCACAAAGCAAAAGAGGTTTGATAGAAGAAAGGAAAACAATTAAAAATTTGGCATAGCAACAGAAATTTGTCAGAGAACAGAAGTGAGTAAAAAACTTCGCCTCCTCCTTCTGAAAAAAAAAAAATTAATCAGAGGGGGCCAGCAAAAAAAAAAATGACTATGTAAGACTTATGCAAAGACCTATGTGTGGAACTTTCAGAGGAGCATCTCCAAGACAGAAAACACTTAAGTACTTGCTTAAATCCCACTGAAACCTGAATAGGGATGGAATTAAGCCTTTGCAGAAGTGGGACCTTACTGACAGATGTGTGTTGTTATGTTAAGTCTTGTTCTTGCCTTTTTTTTTTTCATTATGTGAGATCCTCACTTGTTACTCCATGGGCTGAATTTAAGCTGTCAGTCATTTGGAAGCTACCCTCCTCTGCACCAGTATGATGTCTGATTGTCAGAGGAATATTACCCCAAAGGTTGTGGCAGTACCATATTGCCACATTATGTTGACCTAACTTATGTTGGTATACTGCCATAGTAATTATTAAATCACTTGTGTGTGCACTCATTTGGCTCCTCGTTTTATCTGAGTACCAGGAGCTCTTATACTGAGTCTATTGTCAGTGTGGAAGCATTGTGAGATGGCTCCTGAAAGCCAGTAACAGTCAACATAAGCAATACACTGTCTATAAAGGCACCACATCGACCTAATTAGATCAATTGTGACTCCACACTGAGGGTGTTACTAAATCAGCTCAGAGAGGCACTTACATTGGCAGGAAACAAATTTAAGTGAGGACATTTCTACAGCGTGGTCAATGCAAGGCAGCTTACATCAACCTAGCCCTCTGATGTAGACCAGACGTGAGTTACAGTCAGACCTCTGCCAAGATTTATGATGATAGAAATTGATCTAGTCTCTGGGCTAAGACTTGAGTTTCTGTGTTATCACTCTGTAAAAGGGGAAGTAAATATTTGCTAATCTACCTCCTGGGGTGTTGTGAATGTTATTTAACTAGTGTTTGCACGACACTTGGGAAATATTAAGCAGTGAATGTGCTGAGTATTAATGTTGTTTTGCTGTGAAGTCTGCACTACTGTTCTAAAGCGGTGAGATAGCTCAGAACATTTCTTGGACCATTCCCAGTTAGTAAATTAAACAATCAACATAAAAATACGTTCTTTTTTCCATTTGTTTTGGCAAGCACTGGCAAACATAGGACTGAGCGGCAGCCAACAATACAAAGAATATTCTTTTTCTGTCTGTTTGTTGTAAAACAGGGCAGGACAAGGTCAAATTCACACTGCAATATCTAAAAGGAACTGCTATTATTTACTTTCATTAAGCACACCTGAGATCAGGGGCAGATGACCGTTTTGCGGGGCCCCGGGCAGCATAATTCCGTGGGCCCCCCCCTTTGCCCCGGCGCATACGCAGTGACACCATGCGCATGTGCAGTGGCGCCACGGCGCATGCGCGGGACTTTCTGAAGGGCCCGGGGCGGCCGCCCCATTTGCCCTGCCCTATATCCGCCCCTGCCTGAGATATTATAGGGTATGTCTACACTAGCCCCCTAGTTCGAACTACGGAGGCTAACGTAGGCATTCGAAGTTGCAAATCAAGCCCGGGATTTAAATATCCCACGCTTGATTTGCATCTTCCCGGACGGTTGCCATTTTTGAAATGTACAAGTCCGGACTAACTGCCCGCGTCTACACGCAGCAGGGACCCGGTATTTAGAATAAAAGCCCTAAATCGAACTACTTGTTATTTCTCGTGCAAGGAGGTTTAACAGGTAGTTTGATTTAGGGGCTTTAATTCGAAATACCAGGTCCCTGCCGTGTGTAGACGCGGGTAGTTAGTCCGGACTTGTAAATTTAAAAAATGGCGACCGTCCGGGAAGATGCAAATCAAGCGCAGGATATTTAAATCCCAGGCTTGACTTGCAACTTTGAATGCCTACGTTAGCCTCCCTAGTTCGAACTAGGGGGCTAGTGTAGACATACCCATACAGAGTAGCCTTTACATTAAGTGCTGTAATACTACCATTTGCTACATGGCTGCTTTTGATCTTGGACCAGTGCAGGCTTGAATGGATGCTGAAGACACTACAGAGGGGACACAACAGATCTTCCCTTACAACCAAGCTATGCAGAGCCCAGATCATGGGACTGGAGTGCAACGGTTACATAAAACTCACTGTAAGCTTGCTTGGTCCTGACACTGCCTTTTGCAGAGTGACCTATCAAGCAATAGCCATGAGAGACCAAAAGTAGATCCTTGTTCTCTGGGCTATGGGCTGGGGAAAGAATTTAGCCCTGTGTGCATTTGATTTATGTGAGATTGATTTAAGTGCCCCTCAGAGTGTAATCATATACTAAATGCAGGTATTTCCATATATAGGAGTTTTACACACAAACATACACATGCACACACACATATATATGGAGTGCCAAACTGTGGTTCATAGTTAAAATTGTAATACAGGGCGTCCCTGCTGTAAGTCGCCTTTGTATACATCTGTTTCGCACTAAAGTCGTTGACACTTATAGGAACTGATGCATTGTAAATCCTCCCATTCCCTGCTCTTAAGTCATGCAAAAAAAAAAAACCCAATTTGTACAAATTCCCCACTTTAAGTTGTTTCACTATAAATCCAAGTTTTTTGGAATGTAGCGTATTGTGCGATTTCTAAACTTCATTTCCTCTGATAAACCACAGGCAAGTGTCCTGATCAGGGGTCTTAAAAATAAGTTATTAATAAGTCATATGGTCTAATCCCTCCCCAAACAAAATACCTCTTTTATTCACACCCTGAAAAATAGCCAGTTTACAGCAACCAACTTCTTCCCCACACACCTACCTTTAGGCTCAGAACAAACATAAGAAATTTCAGCCTAAAGAAATTATCTCAAACATCACATCATCTATGTGACAGATCAGACCTGTTCAAAATACACTCTTGTGAGGGTGTGAGTACTTCCTTGAGAAGGGTAGGCTAGTTTTGCTCCTCTTTTCAATTGTGTAGCATGGTACAGAGAATGTGAGTTGTGGGTTACCCTAATGAGTATAGTAAGCAAAGTAAATAAGCCCAGTTCCACATACTTAGATTGGTGCTTCAGTAAACAATGTCTCTTTCAGAGTTGTGGACTGCATTGATTCAAAGCCTAGAACATCCATGGCTCAGGGAGACTATATGCGCTTCTAAATTAATGCAAGCTACTTATGAATCAGTAGGGCCTTCAACTTTTAACCAAACCTAAAATAATTTCCTTATAGTCAAGAGATACAGTCACAATACATTTTGTTTTTAGATTTCAGTAAATATGGGCCAAAATCAACTCTCCCAGTCTGGTATAAATCTGAAATGACTGCATTTATCAATGAAGTTATTTTGCATTTACAGCTATATAAGCAGGACCAGTATCTGGCACTCTAAGATACTGTAGATAAGGTTTATGTACAGTAAATACACCATCATTAAGGTTTCTTTACATCAGAAAAATACATGTTCCATGTTTTGTTCCTCTTTTCATTAAATGCAAGGGAAATTACCCAGTTATCTGAATTTTATTATGAGGTTTTCAGGTATACAGCTGACCACTTCCCAGAATCCTATAATTGTCTCCATTTTAGAGGTGATTCCTGTATTTATAGGGACCCTCAGAGATAAGGCCCTACCAAATTTGCAGTCTATTTTGGTCAATTTCATGGTCATAGGATTTTAAAAATTGTACATTTTATTATTTCAGCTATTTAAATCAGAAATTTCATGGTGTTGTCATGTTAGGGGTCCTGACCAATGAAGGGATTGGGTGGATTCACAATGTTACTATAAGGGGCGGGGGGAATTGTGGTACTGTTACCCTTTCTTCTGGGAAGCTGGAGAGCAGCAGCATAGAAGTAAGGGTGGCATAGTATGATATTGTTGACCTTACTTCTGCACTGCTGCTGGTGAGGTGCTGTCTTCAGAGCTGAACACCCAACAGCTGCCATGCTCCAACTGCCCAGATCTGAAAGCAGTGCAGAAGTAAGTAAAGGTGGCAATACTGCAATCTCCCCAAAATGACCTTGTCACTTCCTGCAAACTTCCTTTTGGGCCAGAACCTCTAATTTGAGAAATGCTCATTTCCCTGGGAAATCTGTATAGTATAGGCTAAAAGCAAAGACCAAATTTCACAGGAGGAAACCAAATGTCATAGTTTGTGATGCATTTTTCAAGGCCATGAATAGGATTCTTACTGACATCATAGGATTCTTACTGACATCAGCAATGGGCTGAAAGAAGAATATGCCCAGTGAGGGTTCGTCTACACAGCACCCTAAACTCAAAATAAGATACACAGTTTGCAAACTGCGTATCTTATTTCAATTGATTTCCGAAATAGGCTATTTTGAAATGTGGTGCATCTACACAGCACGAAATTTCAAAATGATGCACTACTTCGAGATATCCCTTAACCCTCATGGAACAAAGGTAACTGGGATACCAAAATAGCACACCCGTTATTTCAAAAAATATTTCAATACAATGGGTGGCTTGTGTAGACACCTCTGGTATTCTGAAATAGCCATGCAGTGTAGATGTACCCTAAGTTGTAAGGCATTTTGGGAGACTCACAGGTACAAGGCACTCACAGTTCCAATCGGGCAAAGTACTGAAGCGCAGACTTAATGTTAAGCCAGCAACTAGCCCCAGCAACTTGGTAGAGAAAACTCATGTACTGAAAGTTAAAGTTTGTGGCTAAGTGCTTTGCTGGATCAGTGCCTGAATGTAAAGGGATAATTATTAATAGTTTTAATCTATTATAAAACATGCAGGTGTGAAGAAAAGGGAAACCCATTCAGCCTTCCATCCCTAACATGTCCGACATTTAACTTGTTTGGGGAAAACAGATAATTACTGTTCAAGGTAGAAAATTACTCTGTTTTCAGTAAAAGCAGGTTTCCCTGTTTTGCTTTCCTCACTTGCTTTAGGACATTCTATGCTCCTGTTTTGAATTTGTCTTGTCTGCTGTCAGGGCTCTCCCATTTGTTTTTCTCCCTTGTCTCACTGTTCTGGGAGTTGGAGTTGAAAGGAAAGCAGAAGCTCTTTGAGGTCACAGCAGGTTGCATTAGTGGGACATGCAGCTCCCTCGTCCCTCCCCCTCTTTTTGAGATGCATGATAACATCAACAGGGCTCTTGTTCTTTGCTGTGTCCCATGTGTTCTCTCATCTTCTCTCTTCCTGTCACTGGTTTAATTCCACATGCACCAGTGAACAGTCACCACTGATGCTTGATCTGACCACTAAACAAAAATAAAGGCTGTAACATGAGCTTCCGGCAAAAAAACATTTTTAACTAACCGGCTAGTCCAGCCTCTCTCCTCACATTTCATGTTATCATTGGGCTCTGTGGGGGAACTGAACCAAGCAGGGTGTTTGCTCTAATCTCTGTGCTGGCAGCTGCCCTGTGTAATCAATAGCAAAAATTTAGATTGGAAGGCACCACCCAGTAGCTAAACATGAGGCACTGTCACCTTTTGTAAGAAATAGCACGTCTTCACAAGGTATTCAATGTTAATGTTGGCTCATATGCTCTTTCCTGTGCACAAATGTACAAACAAAGACCCAGTTAATGGAAGAACTCTAACCTCAATCTGATCATTTAGTCCACAGCTCTCCCTCTGCACAGGGCTAGTCTACACTATAGTGTAACATTGACGCAGCTGCACAGATGCAGCCACTGTTGTATATCTGGTGAAGATGTGCTATACTCTCTCATCGGCATAATTACTCCATCTCAAAGAGAAGAGGAACTGATGTCAGTGCTATGTCTCCTGCTGCCATAGCATTAGTGTGGACAGTGTGAAATATTCATCACTCAGGGCAGTGGGAGACTTTGACACCCTGAGGCTACGTCTAAACTGCAAGCCTCTTTTGAAAGAGGCTTTTTCGAAAGTTACTTTAGAAAAAGCCTCTTTTGAAAAAGAGCATCTAGACTACAACCAGTACTTTCAAAAAAGCGAGCCGCTTTTTCGAAAGAGAGCACCCAGTCTGGACGCTCTCTTTCAAAAAAGCACAATTTGCATTACATAGCACCTTTTTTGAAAGAGCACTTTCGAAAAAAGGCGTTTTTCCTCGTAAAATGAGGTTTTCTGTGGTTGAAAAAAC
Source organism: Pelodiscus sinensis (assembly GCF_052426305.1). Lineage (NCBI taxonomy): Eukaryota > Metazoa > Chordata > Testudines > Trionychidae > Pelodiscus > Pelodiscus sinensis. The sequence continues at coordinate 37,729,215 of NC_143054.1, read as the reverse complement.
TGCCGTGTTCTTTTGATTTACTTTTGAAGAATGCAGCAGCAGTCTAGACATGGGAAGTTTTTTCCAAAAAAGGCCACTTTTTTTGGAAAAAACCCTGTTGTCTAGACATACCCTGAGCAACATAAGTTATATTGACTTAGGCTGTAGTGTAGACCTGCCCTACTCTAAAGACCTATGGGATGGGGGCTAACAGGGAAAGTGCCAGAGAAAGAGTGAGAGCCAGGATGTTTAGCTGCCCAGAAGGACTTCCTCCCCTCCCCTCTCTCTGTGGCAGCCATAGTAGCAAGTTATGACTGGTAGCCAGAATGCCTTAAGTGGTAACTTCCTCATTGCCCAGTGCTGTGCTGCTCCAGGGAGAGAAATCAGATTACCAAACAGGAGTTCAGACCACCTCGTTAACTCCCCTTCTCTCGCCCCCATCCTGGAAGGAGGAGTAAAGAAGAAATACTATGAAAAGGGGAGTAGGAGAACTCACCTGCTCTCTCTCTGTAGGAGAAGGGTGAGAATGCTGGTCTTTTAGATACATACTCAGTGTTATCTGTAATTGGCTACAGAGGCTCTTACCAGACTTTTTATCCTGCCCATTTTTCTAGGTAGTCCCTGGACTGCCTAAATGTTTGGTGAAGGGGCAAAAGGGGCTTTGTGGACGGGCAGCATCACATATTTCCCTTTGTTGAGGCCTCAGTATGGTTTGTCCTCTAGTTTGGCTCCCTCTGTACTGCACAGCTCAGGGAGAAAATAGAGAACTGTATGTAAAAGTGGCCATATTATACAAAGCACCTAACTATGCTGCTGTCTGACAAGATACCTGGTCTTCTTTTTATGCTGAGATAGAACTATAAATATTTCTACTGGAAGATGAAGCTGCCTCATCAATTTCCTTGTTCCAAGAACCTCAGTCAGATGCCTCAGGTATGGCAATGGCCTATTTAAAATCCCGCATTAAAAATGGATGAATTTCATCTCTCTCTAGGTTTTGGAAGAAAAAAATGTCATAAGCAAAACACAAATTTCATAAATGTTTGATCAAACTTTTGCAAAAGAGGATTCGCCAAAGGACTGAGAGGTCAGGCAGCTAGAACAAGACTTCAATGTTTGACCTTCAGCATTCATAGTAACCCATTTAACTGAAAAGTAAAAGTGTTACCAATTAGTTATTGGGACAAAACTATAATTAGGCCACCTGGGGGATCCTTTGGGGTTTCCTTCAAATAGTCTTTTTTACCAGCAAGAATTCTGAAACCAGTGGGGCTTAGTTTCCTCGTGTTCCCCCCAGAGCAGCTCTACCTCTGGAAATGCTGCCTTTTTCCTGTGAAGTGGCATAGGCAGTCAGGCAGTGTACATCACCCTGTGCCGTGATGACATTTTTTTGCTTGTAACAGAAGGCTGTGAGGGTATTCTACACTACCCTCCTAGTTCGAACTAGGAGGGTAATGTATGCATACCGCACTTGCAAATGAAGCCCGGGATTTGAATTTCCCGGGCTTCATTTGCATAAGCGGGGAGCCGCCATTTTTAAAACCCCGCTGGTTCGAACCCCGTGCAGCGCGGCTACACGGGGCATGAACTAGGTAGTTCGAACTAGGCTTCCTAGTTCGAACTACCGTTACTCCTCATGAAATGAGGAGTAACGGTAGTTCGTGCCCCGTGTAGCCGCGCTGCACGGGGTTCGAACCAGCGGGGTTTTAAAAATGGCGGCTCCCCGCTTATGCAAATGAAGCCCGGGAAATTCAAATCCCGGGCTTCATTTGCAATTGCGGTATGCCTACATTACCCCGCTAGTTCGAACTAGCGGGGTAGTGTAGACATACCCTGAGAGACTAATGACTGACGTTAGGAGGCTGTCCACTATTATCACTGTCCTGAGAATGAAGAGATCCAAAGCTCAGTGAAGTCAAAGAGAATCCTAAATACAAAATTCACCTTTGAGACTTCTCCTATCAAGGTTTTTCTATCTTGTGTACACACACACACACATGCACATGCACATACCCTCTCTCTTAAATAAATCAAGCTATTTTTCCTGTTGACTGAAAGGGAGGAAGAAAGAGAGATCAGTATTATTTGTATTTGTAACTACTTGTAGGGCAATCAGGTCCAACTCCTTAGAGGGTATTTGGTTGCCTACATCCCACTGATTTCAATTAGAGTTATGTGCCTAAATACCTCTAAGGACCTGGGTCTCAGATGCTATTGTTAGGCCATGTAAGAACTTAGGTTATGTCTACACTACAGCACTAATTCGAACTAACTTAATTCGAATTAGTTAATTCGAACTAAGCTAATTTGAACTAGTGCATCTAGACCTAAAAACTAGTTTGAATTAGCGTTTTGAGTGGACCCTGAACCAAAGTTAAGGCTGGCCGGAAGCAGTGCCAGCAGAGCAACAGGTTAGCACTTAGAGCGTAGAGCTGCTGTCTCAGACTAGCCGAGGGCTGTGCTTAAAGGGACCCAACCCCCACCCCGGACAGACAGTTCTCAGGGTTCCCTGCTTGCTTGTCTACCTTGATGAGGAACAGCAAAGCAGTCCTGACTTGGAGTGCCCTGAGTGCCCACACTTGGCACATCACAGCACTCGGCCATCAGCCCGGCTGCACTTGCCGCAGGCTGCCATCCGGTGGGGGCCAATCGGGGTGCTGCAGGAGAGCTTCCACCCTGAGGAGCCCGCAGAGCCACCCCAGTCCTCCCCATCGGGGGCTCATACCCCATTCCTCCCTCACATCCTTCCATTTACCCTTCCCTAACCCCCCTTCCTGATGTACAAAATAAAGGACACGTGTAGTCAAAAATAGAAACTCTCTTTATTTAACAAAACTGGGGAGGGGGGTATTAACCTCTGGGGAGACTGGGAAAAGGAGGTGGGAGAGGGGAAGAGAGGGTGGGAGAGGGGAAGGGGAAATCTGGGAGGAGGGAGCTAGAAGAGGGAAGCCAGGGGAAGAAGGAGGAGGAGAAGTATCAAACTATGGTACGCCATATCTTCAGTACTGTGTACAGATGTGATCTCCTCACCCCAGAAAAGATGTTTTGGCCTTGGAAAGGGTTCCGAAAAGGTCAACTAAAATGATCAGGGGTTTGGAACAGGTCCCATATAAAGAGAGGCTAAAGAGACTGAGACTTTTCAGCTTAAAAAAGAGGAGACTGAGGGGGGATACGATAGAGGTCCATAAAATCATGAGTGGTGTGGAGAGGGTGCATAAAGAAAAGTTCTTCATTAGTTCCCATAATAGAAGGACTAGAGGACACCAAATGAAATGAATAGGTAGCAGGCTTCAAACTAATACAAGAAAGTTCTTCTCAAAGCACACAGTCAACCTGTGGAACTCCTTGCTGCAGGAGGCAGTGATGGCTAGAACTATAACAGAGTTTAAAGAGAAGTTAGATAAATCATGGAGGTTGGGTCCATGGAGTGGTATTAGCCAGGAGGTAGAAATGGTGTCCCTGGCCTCTGTTTGTGGAAGGCTGGAGATGGATGGCATGAGACAAATGGCTTGGTCATTGTCTTCGGTCCATCCCCTCCAGGGTACCTAGTGTTGGCTGCTGACCTTTGGTCTGACCCAGTACAGCCGTTCTTATGTTCTAAGCTCAGGGCTCAGGGTCGGGGGTCTCACTGGACCACCTTGATTTTCATTCAAACCTGCTCCTGGGTGGCCAGGCTGTCAGCTATCCTGCCCTAGACGGCCACTTTCCTGTGCCTAGTGTGGAGTTCGTGAACGTTGGACGCCTCCCCCAAACATGGATGAGGTCCAGGATCTCCGCACTAGACCAGGCGGGTGCCCGCCTCTTGCGGCCCCAGGCAGGCTCCTGGGAGCCACCAGCCTGGTCCCGGGAAGAGGCGGAGGCCTGGGTGGCAGCGGGTGGCTGGTTCATGCTGTGCCAGGTGCAGGGTCTGCTGGCTGGGTGCTGGCAGGCTTGCACCTGGCACGGGCACCGTAGCCAGCCCGTGCCCCTTTAAGGGCTCCGGGGCCGGGAGGGTGGCAGACAAGTTTCCCTGGTTGTGCCCAGAGTGGCCACCAGGGCAAGCTGGGGAGGGCTAGCCTCCCACTAGTTCGAATTAAGTGGCTACACAGCCCTTAATTCGAACTACTTAATTCGAACTAGGCGTCAGTCCTCATAGAATGAGGTTTACCTAGTTCGAATTAAGCGCGCCGCTAGTTCGAATTAAGTTCAAACTAGTGGTTTGCTGTGTAGCGTTTATGAAAGTTAATTCGAACTAATGGCTGTTAGTTCGAATTAACTTTGTAGTGTAGACATACCCCTAGTTAGCTGGTGAGATAACTATTTCCTTTGTAACTATGCACTGTGCTCACAGGTACTGGAATAGCTATATCCAGTACTGCTAACCCCCAGCTAGCACTTTTAACTTGAAAGCAGTTGAATCCATTCAAATTCTGCTTGGATGCAGGGATCTGTCCATGCAGAACTGTCTGAAGGAGCAGATCCATTAGCTAGTTAATTCAGAGATACAGGATTGGCCAGGGAGCCAAGAGATCCTGAATTCTGATGTTGAATCTTTTGCTGACTGAGCTTGTGGATATGCCTGTGAGACATAAATTGTCCATTAGTAAAAGGAAGATAATATTCACCTCACAGGCATATTATGGGGATTAATTAGCTAGTGATTGTACAGCACTTTGAAAATGTAAAGTATGAGGGCATGGCAAAACCATCAAGCAAGTTGATGACTTGCACTTGCTTACTGAAAAAGGGTAGAGGAGAGATGTATATGAAGAAGACATAAGAAGTCCAAAGAGGGCCAAACAGCCAAATCCACACAACTAATCCTAAATATGAATATGTACCAGCAAAGACAGCATTGAAAAGCATATAAATGAAAATGAAGATACTGGTTGAACCTCTCTAGTCTGGCACCCTGAGTGGTGCTGAACCAGAGAATTTGCCGGACCATGGGAAGTCAATATTGTCTAGCAGCATTACCAACACTTCCACTGCTCACTGGGTTCTTAGAAGACATTTCAAGGTAAACTAGAGATACATAACAGCATCAAACACCTAGAGCCAGGACTGGTGGCTGTAAATAAATTTATGGGACAGCAGGAAACTTGGCTACACCCTTGATAAGTGGACATCCAGCTAACTAAAATCATGCCAGACCATGGATATCGCCGGACCAGAGAGTGCTGGACCAGAGAGGTTCAGCCTGTAGGAGGAAAGTTGTCAGAGCCCACAGAGCAGTCTCTGGGTGAGCGAAATATAGTAACAAAATCCAGTGCCATCAGTGTATGTAACAAATCAAAAGTAGCTTTGAAAGCCTGGAAATGATAAACTGAATCCTCACGATTATTTAAAATGACAGTGGGTTAGTGCACTGAGATAAAAAAAATTAAACATGTACTATAGTAACAATGGGAAGAAGTGTGACACCACTAATTTTAAGAAGGAATGTGTGACCAGTGAGGAGTTAGTGGTGGCAGCCATCTTGAAAATGGCCAGATAGGCCAAGAGGAAATATGATGGCAATATCTGGAGGGGGGGATCAATGAGCAAGAAATAAGCTATCCCAGAACATCTAGGTGCTAAAAAGTAAAAGAAAAGAGGTTAGATGTTTGGGAAAGGAAGACAATTTTCCAACAACAAGACCTTTTCCCCACAAAGTGAAGACATTACCACAAAAAGGGAGAAACTTTGGAGGAACAAAGAGAAGCACCAGTAATTAAGGCTAACTGAAGGCTCTAGGAGAAGAAATTAAGATGACTAAAGGGATGAAAGAAGAGCTCCAGGCCAATATTAAGGATATTAAAAGTGAAATTAGTCAGATTACTAAGGAAACAATTTAGGTAGAAACTGGGTCACATAAACAATTGACATATTCACCAATCCAGATTATAGACTCAAAATAAATTAAACAAGAGTGTGAATTCAAACTAGTGGACACAGAGAACACAGAAACAATCTAAGGATTAAATATATTCTGGAGGATGCTAAAAAGAATCTTCTTGGAATGGTGAATGGTATTTTCCAGATTATTACAACTGGCAGTGAGGAATATATTTGTAGTGTGACTATGGCACATAGATCCAAAATCTGAGAGGTGTTTGTTCATCAACCACCACTGACAGCAATGAGGGAGAACCACTGATGATTTGCAAGCACGTGATTAACATCTTCTGGGATATGGCAATATCTACTCTTATAAAATGAAGAAGACTGAGCCAAAGAGATATACCACCAAGACTATAGGACAGAGTGAGGGGAGGAGGAGTGATCCAAAGATAGAACATGGTGAGAGTATGGGTTAGGGCCTCGGTATTATATTTTGTAGGGCTATAAAAATAAACACTGCAGTTAAAGAGAAACAGTGAGGGAAAACAACAGGATTTTAAATAAATTCTCTGAATTTTTTTTACCTAAAATTTAGAAAATACTAAAGTTTCAGAATTACACTTCAGATATGGAATTTGATACACAAAATTACACTAGAAAGATCTATTCATGGAAAAGTCCTGATCTCCTCATAGTATACTGATTACTCTAGAAGTTAAGATCTCTTTTTTCCATAAATGTTACAAGACTCTAAAAGAAGTCACTTGGGAACAATGGAAAAAAATCTGGATGAAAACCAAACGCCTCTATATTTGTGTAATCAGTAAGGAAAATTATTACAAAATCCTTTATCAGTATACTTCACTCCAATTAAACAAAGAAAATTGTATACAAGGGGGAGTTATACATCCTGGAAAAGATGGTGGGACTGCTCTTAGGGTATGTCTACACTACAGCATTAATTTGAGTTAACTTAATTCGAAATAGTTAATTCAAATTAAGCTAATTTGAAATAACGCATCTATATACAAAAACGATTTCAAAATAGCGTTTTGCTATTTCAAAATAGCGTGTCCACACTGAGTGGACCCTGAACCAAAGTTAAGGCTGGCTGGAACCAGTGCCAGCAGGGCATCAGGTTAGGACTTAGTGTGTGGGGCTGCTCCTTGAAGCTAACTGAGTTCTGTGCTTAAAGGGACTCTACCTCTACCCCGGACAGACAGTTCTCAGGATTCTCCGCTTGCTTGTCTATCTCAATGAGGAACAGCAAAGCAGTCCTGTCTTGGAGTGCCCTGAGTGCCCACAATCGGGACACCACAACACTCAGCCACATGGAGTCAGAGCTGCCCCTGGGCATGCTGGTGCATCTCGTGGGGTCATTGCCATCAGCCCAGCTGCACTTGCTGCAAGCTGCCATCCAGAGGGGTCCATCGGGGGGCTGTCAGGATCCAGGAGGCCCTGCAGGAGAACGTCCACCCTGAGGAGCCCTCAGAGCCTCCTTTGTCCTCCCCACCAAGGGCTCGTGCCCCATTCCTCCCTCATGTCTTTCCACTTACCCCTCCCTAGCCCCCCTTCCTGATGTCAAATAAACGACACTTTTTTTCAAAAATAGAAACTGGGATTATTCAACAAAACTGGGGGGCTACGTCTACATTGGCCCCTTCTCCGGAAGAGGCATGTTAATTTCCAACTTCAGAATAGGGAAATCCGCGGGGGATTTAAATATCCCCCACGGGATTTAAATAAACATGTCCGCCGCTTTTTTTCCGGCTTGGGGAAAAGCCGGAAAAAAGTGTCTAGACTGGTGCGATCCTCCGGAATAAAGCCCTTTTCCGGAGGATCTCTTATTCCTACTTTGGAATAGCCGGGGAGACTGGGGAAAGGAGGCGGGAGACAGGAGAAGAGAGGGTAGGAGAGGGGAGGGGGAAAACTGAGAGGAGGGTGCTGGGGGACTGGGCGGGGGACGGCTGGCTGGCACTGGCTGCCCGGCTCAGAGTGGGTCGGGGCAGAGACTGCTGGCAGGCCTGGATCTGGCACGTGCAGTCTGGCCAGAGTCTACCCATTTAAGGGCTCCGGGGCTGGGGGAGAGGAGAGGAGTTTTCCTGGTTTGGCCCAGAGTTGCTACCAGGGGGAACTGGGAAGGGCTAGAGGCCAGCTAATTTAAATTAAGTGTCTATACAGCACTTATTTCGAATTAGCTATTTCGAATTTGGCGTTACTCCTCGTAGAATGAGGTTTACCAAATTCGAATTAAGCGCTCCGCTATTTTGAATTAAATTTGAAATAGCGGATTGCATGTATAGACGCTATTAAAGTTAATTCGAAATAGTGGCTGTTATTTTGAATTAACTTTGCAGTGTAGACATACCCTTAGATAACAGTATTTTGGAGAAAAACGGCAAACAAAAATTTCAAGATAACTAAAGTTAGGCTACCCACAGAAAAATATTGGTTCTATTAGGTTACAGTTCAAAGGAAGTTGTTGATTCAGAGAAAAACCCACTGATTACACAATTACTACCAGGAGCCAGATGCATGATAGTTCATTTTTTTGAAAAGGACAAATTTAGAATAGATACCATTATAAATAACAAAAATATTTACAAGTACTTTAAAGAAAAACTTCCTTCTGTCACTCACTGGTTTTGTTTGTCACTTACCTCTGTGCTACAATTTTGCTCCATATTGGCTAGGTTTTTTTTAAAGGCACAGCGTAAAGCTTCTAGCCTAGGTGGAGAGGATGCTAAGATGGCTTTAAGCTATTTTAGACCCTGCACATCTAGATCTGTTAGGGCACTGCCCAGAATCTCTGTAGCAGTGTGCATTGTGGCCTTTCACTTGACATACCGCTTCCCCAACCCCACCTTTGGTATATTGGCAAAGCAAAGACTTGTGAGAGGGTCTTTAAGATATAGCCTTATAGCTGTGGGTGCTGTGCCTCCCAAAGGGAAACCCAAACCCTCCTGCAGTCAGATCCTGTACGTACAGAGCCCCTTTATGACCCTTGGGTCCTTTTACACAATGGAAAGGGGCCAGAGTAGGGTTGAAGATCTCACTCACCCTCTATTTTTTTGGTATTTTAATGTTAGTGTAGTCTTCATTTGTACCTTAATGATACCACTGCAGTGGCATTTTGAACACAGCTTTTGGATTGGCTTGCAGGGGTTATAGCTTTGTGTCAGGAGTCCCTCCTAGATATATGGTATCATTTTTATACCTTTATGTCTCTTTTTACATAAGAAATATGAAATGATTGGCCAGTTTTTGGCAAATATTGCACTTCACAGGAGGTTTGAGGCATTCAGTCTTTTGTCTAACACTGAACAATGCACCTAGAACATTCAGTAATCCCCTTTTAACGCCCTGCCAACTGGATTTTATTGCTTAATTATTTTACATGCCACACATTAATTAAATTAATCTAGTCTGTACATGCTATAGCACTGTTTACAATAGAATCTGCAAATACCTGAGTAGTATATCTCATGATTAAAGATAAGTTCTTAAATGCCAACTGTGCACGTAGAAAGTTTGAGGTACAGATACACAGATGACCCAAATTACCTCAAGGGCTGTGACTGCTGGGAATAATTAACTCAACATTAGCATTTCTAAATAACTTTTTCTGTTGGGTAGAGTTAATGCCAAGTCTTGCCAATTCATATAGAATCTAACTTTGCTTTAGGGTGTGGTGAGTTCTGTGCATTTGAAGTTTCCCATAGGAGAGTAAAAAAACTGCCCCTCCTGAGTCTGAAATAATAAGTGGATTACACAACTTCTGCTCTGTTGTGCAGGTGAGGACACTCATTAGCTGAATCTGAGTTTGGATTCTGCCATGGGAAGTTCTCTCAACTTAGTTGCATATTAAAGTCTTTAAAGTAGCTTCTAGTACCTATACCTGGTCCATCCATGCAGAATGTACCTGTTGTGCTGCTCGTTCTCTGGATGGGTGGGATTTTCAAAAACTCCTCACAGAGTTAGGTGCCTAAGTTCCACTGAATGTGAGTAGGTCTTAGGCTTTCAAGAGCAGTGTTCCATGTAAGCTGAGCACTTGAGCAGCTACCCAGGAGAGTTTCAAATACTGACCAGCTGATTAGTGGAGTGCCCAGAGCTCCCACAAGTGGCATCATGTGTTTTTATGGTGGTGCACATCTGCTTGTGCCTTAGTGCACATTACAAAATTTATTCTGCACACAAATGGAAAAAATTAGAGGAGATACTATACAGGAGTTTCCAACATATTTAAAAATTTCTGACCATCTTTCCTACAAAATCCTACTGAGTCAGAATGGCAGTTTCATACCTACTCAGCCCTCGGTTGACCCCAATTTACATGAGCACCTAGTGTGCAAAGCAATGGCAAAAGGGACCCAATATGTTGTATATTAATATTATCAGACATTTGTTTGTGAAATTTTAAGAATGATCAACACAAAGTTGCTGTCTACCTTTACTGACATATCTCCATGTTATTCACCACGAGAAACTAGGGTCACTCACCAGCAAATTACAGTGAGAGAAAATCTGTGTAGTTGAGAAACTGTCCTGTTAACTTGTGTTCAATATTAATGAACAGCAAAAATAAGATAAGAATGGACAGTTCACATTCATAGTCGGATGACCTGTGGTATCTGCTTCTTACGTCTAAACCAGCAAGAAAGGCAAGGTGGATGAGATAATGTATCTTTTACTACATCAACTTCTGAGACAGTGAGTCCACTGGGGTGAAGCCTTGTTTCTTGCATTTCCTCAGGAAGTGGAAGTTGCAGTTAAGTTTTGCTCCCTTTTTCTTCACACTGTGGAGTTTCCATTTCAGAGGGCATAATATAGTATTTTCCATGGTTGTTTGCAGTGTTTTATCTGTGTGTATTGGTGCTGACTCCATGGGTCCTCCAGGTCTGGAACACCCATGGGAAAAAACTTTGAGTGCTGAGCATCTATTGGCAGCCAGCATATCCCCTTTCTCCCAACAGCTTCCACCTGCCACAGATGGATCAGCTGTTCTGTGGCATGCAAGAGGCACTGGGGTGCTTGGGGAAAAGGAGAGAATGGTGTGGAAAAAGATGGGTGTAGGAAGAAGTGGGATAGAGGCTTGGGGAAAGGGATTGAGGGGACTGGGGACTGGAGCAGAGCTGTGTGAGGGGCGGGGGTCATGCTCCCTCCAGCATATTAGAAAGTCAGCATCTCTCGCTGTGTGAGCCAAAGGATATTTAGAAAGTGAAGTGTCAGTCACACTTCCATGACAAATACAAGTTTTCACAGTACAGGTTGATCCTCTCTAGTTTGGCACTCTCAGGACCTGACTGGTGCCAAACAGGAGAATTTTCTGAACCACAGGAGGTCAATACTACCAACACTTCCACTGCTTATTGGACCGTTAGAAGACATTTAGGGGTAAATGAGAGCTAAATAATAGCACAGAATCCTGAGAGTCAGGACCGGTGGCTCTAAACAAACTTTATGGGACTGCGGGAAACTTGGCAACACTCATGATAAGTGGACATTGGATAACTAAAATCATGCCAAACTACAGATGTTGCTGGATAAGAGAGTGCCAGACTAGAGAGGTTCAACCCGTAGCTTACAAATCAGATGATGACTGAATATGTACAGCGGGGCCAACATGGCTACAAAAACACTGCAACCATCAGTAAGAGTAACACTGCAACAGGAAAATAGGGCATGCAGAGTGGAGATGAATGGCTTATTTATTGCCCCGTGATCATTTTTTTAAATAAGATGAATACATTTACCCTAAAGAGTTTATCAAGCTCCCCTTTCTTTTGGCTTGCTGCCTGATTAGTAACGCGTATCTCTAAATATCTTCCATATGAGTGAGTTTTGGAGTTGCTGTTATGAGTACACCTCCATCAAAGTGACTTCACAGGTCCCAATGATTCATAAACTAGTTAGGTACCTGAGAGTTCCAGTATTTGCAATATTCATTTTAGTTGCTACTTAGAAAATGTTAATGGGGAGGGGAGGAGTTGAACCCATGATAACGTAACTAGCCTATGCAACTGTGACAGCTTACCTACGTAATGACATCTACTCAGAGTGTCACCAAGGAGCTCAGAGGGGAAATTGCTCACAGCTGTACTAAGCAAATAACTGAATGGCCAGGGAAATTGGCATGTATCACTTTAGTGCTGCTAAGCACTGGAATAAATTGCCCAGGGAGGCTGTGGAATCTCTCTCTCTGGAGATTTTTAAGAGAAGGTTAGACAAACGCCTGTCAGGAATGGTCTAGATATTACTTAGTCCTACCATGAGTGCAGGGGACTAGATGAAATGTCCTCTCAAAGTCCCTTCCAGTTCTATTAGTCTATGATTCTCTTCATACTTTACTTTTGGAAGTACAGGAGACAGGTTCTGCTTGCACCTTGAGGACGTGGAATCAACAGTGCAGATTCAATCTGCAAACTAATGTGATATCTACTCCAGTTTGGGAGAACATTTGTACAGTGTATGATTTTTAGGAGTTCCCAATTGATTTTGCAGAGTAATACATACTATTAGAAATGTCACACTGCACAATGACAGCATAGAATTGTTGGGTCTGTGTGAGAGAGCATTAACTCTGAAATTTCAGAGCAAAGAATGAATGGATTATTAATCCCTTTTGTAATTGTAAAATGGGGAGGAATATAGGAAAAGTCAGCAAAAAGCATCGTTTATCATCAAAGCTTACACTTATGGCTTCATATATGGTATTATTTAAACCCATCCAATATACTAAGGTGTTGTGCTCTTTTCTCTTTTAAACTATTTTTATGCACGTAGTTCCATTATTTATTGTGCATTTGTTCTTCAGTACAGCCTTTCTTTATTTAACAAAATTTTGCCTGAGTATCATGTATGATATCATATCATATGACGTAGTACCTCAGATAATAGTTTGTTTTCCCCTTATGCATTAGTATGTGAGATCTTCTTTTTAAACTGACTATATGAAAAGTAATTAACTTCCCCTCTCTTTACCTCAGTTTCCCTATCTGGAAAATAAAGATAGTAATGTTTACTTATCGCAGAAGGTTGTGATGAGGTTTAGTACACTAACATTTGCAAGGTGCTTTAAGATCCTTGCATGGAAAATTACTACAGAAATGCAGAATATCATTATCACCAGTAAAAATATCTTTATAACAACATAGCAATTACTATGCATTGAATATTTTGGGGACAGTAAGAACTACAAGCAAATCACCTTGTTTTTACCTCACTGTTTGCTGATACCTGTGTATTTAGCATGAGTTACCATTGCATGCACACCATAAACCCTTGATTTGCTGTTGCCAACCATACGAGGTAGAAGAGCCTCAAATATCTGTTCCAAAGTGTCTTCATTTTAGTTATATATTAACAGCCACAATGGTTGTACATTCACATACTCAGACATCGTCTGACTTTTAAGGTAATATGAAAACTGAGGTTTCCCGCTGCAAATATTGATACAAACAAATTCATTTGTGTTGATTTTTATCAAAAATTCAAAATTTTAATATTTCACCAAAATATTAAATCAAATATTTTTTAGGGAAAACAAATACAATTGATTTGGTAGTAATTCACAGAAGTTCTAAGTCAATTGCCTCATGTCCCCATTCCCATGTATGGGCAGGTTTCTCAGATGACATTACAGCTATGATGCACCATCATTTCTATCAAACTGTGCTCCTGCTGTTCACCATGGGAAGTCATGACAATGGTGCATAATGGAAAAAATCTTTGTGTGGGTATATGTGTGTGTGTGTGTTTAAATAAAAAAAGCCCATGGAAAACATTTTGTAAAAAATTCCATTTGCTCAAAAATGCATTTTTCCATCATAAAGCAGTTTTGATTAAAAAAATAATTGACCATTTCTGGTGTTATTTATGCAGAGTAATTCTTCACCTATTGTATTCTTTTCTGATTTTCAACATCTCTGCTAATGCATCTCAGCAATATCTTTCCCCCTTTCAGTCTGATAAAGGCAAAGGAATCTTTCTTGTTTGCTTTCTGTCACTAACATTTGCTTCATTTTTGGTCTTCACACCAGTTCATTTTGCTTTCTAATATTTCATTTCTTTACCCTGCAGATTTCTCCTTTGTGTTGTGATCTGTCAAAGGGATATAATAAGTGTCAGTATGTCTCAGTTAATACTGCACTGAACAATAGGCCTAAGAGTTGAAAATAATTTAAAAAAAGTCACTGCACATATCAGATAATGAAGAGCCTATCTGAGCAGCTGGACTCTCCAGAATTAGATTAATATTCCATGGGTCTGCTTATTTTTACCAACATGTGTATTCCTAAAAGTCAATGCTCATTTTATAACTTTCATTGCACATTTGTGTATTACTGTCACTACGCATTTCTTAAGCTCCATCTACCCTGCATCTGGAACTAGCTTGTTTCTGAAAATGCAGTTAAAGCTCCTAAATCGCATAGGCGCTTCTGAAAATGTTACCCAAAACTATGTATGAGACATTATTAAATACCTTATAACAGCTTCTTTTCACTATACAATCACACAACTCCTTTATATAAGAACATAAAAAAGGCCATGCTGGGTCAGACCAAATATCCATCTGCTAGGTGCTTCAGAGGAAATGAATAGAAGAGGTAATCATCCACTGTGGCCCATTCCCAGCTGCTAGCAAACAGAGGCTAGGCACACTTCAGAGTATGGTTTTGCATCTCTGGGCATCCTGGCTAATAGCCATTGATGGACCCATCCCTTATGAATTTATCTAGTTCCTTTTTAAACCCTATTATCACCTTCGTTTTTACAACATCCTCTGGCAAAGAGTTCCACAGGCTGACTGGGCATTGTGTGAAGAAATGCTTCCTTTTGTTTATTCTAAATCTGCTGACTATTAATTTTGTTTGGTGATCCCTAGTTTTTTTGTTACGAGAATGAGCAAATTAACACTTTCTCCACACCAGTCATAATTTTAAAGACCTCTATTATATCTCCTCCTTAATCATTGAAAAATATTTCCTTTATCGTTACTTGATAGACTACTTTGAGAGCGCTTTCATGTGAAAACAAAATGCAGGACAATGTAGCACTTTAAAGACTAACAAGATGGTTTATTAGATGATGAGCTTTCGTGGGCCAGACCCACTTCCTCAGATCAAAAAAGATTTTTTTGATCTGAGGAAGTGGGTCTGGCCCACGAAAGCTCATCATCTAATAAACCATCTTGTTAGTCTTTAAAGTGCTACATTGTCCTGCATTTTGCTTCAGCTACCCCAGACTAACACGGCTACATTTCTATCACTATTCTTCATGTGAAAAGTACTACATAAAATAAACCCAATTTCCATTCTCCGTGATTACATTCATAATTTCCCTAAGAGCTATGTTTTATTTAAAAAACTTGTCAAATTTGAAAAGCATAGTAAATCCATGATGACTGTATCAAATGAACTGCTAGCAATCCAGGTGACCTCTCAGATTATTCCTGATGAATTTCATCTTGCACACAGTTGAAATTCTGATCACCATGTTTACGCTGCGTACTGATTTTTTTTCACTGACTGGGCATTCTATATTTCATGTCTGTCTCATGGTTTTGGCTCTAATGCATCCTTCTTGAACTTTTGATTACATTTTTAAGTTCGTTGTTAATCTACTTCAGCTTTGTTTTCTCCCCTTGTGAATATGTTGCTTTGTGGCACACATTACCCATGGGATACACTTATTTATCTTTGAACACTTTCTATTTGCACTCTGTCTTCTTTCTGTCCATTGCAACGTCTCATTTGATTTCCATCAAAGCTGTTTTGTTTATTTCCTCTTGAAATTCAATGTCTTTATTTATCCCCTAGATGCTGTCACTATTAGTCATAGATCAAGGATAACTAATTTAAACATGGTTATTATTATTCAGAAATTCTCTGTACCTCACTGTGTCCTTTGGGTTACTCAGAACAAACCCTGGAAGTTTGGGATGGCTGATTAACTTCAAAAAGTAAACAATTTGGGAACCCATCTCAGACTTTATAAACAAACAAACAAACAAACTAGATACTAAATATGTAGTTAATTAGCATGTAGAAACCCCAGTAATAAACTAGGACCAATTGTGCTAGCTGCTGTACAAACTGAACAAAAAGACAGCCCTTCCTCCAGAAACTCAGGGAGAGTCTAAACTATACCCCTCTGTTGGCAGAGGGATGTAAATTAGACACATCAGAAGTGCAAATGAAGTGGGAATTTAAATATCCAGTGCTTCATTTTCATAATCGCATTCTGGCGCTGTTTCAAACAAGTGCCATTTTGAAACCGAAACCGCGATTTAGATATGGTTTTTCCAACAACAGGGCGATTTTTCAAAAGATCCTGTACTCCTCATTTTCGAAAAATCACCCTGTTGTTGGAAAAACCGCATCTAAACCACGGTTTCAGTTTCGAAATGGCACTTTTTCGAAACAGCACCAGAACACGATTATGCAAATGAAGCACGGGATATTTAAATCCCCACTTCATTTGCACTTCAGATGTGCCTAATTTACATCCCTCTGCCGACAGAGGGATGTAGTTTAGACACATCCTCGCTGTTTAAGCAAGATTCATCTTTTGATAACAAAACCCTCAACAATTGGATATAGCCAAAGGTGGGCCACTCCAAGAATTTGGTAAATTGTCAAGTGGCTGCACTCTTCCGTGATGTTAATTGAGAAGGTGCAGGCTCTGGAGGGTGCAGAAAGGAGCTTGGGGTAGGGGATTGGGGTGCAGAAGGGTCTGGGGGTCTGGAAGCAATATGGATGTAAGAGAAGATTCTGTCCTGGATGAGTGGAGTAGTACCCACTGCAGGGTCTGGTATGGTACTGTGACCTGGGGCAGGGGTACAGGGATTTGGGTTGGGACCTAGGCAGGAGTGGGTGGTAACCTGGGGAAGGTCATTGGGGTGCAGAGTCTGGGAGGCTTACAAGTGCAGGAGTGGTGGTGCAGAGAGTTTGGGTTCTGACTTGAGTCATGAGTGAGTGGGGGAGGTAGAGTGTTGGTAGAGGAAGGGGGTAGGGAGCTAGGTGCAGGCTCTGGCTGGGCAGTGCTTACCTTATGCAGGTCCTGGCCTGTAGTCCAGTGAGTCTCTTAGGCAAGCTTCCCATTTTCCATACCCTGCAGGCAGCTCAAAATGGCTGGTCCATATGATCTCTGTGTGCTCTGCATCTCTTGAGCAGGGATAGGCCTCCTCTTTGCACTACCTGTACCACAAGCATGGCCCGGAAGCTCCCAATTGGCTGGTTTCTGGCCAATGGGAGTTGTGAGCACATGACCTCCTGCAGCCCACTGCTTTCAACATTATGCAGGGGTGGGGCAGACAGGAACCTTGCCTGAGGCTCCTGTTGAGCCACTGGCTAGATCCAGCAGTTTGGGGAGCCAGATCCAACCCATGGGCCATATTTGCCCATTTCTGGCCTAGCCCATTGTCTTGTGTGGGAACACCCTGGACTTACGTGAAGTTTCAACTTGAATAGAAAAACAACCTTTATAACAGGCTCTTTCTCTCTGGTACCAAAATCGCAGATCTGCATGTTCCTGGCTCCTTTGATGGTTTAGATCTGGATCCAAAATTTGCAGCTAGAGCTCCATCCTTCAGACTTTAACAAATATCCAGGGAAAACTCTTCTTGGAGAGATCAAAGGTGAAATTTTTTCAATAGGTATATAGGTAGGGCACTCAGTGAAAGCAGTGAAGGACACATACACCCACAAGTGTGACTTTGTGAGGGGCAAATGAGCAAATGTAAGTTGGTTTTGCGAACAGGAGCAGCAAACAGGGAGTTTTGAGAGGGAGTTCTCCAGGTAAAGGAGGAGCAAATATGGGACCCTTGAGGTAAGTGACTGTCTGTATGGTGTGTTTGGGGTTACTTGCTGTGTGATGAGCTTGTGTTTGTCTGTTTGTTTTGTTTTGTTTGAAGGAGCGTGTGCTGTTGCCAGCAGCAGGAAGCTGTGAGCTTCTAAAGGTTTGAAATCTAGAAGCATCTGTTAATTGGCTGAGCCTTAGTCAGGGGGCAGGGCTATCAGGAAGGTCAGGGCTTTATAAAGCAGTGAGTCAGTGACCAGGGAGCTTTGTGAACAGGAGGGCCAACAGGGAGTTTTGAGAGGGAATTGGGAGGGGGCCGAGGTACACTTGCCATTCTTTATAGTTTAGTTTAAAAATTTTAAATCAGGAAGTTTTGATTAACTAGAAACCCTATCAATAACCTAGGTAACTATAGGAAAGAATGCAGGCGGGAGCCCAGCAGCAGAGTGGGGGCTATCCTGTTTATTACGCTCAGTGTAGCATGTATCATTACCTGCCCTATGGACAGGGGCGTATGTGTTAATTTGGTGCAAGGAGCTCCTGGCCCTCAGAAACAGCGTATGGGCTTTGGAGGCCAGGGTGGCTGAACTGGAGGAGTTGAGGGAGGCAGAGATGTACGTAGGCTTTCCGGGACACTGTAGAATTGTCCCACCTCTAGTCAGACAGCTCCTGTGCTGTTAAGGAGGATAAAAGGCTCAGGGAAGGAGAGCAGTCAATGGGAGCAGAGGGAAACCTTCCCATAGTTGGGACCATCCTTCCAGATGTTGGGGTATCCTCTTGCACTGAGGTTACCTCTCCGGAGGAGGGAACTCCAGTCACTAGGAAAAGGCAGTTGTTAGTAATGGGAGATTTGATCATTAGAAATGTAGATAGCTGGGTTTGTGATGACCGGGAGAACCATATGGTGACTTGCCTGCCTGGTGCAAAGGTTGCGGATCTCTCGAGGCATCTAGATAGACTTCTGTGTAGTGCTGGGGAGGAGCCAGTGGTCGTGGTACATGTAGGTACCAATGACAAAGGGAAGGGTAGATGAGAGATCCTGGAGGCCAAATTTAGGCTGCTGCTAGGAAACAGACTGAAATCCAGGACCTCTATGGTGGCATTCTCAGAAATGCTTCCAGTTCCATGTGCAGGGCCAGGTAGGCAGGCAGAGCTTTAGAGTCTCAATGCGTAGATGTTACGATGGTGTAGGGAGGAGGGGTTTAGCTTTATAAGGAACTGGGGACACTTTTGGGATAGGGGGAGCCTATACAGGAAGGATGGGCTCCACCTATACCATAGTGGATCCAGACTGCTGACACTTAACATTAAAAAGGTCACAGAGCAGTTTTTAAACTAAGAGATAGGGGAAAACCAATTGATGCGGAGGAGCACATGGATCGGACAGAGAGGTCTCTTAGAGGAGATTCTCTAGGTTTTAGTCAGGAGGAAAGGATGGAAGAGGATAAAGTATGGGCCAGATCAGATTAAAAACATTCACATAAAAAAGAATCTGACACATCAGAAAAGGGAAGACAACTAAACAGTGACAAGTTTTTAAAGTGCTTGTATACAAATGCTAGAAGTCTAAAAAATAAGATGGGTGAACTAGAGTGCCTCATATTAAAGGAGGAGATTGACATAATAGGCATCACAGAAACTTGGTGGAGTGAGAACAATCAATGGGACACAATCATTCCGGGGTACAAAATATATTGGAAGGACAGAACTGGTCGTGTGGGTGGGAGAGTGGCACTATATGTGAAAGAAAATTTATAAACAAATGAAGTAAAAATCTTAAATGAATCAACATGTTCCATAGAATCGCTATGGATAGTAATTCCCTGCTCTAATAAGAATATAACAGTAGGGATCTATTATCGACCACCTGACCAGGACAGTAATAGTGACTATGAAATGCTAAGGGAAATTAGAGAGGCTATCAAAATAAGGAACTCAATAATAGTGGGGGATTTCAACTATCTCCATATTGACTGGGTACATGTCAGCTGGTATAGGAACCCAGAAGGGGAGAGGCAATTCTCGATTTAGTCCTGAGTGGTGCGCAGGATCTGGTCCAAGAGGTACCTATAACAGGACTGCTTGGAAATAGTGACCATCATATATTAACATTTAACATTCCTGTGGTGGGAAGAACCTCTCAGCAGCCCAACACTGTGGCATTTAATTTCAAAAAGGGGAACTATGCAAAAATGAGGAGGTTAGTTAAACAGAAATTAAAAGGTACAGTGACTAAAGTAAAATCCCTGCAAGCTGCATGGACACTTTTCAGAGACACCATAATAGAGGCCCAACTTAAATGCATACCCCAAATTAAAAAACATAGAAGAACTAAAAAAGAGCCACCGTGGCTTAACCACAATGTAAAAGAAGCAGTGAGAGATAAAAAGACTTCTTTTAAAAAGTGGAAGTCAAATCCTAGTGAGGTAAATAGTAAGGAGCATAAACACTGCCAAATTAAGTGTAAAAATGTAATAAGAAAAGCTAAAAAGGAGTTTGAAGAACAGCTAGCCAAAAACTCCAAAGGTAATAACAAAATGTTTTTTAAGTACATCAGAAGCAGGAAGCCCGCTAAGCAACCAGTGGGGCCCCTGGACGATTGAGATACAAAAGGAGCACTTAAAGACGATAAAGTCATTGTGGAGAAACTAAATGAATTATTTGCTTCAGTCTTCACAGCTGAGGATGTTATGGAGATTCCCAAACCTGACCCATCCTTTGTAGGTGACAAATCTCAGGACTTGTCTCACAATGAAGTGTCGTTAGAGGAGGTTTTGGAATTAACTGATAAACTTAACAGTAACAAGTCACTGAGACTGGATGGCATTCACCCAAGAGTTCTGAAATAACTCAAATGTGAAATTGCAGAACTATAAACTATGGTTTGTAACCTATCCTTTAAGTCAGATTCTGTACCCAATGACTGGAAGATAGCTAATGTAACACCAATATTTAAAAAGGGCTTTAGAGGCGATCCTAGAAATTACAGACCGATAAGTCTAATGTCAGTACTGGGCAAATTAGTTGAAACAATAGTAAAGAATAAAATTGTCAGACACATAGAAGAACATAATTTGTTGGGCAAAAGTCAACATGGTTTCTGTAAAGGGAAATCCTGTCTTATTAATGTATTAGAGTTCTTTGAAGGGGTCTTATGTAAATTAAGTTGTCATGGGATAAAAGGGAAGATCCTTTCATGGACTGACACCTGGTTAAAAGACAGAAAACAAAGGTAGGAATAAATAGTACATTTTCAGAATGGAGAGGGATAACTAGTGGTGTTCCCCAAGGGTCAGTCCTAGGACCAATCCTATTCCACATATTCATAAATGATCTGGAAAAAGGGGTAAACAGTGAGGTGGCAAAGTTTGCAGACTATCCTAAACTGGTAGTCAAGGTAGTTAAGACCAAAGCAGACTGTGAAGAACTTCAAAAAGATCTCACCAAACTAAGTGACTGGGCAACAAAATGGCAAATGAAATTTAATTTGGATAGATGTAAAGTAATGAACATTGGGAAAAATAACCCCAACTATACATATAAAATGATGGGGGCGAATTTAGCTACAAATAATCAGGATAGAGATCTTGGAGTCCTCGTGGATAGTTCTGAAGACGTCCATGCAGTATGCAGCGGTAGTCAAAAAAGCAAACAGGATTTTAGGAATCATTAAAAAAGGGATAGAAAATAAGACGAAGAATATCTGATTGCCCTTATATAAATCAATGATACACCCACATCTGGAATACTGTGTACAGATGTGGTCTCCTCATCTCAAAAATATATACTGGCATTAGAAAAGATTCAGAGAAAGGCAACTAAAATGATTAGAGGTTTGGAACGAGTCCCATATGAGGAGAAATTAAAGAGACCGGGACTTTTCAGCTTGGAAAAGAGGAGACTAAGGGGGAATATGGTAGAGGTATATAAAATCATGAGTGGTGGGGAGAAAGTGCATAAGGAAAAGTTATTTACTTGTTCCCATAATATAAGAACTGGAGGCCACCAAATGAAATTAATGGGCAGCAGGTTTAAAACAAATAAAAGGAAGTTCTTCTTCACACAGTGCATAGTCAATCTGTGGAACTCCTTGCCTGAGGAGGTTGTGAAGGCTAGGACTATAACAGGGTTTAACAGAGAACTAGATACATTCGTGGAGGTTAAGTCCATAAATGGCTATTAGCCAGTATGGGTAAGGAATGGTGTCCCTAGCCTCTGTTTGTCAGAGGGTGAAGATGGATGGCAGGAGAGAGATCACTTGATCATTACCTGTTTGATTCACTCCCTCTGGGGCACCTGGCATTGGCCACTGTCGGCAGACAGGGTACTGGGCTGGATGGACCTTTGGTCTGACCCAGTATGGCCATTCTTATGTTCTTATGCAGACCTACTTACATATATTTTTTCAATAAGTATGGAAAGGTAAATACAAGGCTATCTGTAACAGCAGAGAGTTCTCTTGCACAAAAAGTAATCCCAATTCTAACCTTATCACTGATCTATCCTTTTAACTTATGCAGTAGCACTTGTATTTTTTTTATTGGTGTTAAAGAATAGGGCAAGACACAAACTGGCCCTAAAGCTGATTTAGGACAATAAAACCAAAGTAGGGAGATGAGTAAGTATTTGAGTGCTGTCACAGCAGCTCCTGCAAATCCATCCTTCTTTTCTTCAAGGATAGAGGGCATAGTGAAAGAAAAAAAATAGCTCTAAGTCCTAATCTTCATACAAGCTTGTGCCATTTTATTGAAACAGGTGCAACTCTTTGAGTAGACACTTTTATTTCACTTTAAGAGTGGTTTATTTTTGTTGAGCTTAATACTATTCTCAGCTGACTGAGCAAAGCCAAAAGAAGCCACTCTTAAGTTGCAGTTACAGCATTCACATAGGGGTTTGCACCAGTTTAACTAAATTAATTTAAATTCAGGGCATGTCTACACTAGGAAATTATTTCAAAATAATTATATTTAACTTAATAACTACTGATTTTACAAATTCTAAATAGCATGTCCCCATTACGGGAAAGCCTCAAAATTTAGTCTGAGGCAGGTTTTGTTAATGTGGACACGGTACCTCAACTTAAAGTTCCAGGAATAGAATAATAGAATCATAGAATACTAGGGCTGGAAGGGACCTCGAGAGGTCATCGAGTCCAGTCCCCTGCCCTCATGGCAGGACCAAATACTGTCTAGACCATCCCTGTTAGACATTTATCTAACCTACTCTTGAATATATCAGGAAGCACGGGGAGTAATTATTTCGAATTACTTTGGGGAGTAGTTATTTCGAAATAGTGGCAAAGGAGAGTCATACTACTGCAATTTCAAAATAACTATTTTGAAATTAGCATTATTTCCTGAGAAAAGTGGGAGTATGGATTTTGAAAGAATGGGTTTGGTAGTGTGGATGCTCTGCTTATAAATTCGACCTAAGACGCAATTAATCTAAAAATCTATAGAATTCAATATAGATGATTCTGTTCTTTTATGTTTCTTTGAATTCTATAGGAGGAATACAATTCCCTATTGAACTCCATAGGACTTTTCTATAATGCAATCTGCCAGCTTCATAGCCAGGGTTGTCCTATACATCACATGCTAACTGTGCACTATTTGAATTAATTTTGGGGCTATGATAATGATACCTGTAGTCCTCTGGACTGGCTTAGGCATGAGCAGCTCTGACATCTTAGACCTTTCCCTCCCAAGTGAGCCAAGAGTCTTGCTACATGATACACTTTGAATTGTATTGTAAACATTACCGTTAATGTGGGTTACGTACACAGATTGAGGACCAGATATCTTTTAGGTAGCAAATAGAAGCATAATTGTGAAGCTTTAAACAAAGTGATTATGGAAGAAAACCCTTCTGGTGCATATGACACGCTTTTGGAACTTTGCAGCAAGTGGAAAACAAGGAACATGCTCACCAGACTATCTGGTAGCTTCTACTATGTTCTGAAAGCCGCATAAGATAGAATTCAGGCTGCTCTGCCAGATTAATGGGCTGATTTTAGCAACTTATTATGAAAAAGACAAGAATCCAGTGCTGGCATAAACCAGTGAAATTCCCACTGACTTCAGTGAAAATTGCACCATCTTAGTGTAAGGCTAGACCCCAAAGATTCTTTTGAAATCAACTCTTTGTAATTACAAGACTTAGACAGTGTTTGGCAGGGGTGAGATGAAACCCTTTCTCCAATCAGCGTAGAGAGACCAAGTGCCTGGCCCTCCTGGAGGAATTGCCAAGGAAGCCCATTGTAGGGGAATGGGTTGGGATGTAACAGGGATGATTTTCCCCACTCTGATCCTGAATGAATTATAAGGAGAGTGTTGGGGGCATATGCTTGATCGGAAAGCTTGAAAGGAGAGAGAACAAATGTTCCTTGGAGACAAATGGAGAGGAAAAGGAAGACTTAAAAAGTCAGGTGGATTTGGCCTCTTAGTGGCTAAGAAGCACTACTGCCTCATGGGAGAGCTGTTGCCTGACAACCCGTGTTCCCTGTAACCTGAGTGCTTGGGTGAGATTCAGGAGAGATTCAAATGCTGCCCAGCTGATTAGCAGAGCACCCATAGCTTCCCACAGCCAGTTGCATGGTTTCTACTAGTAGTGCACATCTGTACATGTCTCTGTGCACATAACAAAACTTATTCTACACACAAATGGAAAAAATTAGAGGGATCATTGCTGAGAATGCCACCTTTCTAAGAACTATTGGCTGGAGAAAATTACTTTATTTTGGATTTGCAGTGGGACACACTGCGCTGCGTTACTATTTCTTTCTGGATATGTCTACATTAGAGTTTTGTCAGAAAAACAGCTGTTTTTCCAATAAAACCTGAGTTACATCCCCCACTGCAATTGTGTTCTTCTGAAAGTAAATTGAAAGAACAGGGGGCGTTTTCCAGTTTGGTAATCCTCTTTCTACGAGGAAGAAGCCTTTTTCTGAAAGAGTTCTTTCAGAAAAAGGTGTGTGTGGATGGGGAAGAGGGAGTTCTTTTGAAAGAAGAGGAAAGAGGAAAAAGCACAGGTGTCTTGGTGGCCACTCTGTCCATAGTAATCACAGCTGAAATGTGAGATAGCGTCCATTAAGTGTGGATGCTATCTTTTGAAAAAACAGATTGCTTTTTCGATGCACTTTTGTGTGTGGGCGCTCTCTTTTGGAAGAAGTTTTTTCGGAAGCTCTCTTCCGAAAAAAGGTTCTTCCGAAAGCAGCCTGCAGTCTAGACATAGCCTCTTATGTTTAAACTCTGGCAGTAAAAAGTACTGGATTTGAATGTGACTCTGAGCACAAGAGACCTTGCTGTGCAGAAGCAGCTGGTTGCTGTGCAAGGGTCAGTCCTCAAGAAGAGGGGTAGGCTACTCACTTCCAACAAATTTCAAGAATACTTTTATGCACTTGATCCCCAGTACCCCAGGATCCTTCCCCCCCCCCCCCCCCCGTGCAAGGCCTCTGTGTTAGTACACAGGCAAAACCTTATTACTTTCACTAGTGAGACATTTGCTTTTACACTTCTGTGCTGAAGCCTCTTCAAATGCTTTGAAATACATTTCAGCTTTAAAAGATTTTTGTGATTTATTATTTACTTAGTTCCCAAGGTGCCCATGGCCTTTTTCAGCTAATGTGACAGGCCACAGCCTCAGGAAATTTACTATGTAGACTAGCTTCCACCTAACAAGGGACGGCATTAAGCAAAGGGAGGGGATGTGGCATTAAGAAGACTAAAATGGTGAGAGATTGTGCAATATGCTTCCGATTAGTATGTGACTTGAAGCTCCTTGGCTCTTTGCTTGTTTTGTTTGAATATAGCTGAAGGAGTTTCTAGAATTAAGGCAGGGAAGGAAGATTTTTTTTGCCTGCCTGGAAAATGTCATTCAAAAGAAAATAACATGTGACATTTACCATATGATAGTACCTCAAGTTGTGTGTTCGTTGTATAGATGAATTTGCTTGAAATGTAAATGCAAAATGGGACTGTCAAGGCCAGCATAAATTGAACAATTAAAGCTCACAGATAAATCTGGAACAGTGAAGGGGAAATTGTTAGGCTTCCAGTGACCTATGTAGCCAGTGAAAAAACTAATCAAAGAGGATAAGTTAACAGGAGGAAGTGAGCAACACCACACTCTTTGGTCATATATGCACTGCCAATAAATATACTTGTATTTGTTTCTACAACTTAGCTTGTTAGTGGAGGCAGATCAGTTCGGCGCTGATTTACAGTGTTCACAGTTATGTGACAAACAATCGGATGTTTTAGAGGACTAGTGTCAATAATTACTACACCCATACTTTTGATAGATCATGCTTCCAAAGGTAGAAGATAGAAGCATTCCCCAAAATCCACACTGGGCTCTTAGCTCCCTTAATCACACTCCACACTAGAAACTTAAAAAACTGCAAATAGTCTAGTAGCACCTTAAAGACTAACAAAAATGTAGACTGTATCATGAGCTTTTGTGGGTAAAAGCCAAGTTTTGCCTATGAAAGCTCATGATAACATCCACATGTTTTGTTAGTCTTTAAGGTCCTAGTAGACTATTTGTTGTTTTTTAAGTTTTTTCCTGCTACAGACTAACCTCTCTGAAACTCCTCACTAAAACAACCCAATGCTTCTCAAATTGTCCAAACTGGTTTTACAAGTTTTCATGTCCTGTCTTGCTGAGCTACTGGATAGAGATAGGGATGGTGGAAATCCTGGACACTCAGGGTACATTTACACAGCAGGGCTAAAGTTGCATTAAGCTGTGCAACTTCAGCTACATTAATTGCTTAGCTGAAGTCAAAATAGCTTAATTTGGCTTTTGGTGCTGTCTACACAGCAGGAAGTCGAAGGAAGAACACTTTTCCTTTGACTTCTCTTACTCCTTGTGAAATGAGGGTTACAATGAATCGGAGTAAGAAGTCCTCCAGCTCGACATTATTTCAAAATAAAGGCTTGTAGTGTAGACGTGCGCTATGTTATTTCGGAATAACATGAGTTACTCTGAAATAATGCTGCTGAGTAGACAGCCTCATTTTGATGTTGGTAATGCTGTAGTCTTTTGTCTTTTTTTCTTGTTTATTTTAAAGATATATCTGGCAAATTTTTGGAAGGCATAAATGGACAAAACCATTTAAGTTTGTCAGTGTTCATGAGTGGCATGCCAAAATTCCCGATGCATGCACGCAAGTCAGAGTTGTGTGTGAATGAAGGTAATATATTTACACATAACACGCCCCAGTTAGCACATATGTACTAAGGAGCTGATCTTCAGTTGGAAGTACAAAACAGAAGACCCACTAACTTCAGCAGAGTTCTGTTAATTTATACTAGTTGAGGACTCTGGCTAGTAATGTTTTGCATGTAAAATTTTGCATATGCAAATACATGGGCTTAAGTTTCTAACCCATCTTGTAACTATTTAAGCCTATGCATTTAATGCATACACAGCATTCATGACCCAGTTTGGTGTATGTGACTGAAAATAAGTCATGTTTCCCAAATGAGATCTTAATAAAAATAATCGTTAACAATTGATTAGCATTTCTCCTGCAACAGTGGGGAAAAGGACAACAGAGTGACCAAAGAGGAGCAGAAGTTTTGACTTTGCTCATCCACCAATGCTGCCTGAGAAGCACCACTGCCTAGATTGTAGATAGTGAAGGAGATGATATGACCTAGAGGAGGTGAACCTCTAGCAGGGTGAGCTTTTAAAAATCTATTTGGCAGGTTGGAAAATTACTTTAAAATCACCAAGATTTTTTACTTTGTATTTTAAAAACTGTGATTTAAAATTCTTCTTTCAAGGATGAGCTTTAAGGAAACTATTAAGAAGGATGGTCGCAACATTGTTTAGGACAGGGGACTTGACTTGATCTCTCGAGGTCCCTTCCAGTTTTATTATTCTGTGGATTCTGTGGTTCTATGAAACTATGCCCATGCTCTGCCACAGATTTCTTGTATGATCTTGGACAAATCACTTCATTTCTGTGGCTCAGTTCTCACCTATAAAATGGGAACAATAGCTATTCCCTACCTCATGGATCAGGGTTGTGAGTATAATTGTATAAAATAGTGTGCTCAGATGCTGAAGTAAGGAGTGGGCATAAAAGAACCTTATTGCACCATTTTTTAAAAAGAGAGAGAATATATATTAGGAGTCATCTCTCTTTTTTTTTTTTTTTTGCAGGGTTGTATAAATTACTTATGTTCTGGGGCGTCTGTCAGTGGCAATTGCAAAGAGCTACAGCGAATGCTTTGTGAAAAGCCCTTCAAGGTATTATATGCTCTGGTGTTCAGCAGATACCAGTCTGTGTAATGCTGCAGCAAAAGGTCTCGCTCTCCACTGTAAAATCACCACAGGTTCTCTTTTCAACAACTGTGCTTTGTACCTGGCCCACAGATGAGAAGAAAGAAGAGCATCTTGAGGAGTAATTTGTAAAATTTAAAAAGACTGTTTATTCACACCAGGCAATCTGTGAACCTGAGCTTGCAAACCCTTATTTATGAGACTGCTTCCACTGACTTCACAGGATTGCTTGTATGAGGTATGCCTGCTTAGGTGGGAAAAGACTGCAGGGGTGGGTGCTAATATAATAAAAATCTGCTTAATTGCTTTTCTGGACTGTGACCTCAGGAAGTACAGTGGCTGCTGTTTCGGGCCTGAGACTAGAATACCAGCTGCAGACTGCTAAGGAGGGCTTAGTCCTTCCTACCCAGAAGTTGCAAGTAAAAATGACCTCCCCTGCCCTACTATGCATAATTACCTGCACAAACCCCCCAACTAATCAGGATTTGTGAAAGGGGCTGCATTTCAATGATCTCAAAGTTACTTTCAGTTGTGTGCTGAAGAGCTTAATCCTACTGGCTGCAAAGCACTGAGCTCTAAGTTGTGTTAAGTACTTGTCAGTGAGACCACTTTCACATAAGTGTATGTGTACACTTTTGGTGCTGTGTAGAGTATAGATGCTGTACACCAAGCTAGCAGGGATACAAAGAGAAGAGCACACAGTGAGGCACTGTTTTGGTGAGTTGAAAAGAGTGCCTTGTATGTCTGAACTCTAGGGTACATATCCTACATGAGTCTCTATTTGCCCAAACAATGCCTCCCATGTCTATACTGCGTTTCTAGCCTGGTAGGGTCCTGCTGCTTCCCTACTGCTGGAGTTTTTCCTGACCAGTGAAAGACTCCAGTTGCAGAGAAAGACTCTGGTAGAGGGAAGGCAGCTGGGATTTCTTGTAGCCACACATAGGCTATACCCTGTCAAAAGTGTAAGCTAGGTCTTAGATGACTAGATTACATAGATTTGTAAATGGGAATGGTGAGTCACCAAACCTCAAAGCACCAGTTCCATGCTGTGAGGGGAGGGGAAGAGCAGGGCTGGATAATGAAAGGGGCTGCAGGCCAGGGTCCCAAGCTAAGTGAGAGCCTTTTAGCCCAGGGCCCTGAGATGCAGCCACTAAAGCCCCTGCATGCTATGTTCTTGGCCAGCTCTGCCTGGCAGGAGGATGGGGGAGCAAGGCAGCTCCATGTGCTACCATTCCCCCTCCCTTCCAGGCTGGAACCACATGCTTTGCCAGTAGTTCAGGGAAGCTCTGTCTCTGTGCTCACCTTCAGACTTTTCCCCGCCACTCCCATTGGCTGCGATTTCTGGCCAATGGGAGTGGCAGAGGTGGAGTTTGCAAACAGAGGACAGTGCAGAATCACCCATTCTTCCCTGCCATATGGGAGCTACACCAGGTAAATAATCCAATGCCCAACCCCCTCCTGCACTTTCACACCTGCCCACACCCTGCATCTCCATCTAGAAGCCAGGGCCAGAAGTGTTGCTGGGCAGGTGGTGATGGCGGGGAGCCAGGAAATGGGTGCCAGCAGCCAGCAGGGAAGTGCTGACCTCTCCTGGTCCAGCAAATTCCTCGGCTCGGGATTGCTCAGTGGTCAGAGGATGCCAGGCCAGAAAGGGTCTAGCCTGTCTTCATTTTATGTGAGAGATCTTATGAGATTTCCCGCCCAGTTCTTTATGCAGGGATTTGGCTATGTTTCAGGGAATCATCCGCACCTTTGAATGTTTATCCAAACCAAAGCTTTAAAATGTAACAAGGGATCTGTTATTTTTAAAATGGCAACAGTAATGTAAAATAAAACTATCAAGAAAGAATTATAAACTGTTACTCATGTATTTTTATTTGTATGCAATGAAATAAAATGCAGATTTGTTTTATAAACATATAAACCTAGGAAATTCCATATGAGACAAGCACCCAGGACTATATGCTTCAGACAAAAGTGCAAGAAACCCCATAACAGGCAAAGATGGAATAACTTGCTTACAGGAGGAAGTTTCTTCTTAATTACCATCAATTAGCTGTTGATTTATGCCCTGAAGCATTAGGATTTATTCCTCCTTTGAAAAATGTATTTGTATAAACACAATATAGACCAAGCTGCACTTCAGTTACACAGATGACTATTTACAATATACAGAAGGGATCATAGTCTACACCTGATGTCTTAATTGTAAACATCAGCCTCTAGCCATAAAAGCAGACTTTGTACTTTTTTCCTGTTCAGTTAAAACTATGAATGTTGTCCCTTTTCACAGTGATATTAGCTTTACAAAACTGTTTATGAAGCACATTCAGCAATTAAAACCAAGCTGTGCGGGTAGTTAAAAACAAGCTGTGCAACAGAATTGTATACAATGTGGCTGTTTTGGTTTGCATGGTTCCAGTCAAACAAAACAAGTGAGTTAATCTGTGACCTTCTCCCCCCAATCACAATTTTTATATTTGCATCAAAATCCAAGGTAAATCCTGGCCCTCTTGAAAACAAAAGCAAAAAATAATTTCTGTGGGACTGGGATTTAAAGCATTAAAAGAAAACTTGACAACCCCTTACAAACACACCAATTTCATAATGAGTTTTCCAGCACATTCCTCCCTTATTTTAAGGGTTTTTGTTGAAAAATAAAGAGAGGCAATGGCCAACAGTAGCCATTGGTCTATCTATCATCATGGGCAGGTCAGCAGCAGACCAAAGCAAAAGACTTTATAAGTAACAGCAGCAATAGAACCTGAGCAGAATGTGCTGACCCAGCTGATCAGGATCAGCGTGGTAAGATGCCCACTCCCAAGAGATGTGGGGATAAACGGACTGTCAGCTGCCTTTTTCCTGGAAAAGGGTAGGTCATTGATCTGCCCAGAAGACACTTACAGGTAAGGGGAATTCATAGCTTATTAGGTGTAAGAAAAGGTCTTGGGCAGTTCCAAGTCATCTGTGAGATTTTTGGCAGCTTGGATAGTTTGGTGCTCACATCCGAAGCTAAACAAAGCCAGGTGCATTTGCTCTGGTATTGGTGTAAAAAGCCAGCATAGCTCCATTAAGCAGCTCATAAAGGCCAAAGGCGGGATTGTCAAAAATGCTCAATATTGGCCTTATCGATTCCACTGACAGCTATAGAAAAATTCCCACTGATTTCAACAGGGACAGAATCAACTGATTCACTGTGCTTTTGAGAATCCCATCTAAGTCTTTTAAGGTATGTCTACACTAGCTTGTTAATTCGAGCTAGGCAGGCAAATCAGGGAACCGGGGTTAAAAATGAAGCCCGGGATTTAAAAATCCCAGGCTTTATTTGCATGTTCCCATCTGGCCACCATTTTAAAATCCCCCATGAATTTTTAAATCGTGGAATGAAGAGTAACAGTTAATCCAAACTAAGGACTTAGTTCGGATTAACTTTAAACTGCCGCGTGTAGCCGCGGACAGTTCATTCGGACTAAAGGGGATTTAAAAATGGTGGCCGGACGGGAACATGCAAATAAAGCCCGGGATATTTAAATTCCGGGCTTCATTTGCAACCCCGTTTCCCTGATTTTCCTGCCTAGCTCGAATTAATGAGCTAGTGTAGACATACCCTTATATATCCAGTCGTATCATTTAAAGTCATTGGACAATATATCTCAATAGTACTATCTCTGATAGAGACCAAATGGATCCTTGAAAGTGAAACCAGAAACCTTTCTAAAAGCTTCCTCCTCCCCCTGAATTGCATTAATTTACTGGTTTGTATCTGTCAGGTTTCTTATGAGTTCTGAGCTGCCTATAGTGGTTCACTCATATTTTCCAGTAAACCATTCAGTTCTTTTGACAAAAGCATATAATTAATTCCACATTCAGTAATTTGAAAAGTGAGCAGAAGAATACAATGGGTCACATTGCTGACTTACCAATCTTTACAGTCTCCCTGTAAACAACTGCACATCAGCAGAGAACCTTACCATAGTAACATTTATGGTGTATCATTCTTGATTGATGATGTAACAAATCTACTAAAATGGAAAATTAGATTATTTGTTCTGAACACCTTAAAGTGCTAATCTCTAAGTATATAGTAGCTCTTTGGGGCTCCTTGGTCTGTGTATTCTCCTATAAATGGCAATATTTCACTAAAACTGTGGTTATTGGGTTTGGTGAGCAAGTGCTGGTGATTGTGATAAAAAGATGGTCACAGTTGATCCGGTTGTTTCTTCTTCCCTTAAACTTTCTGTCTCATTAATACAAACATTTCAGTTTCTGCTGCTGAAAGTACCTTTAATAAATACTTTATTTGAAAATGTTATTTTTTTATATATGACAACTTAAGTGAAGTAACAGTAAACCAATATGGCCAAATGCCCTGCATTCTCAAATGTCTACTGTGGCTGAGAATCGGTGACAGGCATGTATTTTCCTTAATTAAATAAGGTTCGCCTGACTCATAAGTCTATTGTGAATTTAAAGCCGATGGAAAAAAATTAAATAGCACTTAAGTGCAGTTTTTGGCTCAACATGTTTGAATAAATTAAAATAGGCAATACTTGATTCTTGTGGCTATAGTGAATACTCCATAAAAATGCCCTCAGCTAGTCCTTCTCTTCTCTCTCATAGATGTGTTACAAGGCTAAGTTTTTTACTAAGATGTAAAAAGTGCTGAGCTGATGCTCATTCCATCTCCTCTATTCCTGTGTCCAGAAATATTTGTTGGGTGCAGATAATCACTGGAAAGGGCTAATTGGCTACGTTCTCTGTATAACACCAATGGAATGTTGAGAATGGAATTTCATTTTCCCGTACTTGTTACAGTACAGGTCTGACAGCTAGGTAATGTCCAGTACTCTACACAAAACACTAGAGCCATGGTAACCTGCAATTCAACTTTTAACCCTTCAGCACACCAAAATATAGGGCCAGATTCTGATCTATCTTTTATCAGTGCAATTATTCCAGATTGACAGGCCTATAACTATGACCAGAATGTCTTTTCTACTTCATTTCTCCCTCCCCATTTGTTGTGATTTATGATATCAAGAAGAAATAACTAAGGGAAAGCCATTTTCTTGTAACTAACGACTGACTGAGATAAGAATCTGAGGGATAGCTAAGGTCATAAATTCACCTTTACATCCACAAACTATTTTAAAACAGTGTTTAAACAGTTTAAATAAGGTTTGCTTGCCTATCGCAAAATAGGTGTAGTTGTTCTAACAATTACGTTAGCATGGTGCTGTCTGCACTACAAGTCTAATAATCTCAGTACATATTTGTGCAGGTTGCATCCTAACATGGTTTATTGTTAGCATTGTCCCTTCTGCATTATAATTTTAGATTCAGGCTAACCAGCCTTAGCGTTATATATGCTGTGATAATATTCACTAATACAAGTCAATAAACATGTTGGTCATCCTTAGTACAAATATAAATGTGCTAGTTTACAGACAAGCGTGCTAGCAGGATCCAAGGTAAAGTATAAAAAGAGCCTAACAGCCAACCTAGCCCACACATTTTCCCATGATGGAGTGCTGTTCTAGCAGAGTCCTGTGCAATATGGAATGTGGATTGACTTTCCCAGTGTCATAGCTATGCTTTGGAACTATGCCCAAGACCATGTGTGAAACCTGATTTTAGTTATCTGTCCCCCATTGGCTAACCAGCCTGGTCTAGCTGGAGAATGTTTCTCTAGTTTATCTTAAACCTCAATCTAGACAAGGCCTAAGAAGGAAGCTGTTGTACAGCTGGCTTTAAATACTGTTTATAAAACTGTCATGCTTGGTCCACTGTCACTAGCCAGACAGAGTGTTCTGAAATCACGTCTGTGGGAGCCAGATTTAAAGTCCTGTTAATACACGCTTCAGAAATGTAGCTGGAGCCTCCATGACAAGAAATGCCTGACCCAGAGGTCATTGCCACTTAGTTCCCACTTTCTCCTCCCCCAGTCTTGCTGATAGGTTTGCCATCTGTCGGAGCCAGACATGCCTCACCAACCTTTGCTCACATTTAGGATGACAACCTGGTGCATTGTCCTCTTGGTGGTTATTACCCTATATTTTAGCACCTAAACCTGCTTCTGCTCTTCCAGAAGCTTTACTTGCCCTTCGCCTCAGTTTGTAACTTCCTCTTGCTGTTGTACTTCTGTATGAACACATGCTTGTGACAAAGAGTGGACCTGCAGATGGGTGGAGAGGGCAACAAGAAGCTGACAAAATTGCACTGAGTTGTCATAAGTCAGACGATAGACGATTTTGCTTGGGTCTGTCTGTGTCCTGTTTAGTCATCAGCCAGCTCAGGGAATGTTTTCATTCTAAGGAAAGACAAACGTGCTATATAAAACACTTAATGCATCCTACTAGTACACGGTAAGCTTTAAAACTTCATTTCAGCTGCTAACAACTACTATTAACATAATCAATTCATTTCCTGATAAACCTACCCTAACAATGAGAGTTTTTTAAAAGAAACTGTTTTGAAGTTTAGGACTGACATGAACTGTGTAATATTGATTACAATCAGAAAGAAGGATGTTCAGTTTATTCTTTTTTAAAAGCCATATTCACCATTGAAGCAATAAGGAGCAAAATGTCCTGAAAGCTAGTACAGTTGTGCTCCTCCTAACACCACTGGCGAATTTGCCTTCTAAGACTTTGTAACTTTTTGATGCTGTTTATCCAGATAAAATCTAGTCAAATTACCTTTGGGTTATTTTGAGGCTAACTACAGACCACATGGCTTGTTAATTATCATCCTGCTAAAACAAATGTGTTAGTTCACTTCATGTCTCAAAGAACTGTTTTATTTATACTATGTAGTACCAGTCATCACAGAATTCATGAAAAATTAAGCTAGGAACATAAAGTATTAATAGGAGAGTCTGACCCATTAAAAACCTGCAGTTTAAAAAAGCTGGTCTACTCAGAATAAACATTAGAATCAAGGAAACACGAACGCACACACACATACACGGAATTTTGTCGGGTTTTGTCTTTTATAAAACGTGGTGCAACAATCTCAATACCCCAGACTGTGCCACATGCTTTTAAGGAATCTGTCCAAAAGTTCCAAACTGCAGACTGTTGACTGGCAGTTTCCATGCAGTAGGTTTGCTAGGTCTGGTCCATAAGCCTCTATGTGTCCACAGCTGATAAATGCTGAGCATTTGGCTTAAACAAAGTCCACAGGGAGTTGAAGGACTAATTTCTATTTCAACTTGCCAGTCTCATCTCGTTGGGTACGTCTACACTACAGCGCTAGTTCGAACTAAGCTAATTCGAACTAACGCGTCTAGAACTAAAAACTAGTTCGAATTAGCGTTTCGCTAATTCGAACTAGCAAGTCCACATTGAGTGGACTCTGAACAGGGCTTAAGGATGGCCGGAAGCAGTGCCGGCAGGGCATCAGAGGAGGACTTAGAGCGTGGAGATGCTGTCTCAGGCTAGCCGAGGGCTGCGCTTAAAGGGTCCCGACCCCCACCCCGGACAGACAGTTCTAAGGGGTGCCCCACTTGCAAAGAAGTTCTGGCTTGGAGTGCCCGGAGTACCCACACTGGGCACATCACACCACTCGGCCATCAGCCCGGCTGCACTTGCCGCAGGCTGCCATCTGGGGAGAGGGGGTAATTGGGGGGCTGCAGGAGAGCTTCCACCCCCAGAAGCCCGCAGAGCCAGCCCAGTCCTCCCCATCGGGGGCTCGTACCCCATTCCTCCCTCACCTCCTTCCACTTACCCTTCCCTAGCCCCCCTTCTTATTGATGTACAAAATAAAGATAACGTTTCTTCCAACATTGACTCTGTCTTTATTGAAAAAAACTGGAGGAGACTGGGAAAAGGAGGTGGGAGAGGGGAAGAGAAAGGCTGGGAGAAGGGAGGGCAACTAACATGATCAGGGGTTGGGAACAGGTCCCAGATGAAGAAAGGCTACAGAGACTGGGACTGTTCAGCTTAGAAAAGAGGAGACGGAGGGGGGACAGGCTAGAGGTCTCTAAAAGCAGGGGTTGGGTGGAGAGGGTGCATTCAGAAAAGTTCTTCCTGAGTTCCCATAAAGAAGGACTAGAGGACACCAAAGGAAAGGAATGGGTAGCAGGCTTGAAACTAGTAAGAGAAAGTTGTTGTTCACAAAGCAAATAGTTAACCTGCGGAACTCCTTGCTGCAGGAGGCTGTGAAGGCTAGAACTAGAACAGAGTTTAAAGGGAAGTGAGATCAAGTCATGGAGGTTGGGTCCATGGAGTGGTATTAGCCAGGGGGTAGGAGTGGTGTCCCTGCCCAAAGTTTGTGGAAGGCTGGAGAGGGATGGCACGAGACAAATGGCTTGGTCACTGTCTTCGGTCCATCCCCTCCAGGGTCCCTAGGGTTGGCCGCTGTCGGCAGACAGGCTACTGGGCTAGATGGACCTTTGGTCTGACCCAGGACGGCCATTGTAAGCTCAGGGCTCAGGGTCGGGGGTCTCAGTGGACCCCCTTGATTTTCATGCACACCTGCTCCTGGGTGGCCAGGCTGGCAGCTCTCCTGCCCTAGCCGGCCACTTTCCTGTGCCTAGTGCGGAGATCGTGGACGAGGTCCATGATGTCCTGACTAGCCCAGGAAGTTGCCCGCCTCTTGCTGTCCAGGGCAAGCCCCCGGGAGCTGCCAGCCTGGTCCCGGCAAGAGGGGGTGGGCTGGGGGGCATCGGGTGGGTGGCTCTGTGCCGTGCCAGGTGCAGGGTCTGCTGGCCGGGTGCTGGCAGGCTTGCAGCTGGCACGGGCACCGTAGCCAGCCCGTGCCCCTTTAAGGGGTCCGGGGCCGGGAGGGGGGCATAGAGTTTCCCTGGTGTTGGCCAGAGTGGCCACCAGGGAAACCTGGGGAGGGCTAGCCTCCCACTAGTTCGAACTAAAGGGCTACACAGCCCTTAATTCGAACTAGCTAGTTCGAACTAGGCGTTAGTCCTCGTAAAATGAGGTTTACCTAGTTCGAACTAAGCGCTCCGTTAGTTCGAATTAAGTTCGAACTAACAGAGCGCTAGTGTAGCGCCTAGGAAAGTTAGTTCGAACTAACGTCCGTTAGTTCGAACTAACTTTGTAGTGTAGACATACCCGTTCTGTGGCTGTGATCCTCCCCCTTAGGTTCCCAGAGCGTGGATGCAGTTGAAGCCCAAATGTCTCCCCCACAATTTTAGGGGTGTTAACTGCAGTGTAGCAATGCATTTTTTTGCTACAAACATGCTGGCCTGTGGTCAGGATAACTGCTGCACAGAAAAGAAGCTAGCTTGTGGGCTTGTAGGAAAAAACAAGTCTCAGAACCAGAGAGTCATCTCCATCGAGTGGTGATAATTACCTTATTCAGCCTTATTTATTATGAAATATTTATATATTGCAGTAACTCCAGAAGACCCCAATACTCTTTGTCCTGGGCACTGTACATTGATTTCTAGGTGAGTTTTCTAATGGTTACTGGTTTTCTTAAAAGTAGTGGCCTAAAATCAGTATTTCCTTGATTTTTTTTTTTCATGAATTGTGGACCAGATCCTCTGCTGATGGAAATCAGCATAGCTCCATTACTGATAGATACCAGCAGAGTCTCTGTCACTGTACATTTAAAGTTTGGTTTACAATATACACCTGATGGACTAAAGTTTCCTAAATTGCA
Source organism: Pelodiscus sinensis (assembly GCF_052426305.1). Taxonomy (NCBI): domain Eukaryota; kingdom Metazoa; phylum Chordata; order Testudines; family Trionychidae; genus Pelodiscus; species Pelodiscus sinensis. Next base: position 37,691,718 of record NC_143054.1, on the reverse strand, counting down.
AAAACAGAATGTACTAAAATATTTGCCTGGGATGGAAAACATAATTTAGTGTGCTCCTCTGACTATTGTTTCAGATTAAACTCAAGATGCCTTCATTTCTGGGAAAGTAGCTGAGGGAGAAGCTACTGTCAGCCACATGGTCCCTAGGTTGTTAGAATTAGAATGCTCATACCTGTCCTTGGAATTTAGTTTTAACCAAAAGATACCTAAGGTGCACAGTTCATGCAGGTCTTTCTCCCACTCTGTTAAATCATGGGCTGCAAATAACATCAGTTTTGAATGATTAGGAACGTACATTGAGTAATTAAATATAATTAAATGACATGTGACTGAGCAGATGTCACACTTAGCAGTTAACATCTCTTTCTACCCCCTGCCTAACAAGAAGCAAATGGCCTGAGTTGCACACCTACTCACATATTCAAATAGTTTGTTACCAATTCTAGGTTTGTACTATACTTCTCTGCATATTATTTCCCAGAGAATTGGACTATTCATGTCCCAGTCACACTCGTTCCCATGTGAACTAGTTTTATCTTTGTAAAATTCATGAGATCAGTAATGCTAGTAATGAATGTCTCTGTTTGGTTTGTGGATTACATCCAATATTTACAGAAAGCCAAGATGCATTTCTTCACTTCAGGAAGTTCCCTAAATTGCTTCATAGAGTCTAGGCTGAAGGCTTAATAGGTGAGTGGTTAATTTGTCTCTCTGCTATATCCACTTCTGATTAACCAATTATGTAAACACATGATGAGTTAGAAGTGGAAATTTTGTGGTTCAGGTGAATACTGATCACCCTGCAAAGGCTTTCTTTCATACAGGAACCTTAGTACCAAAAAATGAGGGGCTCTTTCTTAAATATTAACAAAAGTGTTAAGGATGTATATGTATTCCTGAGGACCAATCTTATTCTAGGTCAATCATGGAAGGGACTGACACTGTAAATGGTGTGTGCTACTCCAAATGTTCATGTGGTAGCCACATATTTCATCATCCTTTGAATTGCTAGCTGGAATACAAATCAATACCAGTAAGCATTTAAAATGTGTCTTCCATACACTCTAAAAACATGATTAAAATCTCACAGCTCCCTAGGGAAGGAGGGATGGGTGTGTGTGTGGGGGGGAGAAGTATTATTTCTCCAGGGCACAAGCCAGGCTCAGAGGTTAAACCACTTGCCCAAGATCAGGCAATAAACAGATCAGTGACAGAGCCAATAACAAAAGCCCTATCTGCTAAATTCCTGCCCTGTCCCAATACAGAGATCTGTTTTGAAAACACATGAAAAGACATGTACAACTATGTTTAAGCAACATTCTAATTATGACACAAACTCAAAGAAAAAGCAGTTAAGGAATTTTAAATGTGTTTGACACCCTGTCCTCCAAAACCCCAATCCAAAAACAAACAAACAAACAAAAATCCTGTGTCTACATGGAGAAGACTAAATAGGTTATAAAACTACTTGTAATTCAAAGGCACAATGGGTTGTCAGTCAATTCTTGGAATCTCTCTTTATCTTTACTTCTAATTTCATTATTTAAAATTTTCTGGTGTATGCTTCCTATACATTCCTCTTCCCCAGCATCAAAAGACATTAAGGAAACAAAGTTTAAGCGTAAATCTCCCATCTTAAAATGAGAAAAACTGTAGGCTACCATTTTTAAAGACAGAAGCATGAAAACATTCATGGGGCTATATTTATGTGCAAATAAGTATTTAGGTAGCTACCTGCATAATTTTCCTAGTATGCAAACCAAGTCTATGCAGGTGTAATGCTATTAACTTAATAAAATTAGCACTGACTAACACTGGTGTAAATGAGAAAAGAATCAGGTCATAAAAATCCACTTGGATATGCAAATATCCCATCACTGCAAGCATTTGAGATAATTATGTTAACAAATGTAGGCACAGAAATGAGGGTTGCCAGATGGTTTCAACAAAAATACCAGACACGCTTGACATTATATCCCAATCTACATTACATCTTATTTAGAAAATACTGGACATTTATATTTTCTTATTTATATTTTCTCAATTTGTTTCCCGAACAGAAAGCTCAAATACTGGACTGACCAGTTCAAAACTGGACAACTGGCAACCCTAACAGAAATGCATTCACATGTTTGGGCAAGGGCCTATGAACAGCTGATTCTGGATAGCTTGAATAAAAATGAGAGTGACATTGTAAAATCAGAATATTATTTAAAAAAATCTTAAAGCTGCTATGCTAAATTTTATAACCCAGTACTTTCATTTTACATTAAAAAACACCATGTCTCTGAAAACCCTGTCATAGCTTTGGACCCGCTTCTCCTTGTACTTTGCATGCACCTCTGACATGCAACTGAAGTATAATTCATCTAAAGTCCTATTCTGTGGATTATTAACATGACAAATATTAAGGGTCTAGTCAAGAAGAAAGTCTCTTGGCTGCAAAAGCACCTAAGGCCTCAGGTGCTGATTTCATCATGGGTAGGTCAAAGGGCAGAAAGAGAAAAAAGGCAACCCTTGACTCTGCACCAGGGAGATGCAGAGCTTCTGTCAGGGTCAGGAGCTCATGTGAGTAAACTTCCTGATTTCCATACAGCACCCTTTGCCAGACGTTTTTTTATGATGTGTGCTATCAGGTTTGTAGGCTCTTTGGAATATTCACCACCTGTCTCCTGGGTTATCTGCAATGCTGAACACAGTGATAGCATTTAACCACTAAATAATACCAATAAAACCAAAAAGAGACCTTCTCCACATGGTTCATAGAAATTACCAGCATTTAGGGTTCAGGTGTCTGATATTGGCCTCTGTCCAGTAAAAAAAAAAACCCAGAAAATAATGGATATGTAAAATGTTTTTCTCAGACAGAAGGCCGCTTGGGGCAGTCTTCCCCTGCTGGGTCTGGAGGGGGTGGGGAAAGCGGGGAGCATGTGGATTTAAAGGTGCAGTGACTCCGTTTTTGTTTTTTTCAACAACTTTGGTTCCCCTCAACCCCCCCCCCCTTTTTTTTCCCCTCAACCAATTTTTTTCCTGACATGTTCAGTATTTTTTGTGAAAGTATCTGGCAACCCTACCAGAGTTCTTATAAGAGAACAGCATCACAGCTGGTCCCAAGAGCAGAGACAAAGAGAGCCAGGAGCCAGGTATCTTTTGTTGCCCATTATGTAAACCCAGCTACTTGTGTTCCCAGACTGCCCACCTCCTGCTTCCGATGCAGGAAAGGCCCCCACCTTCATAGTTCTATAAGCTCCTGCCCAGAGCTGAAGAAATTCTTATGAGCCCTCACATCCATCTTTGATGTTTGGCTCTCTTTCCCATTAGCTCTGAAGGTCAAATAAGGGGAATTGTTCATCTCTGAGAAATATTTTGACTACACTCTAGTGCTGGTCAAAATATTTTGTGGAAATGATTTTGACAAAAGTGTGAATTTCTGAGTTTTCCATATTTCTATGGAGCCTCCCTCCCCCCAATTCTATTGAAAATGAAAATGAAAATGCATTTTTTTGGTTAAAAAGTTCACAATCAGAATACTTTTTTATCCACCCCTATGAAAGGCCCTGAATCTATATCAAGTTTCCATCTTGAGCTTTCTAGAAAGCTCTTTCAGTCTAATATATTTCAATAGTGTTAAAAGGCTATTTAACGTTCCTCATTAAGAACTATCTGAAATTAGTAGGTATTGATGCTGCAACTTTAACACTCTTTACTAGCCTATCTTGTCAGAGCTGAAGAAACCCACCACCGTGTTAGCATGGCAGGGGATGCATTGAGTATGCTATTGCACAGCCTAATATCTTCATAACTCTGAGTCCCTAGGCAACCGGGTAGGTGAAGTGACAGGGTCTTATTCACTTCCTACTTAGTCTAGTGTAATTTGGGATTAATTTATTTGAAAACAATGGAGTTATACCATTGTAAAACTGATACACCAGAAGAAATCTGATAACACTAGGAAATTAGCTCAGGCATTATATGTCCATGTTCTTTTGGATAAGGTATGGACTCCTTTCAAAGAACTGTGTTAAGGCCAGTTTAGTGTTCTTTTAATATACAAGTTATGAACATGATTTCCAAAATCTGCTGCTTGAATTGTAGTAGCACAACCATGTGGCCAAAGCCATCAAACTTCTCCAACTTCAAAAGAGCCAAACTGATCACAATCATTGTCAGCAGAAAGAGCAGTCCCACTTCCCAGCAGAGTTTATGAAATGTCAGGTTTTAGCTGGAGCAAGCTCCTATGCAAGGCAGAAAACTCTGTGAGAATGGAATATCTAGAAGAAACATGGATACAACCTTACTTTACTGGTGCTTGGGATATACTAAGTGCAGGAAAAGGGGAGTAGAAAAGAGGGGGAGGAGAAACTGGTTTAGTATAAAGTAAATACAAATGGCTCCTAAATTGTGAGTGGTTCATTTTAATTTGTTTGATGTTACCAGCTATCATTAAGGGCTGAATAATTTTTCTGTCTTGAGTTTAAGAAAAAACTGGCAAATACAAATACTTTACAAAGCAGGAAACTGCAAAGGGGAGACATTCCTTATAAGCCCTGTTTATTTTTCATGTGGGGGGTCTGAGACAGTTTAACAAATTACAGTATTTTTCTCTCTCTTTTTTGTTGTAATACCCCAGAATCCTCTTTTATAAGAACTCCATTCTCCCCAAACTAGGCTCGTAGGTGCTACTGTAATACAAATAAATAAATAATAATAATTCAAAATAATGTAATGTGCAGAAAGCATCTTGTTCCTGCCACTCAGAGAATAGACATAAATTTGGATACATCTGCAGTGTTTTAATAAAAAGATAAATATAAATTGCGCATGGCTGAACTTTTCACACACCTTGAGTTTACCAGGCTGTAATGGAAGCCGAAAGGAGCTGCCTTCATGCAAATTCTCGCAGTACCTTGTTAGTCTCCTTGGCTTTCTTACAAGTGTACAGCCATTTGATTATCCGAGCATTGCGCTCAATCACTGACGTAGTGCTGGGGACCTGCTCAGTCAGTTCCTCTTCCAACAGCCCATCATCCCCACTGTGCCTCGTGAAATCACTCTCGGATGTCGCCATGCTGATGCTGCGGATCCTGAAGGAGATGTTGTCAGAAATCACAGAGAAGTTGTCCTTGCCCAGGTCCTCGACAATCTCCTGTTCGAGGCCACAGTACTTAAAGAAAGTGTCAAACTCAGAGAAAGACTTGGAATACCGAGAACTGATATCCGACTGGGAGCGATGCAGCCCTTTCCTCCTCCTGTCCTTGACCTCAAGAGGTGCAGCTGTCAGTTGTGAGGAGTCCTCACTCTCAGGAACAGCTGGTGCTTCTGTGTGTGTAGGGGCAACGCACTCAGCCAAATGGCTGTTCAGCTCATTGGCTGCATGTTTGGTAAACACCGTCTCTTCGCTTTCTGGTGAGAGGCCCTCTCCTATTACTTTGGGCATCTCTGGGGAAGCCAGCAGCTTTTCCTTCATAGGTCCCTGGAACAGTCGCCTCACCAGGCTCCCTCGTGACCGCTCACTGCTTTGGCCTTTCACCAGCTCACATTTCTGACGGTAGATCACTAGGGAATCGGGCCGTACCTGCCTCTTGGTGATGCTGCGCCTCACTATGGGTGGATCCTGTTCCAGGGGAGCACTGCAGGAACACATTGCGTTAGCCAGCTCCAAGTTTTTGCTGCCTTTCACTCCACCAAAGTCCCCGTTGGTTTTTTTGCTTTTCACTGAGCAGCTCTCACTGCTGCTTTCTGAGGCTGAGCTGAGCACAGTGACGGGTTCCTGCTTAGTGCTGATTACATGCTGACTTTTTACATACTTGGCCTTATCAGCTGCCAGTCTTTCCACAGCACTTTTCCTGCCTGGGGTGCCTGCCTCCATCTGTCTGCGAAGGTATTCTGGCCCCTTGTTGAGGAGTCGCACTGTCAGGGAGGAATGGAAGTCCGAGATGGCATGCATTCTTACGGCGTGAGAGATTTCAGTTGGCATATCAGTTTCAGGTACACTGATTCCACTTACAGTTCTGGGGCGAAAAAAGCAAGCACCACTCTCTGGACTCTGCAGCCTGCACTCGTCCTGCGTAAGTGCCCAGTGAGCCGTTCCAAATTCCAAAGTCTGCTGCTGGTTTGGTTAGTTACCTGTGAGAGATTAAAAAAGCTCCTCAGCCAGTAGACAGCCCCACTCACTGTCTGTGTCTGCTGCAAACACTCTCTGACTACACACACCTCCACACAGCTGCTTCCTTGCATATTCACCTTACAGCTAAGCCAGCCCCTGCAATCCAAACATAACCAATCAGGACTGAGTGCAGAAGGCCCTGCTGACATCACAGTGAGCTGGCTCATTGACGTTACAGGAGCAGCTCAGACCATCAACTCTCCATTGCCTCCAGCAAGGACAGCACTAATTAAAATGTTTATTTATTAACATATGAGTTCAGTAGTCTCCTTCTACAGCAATCTGACCGAGTCAAAACATTAAAGAATCTTTATATAAGACTAATGTAGTCGCTACAGACATTTACATTTTATGGGAGCAAAGCTTCTGAAATGTGTTTTTTTTTCTAGGAGAGGATCTTATATTCTACAGGCACCTACAACTATAAGCTTGAAACCCTTGTTGAATTCCAAACATTTCCCTAGCTGCCTAAGACATTTTCTCCAGCGTGTACCCCCTGAGACAGGCAAGACTGCATAGGGCCTGATCCTGCAAAGTATAGTTTGTCTCTGAAAAGAACTGTAGACCCTGAGCACCCAGCAACTTTAATGGGATACTTGCAGCCTTGATGATCAAGCCTTTAAATCTGAACTTTCTGGGTCCCATATTAAAGAGTGTTTGTTTAGTAAAGAGAGCGTTCAGGCTTCAAAAATGCAGAGATTTAATTCGGCACCTTGCTGTTTGAGATTTCAACTGAAAGGCTTTTGAAAGTCACGCGTTAAACCATGCCAGCACAGCCAGGTAAACGCACCTGCTGGACTGCTGAATGTTCCAGGAACATCCTAACATTACATTGATATCAATAAGAAGCTTGTTCACAGATGGCACCAACAGGGTGGAGGACGTGTGATGAAACTGTTTGAGATTCTATAGAATTACACCAGCTCTAATGTCATCTTTCATCTTTTTTTCTACCATTAAATGTGGGTCAGATTTTCAAAGGAGCTGAACTCTGAAGTGGGGCCAAAGGTATTAGCCAAGGCACTATTAACAGCATTGTAGAGAAGTAGCTACCTAATCTGAAAGAACAAGTTTTGGTCCTCCAGATTTGCTTGATGGCTAAAACTAACTGCCTGCCACAATGTTGCAGTAAGCTGACCCCTCTGTTGTTCCCAGTGACTTGTGGGAGAACTTGCCTTTCCCTCCGAGCACATGGGGGGAAATTGTGGGAAAGCACTTGAAGATTGTCCACACTGGAGTGTTCAGCCTGCAAGTTCACAGCAAAGTGGGTGTGTTCCCAGCCTGAGTGAAAGCCTGAGTTGGTCTGTTGCCCCTGACCTCAGATAAGTCAACAACTCCAGGTTGGGTAGGGCATTGGGGGTAACAGCTGGGAAGACACTGCACTAACTCTAGAGTGAAGACATACCCTCTATGGCAAAAGACCCAAATGTAGTAACATCAAGCAGACATGTTCTCCTCCAGACACAGTTATGCACCTGTCTTTTTCCACACTAGAGTGGCTTCACATATACATCATGACTCAAGAAAACATTTAAATGCATGCTTAAGTTCATCTCTGTTCAGCAAAGCGTTTTAGCAGCTTAACTATAACCACATTTTGAAGTGCTTTTCTGAAAAGGATACTTATCTGAATAGGGACCATGGTTTGTAAACTACTTGAAAATTATTTGCACCAAAGTCTATGCAAATATGTAAGTCATATTTTTGATAAAAACATTCTTTTCTAGAAACAGAGTTATAGCTGACTCCTATAACTACCAAGCTGAAAAAAATGCCCTGACAAGAAAACACTGCCAAAGAAATAAAAAATACCATTAATGACCATGTAGCATCTGATTACTATAGCTATATCACTGTCCAGTTACAATGATTATTTGGCTGCATTGTAAAAGATTAGGTTTATAGAGAAGGTTAATTTCTTCTTATAATTAAGCTTAACAGTAAACCACTTAGATCAGCTGAATTAATAATGATGAGATCCAGATTTTATTCTGACCCTTACATTGATTTGGATTTTTATTTCCTTGGTAGCTTGAGGCTTTAGGACACTGTGAAAGACACATTTTAACATCACACATGTATGCATTCCTGTATGAATGTTAATTTGTTTTGCTGCAGTGTATGTAACTTTCTGCCCTGGGCTTCAATATGTTACAAAATACAAATATCTGTGGTGTGATTATATTAATCTGAAATTAAGTAGAAAGCAGAAAAAAGACACCATTCATATATAACTGATGTTAAGATGAGCTAATGATTATAACTGTTCTCTCAGGAATTGTTTAAAGTTTTAGGGAGGCTATTCTCCTCTTTATTCAAGAACTACTACTGGTCGAACCTTCCTTGTCCATCACCCTTGGGATCTGAGTGGTCCCAAACCACAGAGTTTGCCAGGCAAGGGGAGGTCAAGGCTCCCTACTGGGCTGTGAGTTCTGCTCTCATCTGGGGCTGTGCTCCTTGCTGCCTCCTGTCCCTCACCATGCCAGCCCTGGAGGAGGCAGGCCCTGCTGTCTCCAGTTGGGGCTGCACCCCCCATGGAGCTGGACTGACTTGCATGCCTAGCTACCACCAGCCGTGACTGGGGCTGCATTCCTCTCCTCCCCCACCACCATGCCAGCCCCAGCTGGGTTTCCCGCCTCAGCAGGGCTGCGCTCCTGGCTGCTGGCCCTGCTGCCTCCAGCCCCGGCTGTGGCTGAGCTCCTTGCTGTCAGCCCTGACCAGGGCTGTATTCCCCACTATGCCAGCCCCACTGAGGATGCACTCCCCACTGCCAGCCCAGCCCAGGCGGTGCTTCTTAACTTGGCAGCCAAGGCAATCTGGTCCAGCAATATCCGTGATGCTGCTGGACCACAGATGTTGCCGGACCAGAGAGTCCTGGATTTTAGAGGTTCAGCCTGTAGTAGGAATAACCATTATGTTCCAGATCCTCAGGTGCCTAATTCCCACAGATTGCAGATACCTTTGTATCATTGCAGAATATCCCTAAAACTATAGAGTTAATAATAATGTTAAAACATATTTTAAACAAAAAGATGGTTGATATTTTCTGTTCATTAAGAAACTGAAAACAAGGCCCAGACATTTTTAGTGAAAATAGAACATTTTTCAATAAAATGTTTAATCAAAACAATTTTTTTCAAAATCCAAAAACTTTTAATGTTTCAATTTTTCATTGAAAAATTGTTCTGGGAAATGTCTCCAGAAAGACCATTGTAGTTTTTCAACCAACTCTGCAGGTATCAGATCCTGCTCCCAATTACACTGCTGTAAACACTGAGGGTGAAAATGGCACCACATGAGTCAATTATCGCACTACCTGGTAACATATCTCAGGTCAAAGTGTCAGAATATAGGTCACATACCCCAGACTGGTGATACACTCAGAGGCAGATCAGGTGTTTGTGAAGTCCTGGGCCAGAGAAAGGGGGCTCTCCCCACTCTTTCTGCCTCCAAACCCTCTGGCTCAACGTGCTCCTGTCAGGGCGTGGTGTTGGGGCATGGAGATTGCCCTGTTCTGTGCCCCCCATGCCTGGCACTCCTGCCAGTGGGCTGGGGAGGACACGGAGTATTCCCCCACCCACCAGACACTCCTACTAGGGAGTGAGATTGGGGCACAGAGGCTTCTCCTACTCCCCAGCAGGTGGCCAGAGTGGGGCAAGCTCCCATTCCCGGACAGGCATGCTGGGCAGGCAGATAGGATCAGGGAGTGGTGGCACCTGTTTTTCTGTAACCCCCGCAACTGGCCAAGCTCCCTTGGCATGAGACCCATTGGCACATTTGCTAATCTGCCACTGATAAGGCTTCACCAAGCTAGTAACAAATGGTGTGCTCCTAAAATACCATTCTAGTTATTATGGAACCTGAAACAGCTCTCTTCAGGCCCTCTAGCCCTTCATGCATTGTCCAGAACTCCCCCCCCCCCGACTTCTCTGATAAATGATTATTAAAAACAACATTTTTAATAATCCTCTTCGCCCCGGGGTCGGCTCAAAGAGGTGGGGGCCACGCAGGACACCTGCTGACTTATCCCTTGGGTCAGCCCGGAGTGGGAGAGTGCCGCACAGGCCACTCATCAGCTGGCCTGGAGTGGCAGGGGCTGCATGATATAGTGGGCAGCTGCTCCTGGCTGCTTGCTGGGGCAGAAACAATTTAGAGAAAATATTTTTTTTAAAATAAGAAAACATGTTCTGTTTAATCCAGAACTGGAAGGGAGACTTGGCGACAAGCTTAAATGGTCTGAAACAAATATTGGACAAAGAAGGCATGGCAATATCTTTTATTGGATCATCTTCTGTTGGTGAACAAGAGAAGGGTTCCCTGAGCCCTTTCTCATATCCTGAACTTCACACAAGTGGAGCAAGTAATAATCTCATGCTAATAACAACTCTAGGTCTGACTCAAAGCCCAGTGAAGTCAAGGCTTTAGCTCAGTGCGGGAATACACTGAAGATCCTTTTCACACTACAAAGTGAAGCATATTTTAGCCATGTTGGGCACAACAGTGTAACACCTAGATCTCTTGACATGGTTTTCTATGTAGTATAAACAGGCCCTGTTTAACAAAAGTAGTTAAAGTCCTTCCCTCTCAACTTCTGAGTCTTTAAAAATGGGCCCCAATATCTCCTCTGAGTTGCAGGAGCTGGAGAAGAAATAACTTGAAAATACCTGTTTTCTATTGCTTCTGGAAGGACAGTCTGTTTTTCTTCCTCCACTATAAGAATGCATCTGGTAAATGATAACAGACTTCCTCTAATCCAAGTGTCTCAGAAGATTAAATAATGTTTTGGATAGCAAGTGTAAAATGGCTCAGCTCTTCTACATAATTATATCAATTCCAAAGCAATGCAAAACAAATAAACGTAGGCCTGAATATTCAAGCCTTGATAGGTCTATGTTGCAATAGTTACACTAAAAAGTACAGATGTAGGCAGATCTTATCCTACGGGTGTTATAGCAGCAACTGTTCTGGACAAAATCAAAAAGTTGTTCCATATTTGAGGTTGTCAAGTTTCTCAGAGGCATTGTGGTCTAGATTTACTTGAAAGAAATAGACCACTATCCTGCAATCACTTACGCAGAGGGTATCTGTTAAGATATTTTGGCTTGTTCAACTTTATTACACTTGAGATAGATGTTTGAACTGAACCTGACGAAATAATAGGAGAGCAACACTCCAAGACTAGGTCTAGACTGCAAGCCTCTTTCGAAAGAGGCTTTTTCGAAAGATACTTTCGAAAAAGCCTTTTTTGAAAAAGAGTGTCTAGACTGCAAGCGGTACTTTCGAAAAAGCAAGCCGCTTTTTCGAAAGAGAGCACCCAGGCAGTCTGGATGCTCTCTTTTGAAAAACCCCTGTTTGCATTCAAGAACGCCTTTTTTTGAAAGAGCACTTTCGAAAAAAGGCGTTCTTCCTCGTAAAATGAGGTTTTCCACTGTCGAAAGAAAAGCCGCGTTCTTTCGATTTAATTTCGAAAGAACGCGGCTGCAGTCTAGACGCAGGTGAAGTTTTTTCGAAAAAAGACTACTTTTTTCGAAAAAACCCCTGAGTCTGGACACAGCCCAAGATAAGGTAAACCACATAGGATCCTACAACAGTGCTGCTCTGGTAGAAAGCATGACAAAAAATTAAAGTTCACAGAAAGTACAACTCCAGCATGCTCTCAGGTACCTGTCTAATCCTGGGTTGAGTGTTAAATTGTAAGAATTCATATGCAAATCCTATTTGCTCTATTGCGAAAAAGGAGGCAGTCAGTGGGATAGGCTTGGGAACTCTAAGGATGTTAATAGTTCACTTCTGTTCCATTATTCAATATCAAACTGAAGTTTTACCTGTCAGCAAATAACTACCTACTTATTTCTCAGCATCATGCAGGTTGTGGCTTGATCCTGACTCATTTGTTACCTTACACAAGAGACAGAGCTACATTTTAAAGAATCATTTCAAATGGGACTATAAAAGAGGTGTAATAAACTTACTTCTTTTCTGAGGTAATAACCCTAAAGTTCTTTGTTATTTAACAGAGGAATGGAGCTGAATGTTGAAACTGGAGGCCACATGATCTTGAAGGACTTCTGTGGAGAAAGAGGAAGAAGTGGCTTTCATTCATTGGAGCCTTTTGGCCTCATCTAAAACCTATCGCAATCAGTGGAAATTTTCCCACTGACTTCAAGGTGGATCAAGGCCTCTGATTATAAGAGCAACTTTTGTGAACTTCTCATATTTGAGCCTGGACCAATGTACTGAAATAAGAACATGAATGTTGGGGATGGAAGACGTATGGAGAAGCTTACAGACACCACTGGTTGGGGATCTGGCCTAAAGGTGCTTGGTGGCAAAGATGCCCTGTCCATAGGATGAGTTTAAGGGGGCTCCAGGCTTCAGGGGGATGTGGAAGCATGGTGCCAAGGGCAGCCTGGAGGAATAAAGGGGGTCTGGTGCTAGCAGCAAAGGTCAGGCCCATCCTTGCAATTGTAACCCACACACCTAGGGCTACGTCTACACTGGCCCCTTTTCCGGAAGGGGCATGTAAATTTCACTAGTTGTCGTAGGGAAATCCGCGGGGGATTTAAATATCCCCCGCGGCATTTAAATAAAAATGTCCGCCGCTTTTTTCCGGCTTTGAAGTAGGAATAAGACCCTCCGGAAAAGGGCGCTTTTTCCGGAGGATCGGGGCCAGTGTAGACGCTCTTTTCCGGCTTTTTTAAAAGCCGGAAAAAAGCGGCGGACATTTTTATTTAAATGCCGCGGGGGATATTTAAATCCCCCGCGGATTTCCCTACGACGACTAGTGAAATTTACATGCCCCTTCCAGAAAAGGGGCCAGTGTAGACGTAGCCCTAGGCTACGTCTACATTGGCATCCCTTTCCGGAAAAGGGATGCTAATGAGACGAGTCGGAATTGCAAATCCGTGGGGGATTTAAATATCCCCCGTGGCATTTGCATTTACATGGCTGCCGCTTTTTTCCGGCTTGGGGATAAGCCGGAGAAAAGCGCCAGTCTAGACGCGATTCTCCAGAAAATAAGACCTTTTCCGGAGGATTTCTTATTCCTATTTGTGGTTCACTGACCAATGCAGTGGCACCTAGACCACAGCATCAGTTAAGACCAAGAGACCTCGACAGCATGGGCTGGGAGCCAGCTGGCTTTTAGCTCAGAGAGTAGAGCCTCCTATACTCCACTTCAGAAGTCCCAGGTTCAAATCCACCTGGTGGTGGTTACACAATCATCTTGTTTACTCTGTTCTGCAGCCTCCTAGTGTTGCTTGGAGGAGAGGACATGGGCAAGGGATGGAATAGGGAGAGGGTGGAGTAGGAACAGATAGCAGTGGGGCAGAGGGTTGGGGGAAGGGCTTGGGCTGGATGAGGGGTGTCCCAGGCCCCATGTCTCCATAGAGATGGCTCTGCATGGTGGTGAAGTAAGATGGGAGTTATGTGTTAACAAGCATTTACACTAAGAATTTGGATCTCAGTTGGTTGTAACACATGAAATAGTTTAAAACAACATGCAAGTGTGTAAGGACAAAGCCCTGCCCATCTGCAGGTATCCACTTTATAGCTGTAGATGAATTTTGCAAATTTTTGTTCAGATGTGGATGTAAATTTTATAGCCACGTAGGGCTCTGATTGAAAGAACCAGGCTGGCAGCTGTGAGGAACTGCAGCATGGACCCTCCACCTGTCCTGGGCAGGAGGTATTGGGAGCAAGGACATGGGCTGGGGGCTCCTTGCTCTCCCCCCACCCCCCAGTGGAGGTGTTTGTATCTTCCTCTTCCCATTTCCCTACTTCACCCCCAATGGTTTGTCACTGTCACTTGCTGTAATGTTATATTTAGATCACAGGCTTTTGGAGGAGTGATTCTGCAGTATTTTATTTGTCCTCTGGAACATAAGAACATAAGAATGGCCATTCTGAGTCAGACCAAAGGTTCAGTTAGTCCATTATCCTGTCTTTTGACAGTGGCCAATGCCAGATGTCCCAAAGGGAGTGAACAGAAACAGGTAATCATCATCTTGTCATCCATTTCCAGCCCCCGACAAACAGAAGCTAGGGACACCATTCCCATCAATTTTGACTAATAAATATTGATGGACCTAACCTCCATGAATTTATCTAGTTCTTTCTGGAACCCTGTTATAAAGTCCTGGTCTTTACAACCTCCTCTGGCAAGGAGTGCCACAGGCTGACTGTGCTCTGCATGAAGAAATACTTCATTTTGTTTATTTTAAACCTACTACCAGCTACCTGTTATCTATGGTCTATGAGTTTCTGGAACATTTTTTGAAACAGAATACATAATCAGTAACAATATTAATAGCAACAATTGCCAAGGGCGATACAAAGTTAAATGATATACAAGCTGCTTACAATGTATAACGATAATTTAATCAGACCCTGAACTGCAGCCTTCTTTGGAGTGAAACATAAGATGTTGAAATCTAGCAGTATGCATAGATTTTGGACAAAAAGTCCTTCACTAGCTTTTTTTAGTTTCTAATTAAACCCTCAGGGGAGTTTTGCATGGACAAATAAAGCACATTTATCATAAACAACCATTAAACAATATCCAATAGATAATAACAATAGAAAAGCCTTAAAAACTAACCTAATGAAAACATCAAGGTGTGTACACATATATCTTGCTGAGTATCCATGCAATCTTATTATTGCAAACTTTCCTGTGATCTTAATATTGTAACCTTTGTCTCTGCTCCTTGTGACCCTCTTTTGCATCTGTTTACAACCCCTGCTGGTTATGTCATGTCAAGTTCATATTGTCTGATATTTTTTCTTCTTAAAACATGCTTTATAGTTAGAAAAAAGATTTCCAACATTTGTGCAGTCACCAACACCAACAAAGCAACCTCACCACATTTTCAAGACTGATTATATTGCATTTTTCCCAATAATTTCACAAACAAATGTTTAATTTACTTACTTCTCTTGTTTAGGAACAATATCTCTGACTTTTTGTACTGTCAGAGAAACTCAATCTTCCACCATTAACCCTCAAGTACATATGAGAGAAAATGTAATTTTATGCTGAATGATAGTTTTTAATCTTTGAGTTTCTTTGGTTGATGGTTAGTATGAAGAAAAGTGATTGATTAGGCTGGTTTAATTTGAATTTCACATTGCTGTGAAACACCACAAGATTCCATTCTAGCAATTCTAGTGCCGATGAGATATGCACCATTTGTAAGTGTTTTTTGCTGCTGACCCTGACTTTCATGAGCAATTTTGATGGCTTCACTATCAGGAGGGTGGTGTTATCAATTCCTGATGGAAATATGACACTCTGCTGCAGGAAACTGGAAAGGCAGTGGATAAATGAACACAATGTACCTGATATGTCAATATGCTGAGAATCCTCCATCTCTCTTGCTATCAGTGGGAATTAAAGGGATTATATGGTCAGGTCCTTTGTGATTATTGGTGGAGAGATGCAGGTAGCTATTGTTTTTATTTCAGTCTCTCGATAATTCTTCATCATTCTAATCCTGAAGGCTCTGGCCTGGCAGGCTCAAGGAGCACATTGTACATGATTAAAAATGCTTCCTTTCAAGTGCTTCTCTTGAGTGCTTGAAGCTGCTCTCTCATCTGCTGACATTTGCTGAGCCATTTGTGACTCATCTGACACTTGCAGAGACTTGTTAAACACCAGAGTAACCTGAAAGATCAAAATGATCTACAGATTTTTGTTTCCCTTCCCAGGCCTTCTGGTTCACTAGGCTAATGTATAGGAGGATAGCAGGGGTGAGCAGGGAGGGGATAGTGGACAAAAGTGCACTGTGCTCTCTTCCCAGTTTTTCATCTGACGTTGAAATTCTGTGGTGTGGTTGCTTAATGCTGAAAGGTGATAAGTACCTTCTACTCCACAGACTTCTCAGCACCACACAAGTTTGGTCACTTACTAGATACATCTTATAAAAAAAAAAAAACCAAAATAAAAAACAAAACAAAGAAAACTCATCAGAGATTTGTCTATCCTGTGGGTGTGAAGTTGCGAGCAGTTACGAAATATAAACAAGTAGGTGCACTGGGGTGTTTTTACAAGGCCACTTTGAAGGCATTTAATAATTTAAATATATTTATAATTAACTTTTCTTTTAAATAACCCCTTACATATTTAAAATTATCCGTCACTACAGTTCTACAAACTGATTTGTCATGGGATTGGTGGGGAGTGCTTTTTGTCTGAAAAATTCTGCATTATTTAAACGTTTCTATTTTTGACTTTGCAAATAGCTACATTAAATCAAAGAGGTGTGTTCCATTTCTGCTTTACTAATGTCAGCCATGTTCTTCCTATAGTGCTCTTGTGACAGACTGATTGTATGTGCTATAATATATTGCTCTAATATCTTTTTTAAATGCATCGTGTGATTGAACTAGGGCTATCCAGGCCATTGAATGATTGTTAAAATCAATCACGTAGCATATGGAAAATAAGAATTGTATTTCCTCTTCCCCAGATAAAACACAGGAGGAAGCAGATAACATTTTTTATTAGCATTCACATCATCTTATATTTAATTTCCCCTGAAATGGGTAAAATGGTCATTCCCTCCCATGATCCTTATGGTCAGTGGAAACAAAAGCCTCTGCAGGCCCATGAGCTAGGTGAGAGGCAGGGCAGCTCTGAGCACCCAGAAGGGGCAGGGCAGAGGGCAGCTGACCCCCAGTGCTGCCCAGAGCATGACTCTCCCACACAGCCTTTAGTGGTGCCCAGAATGTGCAGCGTGGTGCTCCAGTAACAATTTAAAGAGCCTGGGACTCTATCTGCCACTGTTGCTACTTCAGCAGTGGTGGTAGCTGGAGTCCCAGGCCCATTTGAATTATTGGCCCCCAAGACAACTGCCCCCATGCCATGCTGTCAGCGGACCTGCATATAGTATAGAGGCAGCTGCTGAGCTTTATGATCAGTTTTTGTCCTGGTAACAACAGATTAAGCATTGTATACGTGAATTCATACCTGTGGCAAAGACGAGCAAAAAGTCTGTGAATCACATACATCTCACTTATCTCTCCATATAGGGTCCAAGTTGCACCTAAACCCAGGCAAGTCTCTGCACCAGAGTGAGTGTGCTTCTCATTTTCTCTTAAAGCAGGTTCCATTTTTATATTTATAATCAAACCAAATCTCTTTTCTGATGCGTGGAGTTGATTATCTAATTGAAACGTGCTAGAAGCTGATCCCCAATCTGGGGGTACAGAATGTTTTCAGAACCTGCCTCATGATCACTTTTTATCATAGTCCTTTCTTTGTGAGTCAGCATGTCAAACAGAGGCAAATTAAACCAAGTCAGAAGGGAGAATGGCTCTGCTAGTATTGTGTATGACCCCACTTTCTTCACATTCTGCTAGGCGTATATTAATCCAGCACAAAGGGGGACACAATGAGGGCTTGTCTGCATGAGGCAAATTGACCAGTATAGTTACAGTGGCATACACAGTGGAATAGACTATTCTGCTGTAGCTGTACCAGAATAATTCCCTATGTGGAAACTCTATTCTGGAATGAAGGTGACTTTAATTCTGGAGAATAGCTTATCCTCCAATAGCTATGCTGGTCATCTCGCCCCCTTCCGCTCCCCGCCCCCTCCGTAAATAAGCCCTGAGGTTATATGATGCTGTGATGATTTCATCAATATTGAGTGATGTTATCACAGTCAGATCACATTTCTCCATTGTCCTTCTTTTCCATTCCCTTCCTTTTACTATCTCCTCCCTCTCATACTCAACTATTGTCTCTTACTCAGCTGGTTCTCTCCCTTGTTTCTTTTGCCAGGATCTTAATGGAATGAAAAGATGCACCCTCCCTCTCCCACATGTGCTAATCATGGCCTGATGGGAGTCATTTGTTGTCTCCTTTCCACTCTCCTGCCACCGAGGGCCTTCCAGCTGGGATTCTGGCTTTTTCAGTGCTTTTGGTGCCTCTCAGGTGTTTTCAGCAGGGCAACAGATGTTACTTCTGCTCACCCACTGAGAACAACTGGTAGCTGCCACTGCAGTGTAGTGCAGTCACTTATGTACTGTGTCATCCTGCCTAGCCATCACTTCTGAGTCTCAACTCCGGGGCTGTGGACAATTCCCCTTTTCCTGGCAGTCTTGTGCTCTAGTAGTAAATATTTTCTGTTGAAGCTAAAATGTCCAGTTTCACCTCCAGAGAGATTAATGACAGCCAATAACTGTAATTCCTAATCATTGTGATGCTGAAGCCACATAACAGAGATCCAAGATTGGGGCTAAAACTGACTTTTTTTTTCATTTTGTAATAACCACAACCAATAATGTGGATTCTGAAGAAAAATGAGTATATACCATATGGGCAAGATTCTCACTGGAAAACTAGAAAACTGGAAAACTAGAAAACTTCTCCTCCTAAAGAGAGGTCACTTACAATGACAATCTTTGTACTGCAAGGAGCGAAGAAGAACTGCTTCCGGTCAGCACTGCTGTTGTCTCAAATCTCTTAGAGATGACAGTGGGGAATTGGAGCCACAGACCAGGACCAGGAAAAATTGTCCTCCTTGGCCTCTGAGGGTAGGACAAAGAAGCAATGGGCTTAAATTGCAGCAAGGTTGGACATTAGGAAAAACTTCCTAACTGTTAGGGTGGTTAAACACTGGAATAAATTGCCTAAGGAAGTTGTGGAATGTCCATCTCTGGAGATATGTAAGAGCAGGTTAGACAGTCACCTGTCAGGGATTATCTAGACAGTGCTTGGTCCTGCCTTGAGGGCAGAGGACTGGACTCCATGACTTAAATACTTACGCTTGTGGAAATCTAATTTTAACTGTAGGAAGGATAAAAAATATCCTTGCAATTGTGTGAGATTTTGAATCCAGCATCTTCAGCCTTTCTCCTGCTTCTCAAACAGATTATGGCCATAGGCGCCGTGATCAATAAACACAAGTATGCCAGGCTCTATGACAGCTCTTGGAGTTAATAGCATCCTCAACACAACTTTCCACCAAGTCTACAGAAGCAGGCCAGTCAACGTGTGTGTGTGTGTGTGTGTGTGTACGCGCAGAAAGAGCAAAGGGGGCAATTGGCCCAGGGCTTTGCGATTCTAAAGGGCCTGGGGCTCCTGGCTGCTGCCATTATTACTGCAGCAGCAGTGACCCTCAGCACTCTGGGCCCCTTAAATCACCACCAGAGCTCTGGATGGCTCTTAGGGCTGCCTGAGGAGGCTGGGGCACTATGTGGCATGCGCCAGGTATCAATCAAGGCTGGCATGGGGTAGCACATCATATAGACCCCCAGCCCTGCCCCTTCTGTCTCAGGCCACGCCCCTTCTGAGATCACTGAGTCAGTCCCCCTCCCTCCACCCAAGGGCCCAGTGAGGCTGTTGGCTCCCCTGTCAAGAAAAGAAAAGCTAGACTCTTGCAGGGATGCAATTTGGAAGGAGATCAGGGTGAAGGCCACATTGTAGTTCAGTTCTAAATGTAAAATGTATCACTCAGGTTTCATTGGCTAATTGCTTAACTATATTAAAGCAACACACTTTAGCAGAATGTGCTGACCACAACTTTGCAACAATGCTTGCTTTGAGTTAATCCTGCAGTGCTCATTAGAGCACAGCCAGTAGAAATAATAGCTCATGGACTTGTACAATGACCACTTAAGGATCTTATGATGCCAAGCACAAAACCTGAACTGGATCTTTCTTAATAAGGGTTGCACATTTCATTTTAAATATCCCAAACCTGGCATTTAAATATGAAAGGGAAAAATGTTAGCTTTGGGACTCAGTCACCAGTCTGTAATGTACACTGAAGCGCAGTAAATTTAAACCGCTTTGGTAAATGCATGTAAGTGGTCAATTATTATTTATTTATACACACTGACTTATGAAATCTAAAGAGCTGTAAAGAGCTACATCCAATGGTAATTAGTGCCAGATTTAGTCCCACCCATACACCTGCTCAGGGAATATTCTAGTACCACTCTGCACACGCATTATGGCAAATAGCTGTGTGGAGGGGGGTACATGGCCTCTGTGGATGCTGTTCACATGGACTGGGACTGTGTAGAGAGGGAAAGGAATTAGGTGCAGCCTGGGACATTACAGGCAAAGGGTAAATTCCCCTTTCTGAAGGGGAAACTGGAAAGGAGATTTTCTCTCGCTTTATCATTTTCTGCTTCACAGACTTCTTCTGGGAGTGTGTAATGACACACTGGCCTTTAGCCAGGGCTTATGGAAAGCTCACAATCCATCCCATAATGACTTTGCCATCATTCAAAATGTGCTGAAGAAATTGCTGGGATGTTTATAGAACATCAATCAGCTATAAATGGCTATAGAACATCACATAATACCACAAGATTCAGCTCAATAAGAAAGAAATGGGTGTTTGAACCCACTGCCCAGGTTTTTCCATGGTAGCCCATCTCTGAAGACTGCTCACTTCTCTTTCACTCCATTGAAGTGGAAGCTCTTCAGGCTTGGTATTGCTGGAAGGTAGCTGATTTTGATTCAGGGTGTGTCCTGGGTAGACTATTAACCCCTTCCTCACCTGCTGCAGTTGTCCATCCCTCTACCTCCCTCCCCAAGCAGTAGATAATCTGATAACTTTTATTGGACTACTTGGGGAAAAAGAAGAGCAGAGAAGCTGTTGAGGATCTCATGCTTTTCACAAGACAGTTGGAAAGCTCTGGCCATTGGAAGAGAGCCTTCTAGTTTGGGGAGAAGAGCCCAATTCTTAAAAATTCAGCTCCTATTCTCTTTGTGATGATGATGATGTGTTATGTTGTGGCACGAACAAAGAACAAACAGGCACTCTTGATCTGAATGCCCTGTATTTTAGATTAAAAGAACAACAACAAAAGACAATGATCATCGTGATGAGAAAACACAATGGCTATGTCTAGATTACAAGCCTCTTTCGAAAAAGAGTGTCTAGACTGCAACCAATTCTTTTGAAAAAGCAAGTTGCTTTTTCGAAAGAGAGCACCCAGGCAGTCTGGATGCTCTCTTTCGAAAAAGCCCAGTTTGCATTCAAAAACGCCTTTTTTTGAAAGAGCACTTTCGCAAAAAATGCCTTATTCCTCGTAAAATGAGGTTTACCATGGTTGAAAAAACTGCCGCATTCTTTCGATTTAATTTCAAAAGAACGCAGTGGCAGTCTAGACGCAGGGGACGTTTTTTCAAAAAAAGGCCACATTTTTCGAAAAAAACCCTGTAGTCTAGACACACCCAGTGTGTGTAGGAGTCTCGTGACAATTTTCACTCCAAGAACCTACTCTATGCCTTTTATTTCAGGCAATAGAGTCCACAAGTTCCTAATGGAATTATTCAGACAAGACCTCATTGTCAGTATTTATGTGTACGCACACACACATTCGGGGCCTGATCACTGAAATTAATGGGGCTGCTCAGAACAGCAAGGGTTTGACCAGGTAGGCAATTGATTTGTGTGTCAGACACCACACCAACAGCAGACACCACACCTAAGGGCTACGTCTACACTGGCCCCTTTTCCGGAAGGGGCATGTAAATTTCTCTAGTCGTCGTAGGGAAATCCGCGGGGGATTTAAATATCCCCCGCAGCATTTAAATAAAAATGTCCGCCGCTTTTTTCCGGCTTTTAAAAAAGCCGGAAAAGAGCGTCTAGACTGGCCCCGATCCTCCGGAAAAAGTGCCCTTTTCCGGAGGCTCTTATTCTTACTTCAAAGTAGGAATAAGAGCCTCCGGAAAAGGGCACTTTTTCCGGAGGATCGGGGCCAGTGTAGACGCTCTTTTCCGGCTTTTTTAAAAGCCGGAAAAAAGCGGCGGACATTTTTATTTAAATGCCGCGGGGGATATTTAAATCCCCCGTGGATTTCCCTACGACGACTCATGAAATTTACATGCCCCTTCCGGAAAAGGGGCCAGTGTAGACGTAGCCAAGCAGTTTGTTTGGTACTACTTGGTTTGCAGCTGCATGGGTAGGACAATCAGTGTTTCAGACAAGTTTTTTATGTTCTTATGTTCTTCTTAGTAATGAAATCCAATAGAACAGTCTCCTCCTTCTGACAATTCTGTCTCCATCAGCCAAGAGGGGGAACCCCATGGAAACCAGTTGGTCTTGGGCCTGAGTTCAGTTTCAGAAATTAATACTTGGAATGCCATTGTATCTGGCCTTCCCCTTCCCTGCTTTAGTCAGAAACCGAACTGTAGTTTTCTTGGATGTGACACTTTGCATATGGTGGTTAGATCAGTTTAGCTTATTTCTGTCCATACATGTACAAGAATAAGCTATACCAACATAAACACCTTTGCACTGGTATAATTCTGTTCACACCTGGAGATTGTAGCACTTTAATTACATCTGTGTTTAAACCAGTGGTTCTCAAAGTGTGGTCTGTGGACCACTAGTGGTCCATTACAATCTTGCACATGGACCATGGGTTCAGAGCTTGGTCCCCCTTCCCCACAGTGGGGACCCGTGCTGGTGCTCCAGCCCTCCCCCCATCCCATAAGGCTGGAGCACCAGCCATCTCAAGCCCAGACCTCTACTTCTATCCCCTCAAACACACCTCTCCTGCCAAGACCCCCACTCCTCTTCTGCACTGTCCCTACCACCCTCAGCCCTCTACTGAACCTCTCTCCCTCTCAGACTCCCCACATCCCACCCACTCCTGCCATACCTTCCAAGCTCAGCCTGCTCCGGCACCCTCCCTCCACCCAAACCTCACATCCCCATCCCCTCCTGCACCAATTTTGTCATCATGAGTGGTTTGCTGGCAGTCCATGGAAAGGTTTGTGTTGAGTGGAGTGGGCCATGGGTGAAAAAGTTTGAGACCTTTTTAAACGCATATAATTACATCCATACAAAGATTATGTGTACAGAAGCCTCGAGAGTCAAGGGAATATAGTTCCTGACATGCCATGAATTAGTTGTGTGAGCACGAGAAAATTCTGTTTTGAAGTACATATTTTGAGTACCACAACTTTAGAAGACCAGCTTGTGAAACTAAGTGGATGCTTCTGAAAATATTGGCTTCAATATCTCTGAGCCCAAGTTTCTGTATTCAGCTAATGAAGATAACCACTCTTATCATGATTTGTAATGTGCTTTGGGATCTATGATGGAAAACATTAGGGAACAGATTCCATTAGCCTTCCTCATTGTATAGTACATTACTTCACCAATAGCCCACTGGAGTCAATAGGAATATTCATGGAATAAAGTGCTGCTGAATCAGAATAAGAGCATTAGAATTAATGAAAAACCTTATTGTTATAGCTATTTAGCTACTGTAGAAATGTGTCAAATAATCTTGTTGCATCAGTATTTTTTATTTCGACTTATTATTTTTGACGTATTCCTCATGCACCCATTGAAGAGGTTTCTGCTTTTTAATGTACTGCATGTTAATCTAATCCAGTGAATGTAAATTAATGTAATTATCCATTATCCATGCAGTCTATTTTCTAGTGCATTTTACATAGTTCAATGATAGCCTTTTCCTTTAACAAATTTAGGATTCCTGGATTCCTTGCATATCCAAACATACCATTTAGCCTATTATATAGATGAAATAATTTATTATATAACAGATAGAGTCTATGTTATATATTGGTCTAGCTGGTATTTAAAATGTCTTCATTATACTTCTACATATACTATGGGTTTTCTTAGAAAATGTACTTGTTAAAAACATTCCTGGTACAGTAAAATTCCAATAGTCCGTCATCCAATAGTCCGGCACTCCTGATAGTCCGGCATCAAAACGGCAAGAGCCTAGTGAATGAGCTTCGGCAAAAAATGAGTCACAAGGTAACAGCAGCAGCAGCTGAACTGAGCAAAAAGGGTAAAAAAGCCTTAAAAAAACTAAAACATTACAGTATACTGTATACAGTATGTACAATAAATAGGGTTAAGAACACTTTATATGCAGTGTATACTGTATACAGTATATATATAACCACCTTATAGTACCTCCTGATAGTCCGGCATATCTGATAATCCGGCACCACCTAAGTCCCATAGGTTCCGGATTATTGGAAGTCTACTGTATTTTATTATAGCTATTTGTTTAGCTATAATATTAGAGCACTGCTGTCAGTATGCTTTCTTTTTTCACATATCAATCAATTTTCAGCTCTTTGAAATTATTTCAACTGATATTAAGTAAGGGAGAAAATCTCATCACAGATAAAAGATCCTTGAGTGGTGCGAGTACAGGAAATTATTATCTTTAAGGATATTTGAGCCAAGAGTGGGTAAGAAAGGTCAAACATTTCCTAATCCTGGCTTTATTTGAATGCTTAAAACCTTTGTAATAGTTGGTTTCACTTACATTAGCTTGATGATTACTTGTATTCAGTTGAGATTTAAAGTGAAGATAAGACCAGACAGGATTCACAAGGGCTTTGCACAGTCATGGGCAATGCACAGTTCAAAATCAGATGCAATATCAGATACGTGGTTACGTAACATCATAAGTTGGCATCAGATATTTAAGTAGAACACCCCACTGAAAAAAAAAATCAATGAGGAATTTCACCTAAAATTGATGGTATAATACATTTCATAGATAAGGAAGATGGGAAAGCGCTTTTTCAAGCCAAATTCAGAAGTGATATAAATTATTGTGTAAGTTATGCATCCAGGATCAAGTGTGGGAATGAGTAAAATTTACATACTTCAAGGACAGGGTTGTAACAGGAAATGTAGCCAAATAATGGGTGTAAAAAGATGTAACTGCTTCCTGTTAAGTGCTTTTCCTGCTACAACCTCATCCACAAATAGCTTTGGCATGTTAATTATAACATGTCACACTTTCTTATGCCAATTTACTGATGTGTAGCTCACACCATTACATCCTTGAATTTAATCAACCCTTGCTGATCACTCAGTCACCTCTAGAATACATAGTGATTTTTAAAAAATTAAAAAAACTCTTATCACTTTGTGCAAAGAGGGGAAGAAATATTCCATTATGCAAAAACCAAACATGTACACTTTTACGCAAATATCATGATCAACAAAATACTAAAGAGAGTTTTCTAGGAAAGTCATTATTTACTACCATTAAAATAACATGTAAGGAATGGTATTCAGTAGATGAAAGTTGACTGCAGGATGGCAGTGTTCTGACATTCGTAACAAATTCAGTTGTAATTTGGCACTTAAACCGCAAAGCAGTACCCTTGAATTTTAATGAGCCAGCTGCCAATACAGTATCAAATTCATATAGCAAGAGTAAACGCATAATAGCTCACCTTGTCTGTGGTTTTGTTTACCAATAGATGTCTGTTTCTAATGCTTTCTGTGCTGTAATAATGCTTACACAGCTCAGTGCTAACTATTTTCTGGAAGGGGTTACGAGTTTAACAGGGATTTTACTAAGTTTACAATCCTATTATATGAAAACATCAACACATGAAAACAGACAGAAAAAGGACCATCTAACTACTATTTATTTCATACAACTAGAAATGACGCACAATAGAAAATATTACTCTGTTGCTTTAACGCTGACAGAAGGGTCATAAAACTTGTGTGATAGCTGTAAAACTGAAAATGATTTTGTAGATGGTAAATGGAGCATTAACACTACCTAGCAGATAGGCTGTCATCCTTGAATCTGTTTGAAAAATGCCAGCAATATTATATTTCTGAAGACTTTAGCTGAAGAACCAAAACAGATTCCCCAACAATCTTTTATTTATGTAAATATCTAATAGTGAAAATGATGTTTGCCTACACAAATGTATTTCTCATGCAGACTCATAGGTTCAGATGTATAAAGGTATTTTGGTATTGCTGTGCTCAGTATTACAACATTTTACTGATTTAGAAATCTAAATCTCATTTTCAAAGGGATGTAGGCAGTTAAAAGCCAAAATCTGAAACACATTTAGGCTCCTAAGTGCCTAAACCAATTTTTGTCATGAGCTTTACGTTCCTTTATCAGTTAGGCATTGCAAAACAGAGGTTGTAAATACCTTTACAAATCTGGACCATAGTGTTGGCTGGTGTACAAATTAATGGAGGAGGCCAAAACAGTAATATTTAAACTCTTTGGTAGCACTTTTCATCAGTAGATCTCAAAGCATATTACAAGGAAAGTAAGTATTGGGATCCACATTTACTGCATGGGAAAATGGAGGAATTGAGAGGAATAATGACTTAGGTCTGTGGCAGAACTGGAAATGGACCTTAGGCATCCTTCTGCTTTACTGTCCATTGAACTGTAAGAAGACTTTTCCCTCTGACTTGTCTTGCACTGGTGATGGGTACAATTGCAATCAATGCACTTGTCTGACCATAGAGAATAGAATCATAGACTCGTAGGACTGGAGGGGACCTCGAGAGGTCATCTGGTCCTGTCCCCTGCACTCATGGCAGGACTAAGTGTTATTTGCACCATCCCTGGCAGTCTAACTTGCTCTTGGAAATGTCCAGTGATGGAGATTCCACAGCCATCCTAGGCAATTTATTCCATTGATCAACCACCCTGACACTTAGGAAGCTTAGTGTCCAACCTAAATCTCCCTTGCTGCAATTTAAGCTCACTGCTTCTTGTCCTATCCTCAGAAATTAAAAAGAACAATTCTTTCTCCTCCTTGTAACAACCTTTTATGTACTTGAAAACTGTCATCATGTCCCCTCTGAGTCTTGTCTTTCCCAAATTAAACAAACCCATCTTTTTCAACCTTCCCTCACAGATCATGTTTTCATTAATTTAGTTGCTCTTCTCTGGACTTTTTCCAATTTGTCCACCTCTTCTGAAATTTGGTACCCAGAACTGACACAATATTTCAGTTGAATATTCAGCACAGAGAAGATTGAAATAATTATTTCTCCTGTCTTACTTACAACACTTATGCTAAAACATCCTAGAATTATGGTTTTGTTGTTGTTTGTTTTTTTTTTATTTTGGACCAGTGCTATACTGTTAACTCATATTTAGTTTGTGGTCTACTATGTCACCTCCCCAGCCTGTTTCTGCACTATTCCTTCCTAGGCAGTCATTAATCATTTTGTACGTATGCAACCGCTTCCTTTGTAAGTACAGTATTTTTCATTTGTCCTTATTGAATTTCATCTTATTTACCTCGGACATTTCTCCAGTTTGTCCAGATCATTTTGAATTTTAACCCTATCCTCCAAAGCACGTGCAACCCTTTTCAGCTTGGTATTATCTGCAAACTTTATAAATTGTACTCTCTATGCCATTATCTAAATCACTGATGAAGATATAGAACAGAACCAGACTGAGAACTGTTCTCTGTGGGACTCCACGCATTATGCCCTTCCAGCATGACTTTGGGACCACTAATAACTACTCTCTGTGAACAGTTATTCAACCAGTTTTGCACCCACTTTACTGTAGCTCTATCTAGGTGGCAGTTACCTAGTTTGTTTATACATTCATGCAAGATAGTATTAAATGCTTTACTAATGTCAGTATATACTATGGCTGCGTCTACACTGGCAGGTTCTTGTGCAAGAACTCTTTTGCGGAAGAGTTCTTCTGCAAAAACTCTTCCGGAAGAGAGCGTCTACACTGGCATGTGCTTTTGCGTAAGAGATGTGCTTTTGTGCAAGAGCATCCATGCCAGTGTAAATGCTCTCTTGCACAAGAAAACTCTGATGGCCATTAACCATTGGGTCTTTAACCATAGGGCTTTCTTGCGCAAGAAATTCATGTTGCCTGTCTACACTGGCCTCTTGCACAAGAACAGTTGAGCAAAAGGGCTTATTCCTTAGCGGGAGCATCAGAGTTCTGGTGCAAGAAGCCCTGATTTCATACATTAGAACGTCAGTTTACTTGCGCAAGAACACGTGGCCAGTGTTGATAGGCATCAAGTTTTTGCGCAAGAGCGGCCGCTTTTACGCAAGATCGCACCAGTGTAGACACAGCCTATGTGTACTGCTTCCTTCTATGTACAAGGCTTGTTACACTATCACAAAAAGCTATCAAGTTCGTTTGACACAATTTGTTCTTGACAAATCCATGCTGTGACTTATCACCTCATGATCTTCTAGATGCTTGCAAATTTATTGTTCCATTATCTTTCTAGAAACACAAGTTAAGGTGATTGGTCTGTTATTCTCTGGGTTTTCCTTTTTTCCCTGCCTGTATAACTCTCCTTGCTTGCATTTTGTGGAGTGGGGACAGTGATAGAAGGGCAGGGGCCAGCTTCCTTGGCCTATCTTGGCACACTAAGCATATTACTACAAAATTCAAAAGGGTTTTCTTCTCTTACCACACCGTGAATGAGAATGCACATTCAGGCTTATACCTGATCCTGCAAAGATGCATGTGCTTGATGTTACTGTATGTGCATTTAAAACTAAGTATCCCATTTAATAAAATTTCCACAAATACCAGTGAAGCGCAAAGAGGCTTACTTTGCAGTATGGTAAGGCCTGTTTAATAAGAGACGGCAGGTGGTTATACAATTGTGACTACATCTAGACTGGCATGATTTTCTGCAAATGCTTTTAACGGAAAAGTTTTCCGTTAAAAGCATTTGCGGAAATGAGCGTCTAGATTGGCACGGACGCTTTTCCGCAAAAGCACTTTTTGCGGAAAAGCGTCCGTAGCAATCTAGACGCGCTTTTGCGCAAAAAAGCCCCGATCGCCATTTTCGCGATCGAGGCTTTTTTGCGCAAAACAAATCTGAGCTGTCTACACAGGCCCTTTTGCGTAAAAGCTTTGTGCAAAAGGACTTTTGCCCGAACGGGAGCAGCATAGTATTTCCGCAAGAAGCACTGATTTCAGACAGTAGAAAGTCAGTGTTCTTGCGGAAATTCAAGCGGCCAGTCTAGACACAGACGTGTAAGTTTTTCTAAACAAAAGTTAATTGCTGTAATGATCAGCATTTTGTGTCTGATATTTACATGACAATTATTTGCAAACCCATCAAAAACTTCCTAAATACATAAATAGATTTTTAAAAATTAAGGCACATGGAAGTGTTTTCAGGATTGGGTCCTTAGTCTACAGCTGTCCTGTGTACCCAGGATCTCCACAGTTGAACTGATTCAACTCCTTTATGCAAAAAATAATTCAAATAATTTGGAATTCAAATAAAAATGATTTCACAGAAGGAATAATGTTGTTTGAAATGAAGACTGATATGAAAGAAAACAAAACTAGAGACTTCACTTAATTTGCTAAAGTCACCAGGATTACTTTGGAATAGAGCACTCTGTTTGGCTACGTCTACACTGGCCCCTTTTCCGGAAGGGGCATGTAAATTTCAGCAGTCGTCGTAGGGAAATCCGCGGGGGATTTAAATATCCCCCGCGGCATTTAAATAAAAATGTCCGCCGCTTTTTTCCGGCTTTTAAAAAAGCCGGAAAAGAGCGTCTAGACTGGCCCCGATCCTCCGGAAAAAGTGCCCTTTTCCGGAGGCTCTTATTCCTACTTCAAAGTATTTGTTATTCTTCTAGAGATGAGAGAGCAGAGTCAATCTAAAATATCTTTACCAAAGAAGGAATAAGAGCCTCCGGAAAAGGGCACTTTTTCCGGAGGATCGGGGCCAGTCTAGACGCTCTTTTCCGGCTTTTTTAAAAGCCGGAAAAAAGCGGCGGACATTTTTATTTAAATGCCGCGGGGGATATTTAAATCCCCCGCGGATTTCCCTACGACGACTGCTGAAATTTACATGCCCCTTCCGGAAAAGGGGCCAGTGTAGACGTAGCCTTAGAGATCTGATGTTTATATTACCATATGTGTCTTTAAACAAAATCTCACTGCTGTAATGATGGTTTTGTCTCTGATACTTACACGGGAAGGATTTGTGAACCTGGTAAAACTTCCTAAAAATATATGTCTTTTAAAAAAAGAAAACATTTATCCCCACAGAGGCTGGAAAATATATATGACCTCATTTGAAATCCAGGTATGTCGGTTTCCTTTGTCATGATGCTATGTTTGTGCGGAGGTGTTTCAGACTGGTATATGTACCCCCTGCTTGTTGGTATAATATATGTCACACTCCTGTGAGCCACAGTTGGAGTACAGCTGCTACAAGGCTACTGCTATTTTTCTTGTTTTCTTCTTTGGTAAAGATATTTTAGATTGACTCTGCTCTCTCATCTCTAGAAGAATAACAAATACTTTACCTTCCTCTGTTCTTTGGATTGCATCTCCCTTGGGTGCAAAGTGAACTAAAAAACTACAGGTCCTAATTCTTCTGTCACTTTCATCTGTGTGAATCAGTAACAGAAGAGGAGAATTAGCAGCAAACCCATTTAAGTCTAGGGCCCAGACTCTGGACTTTGTGTAAGATACATTTCAGAAAGGGCATGGTGGCAAGCCACCTTTGTGTGTATCCATCTCTCTGTCTTCCTCCCCCAGAAGTGCTGGAATAGAGTCTCTGGCTATAAAACAGAGCAGCTGCAGAGCAGCCCTGCTTCACCCAGGCTGGCAACCTCCCTCACAGGAGGTGCCAGTAGCTGAGGATTGCTAAAGCACAGAGGGTCTTAGCGCCCTTTTCCAAGCACAGCCTTGTGCCAAAGGTCCAGAGGAGGGCTGGCACAGGATCTGCTACAAGGGTTCTACACCTCTTGGGGATTCCCTCAGGCCTGGGATTGGCACCACCAGCTTTCTGGCAGCTTTGCTCCAACAACAGGATCTGGTGCAATGGAACTACATTGGTGAGAAGAGAATTAGGAGGTGTGCTGTTGTTGATGATAATTTAGCAGAAATTAAACATAGCTCTGTTGCCAGGCAGCACACCGTTAAAGAGTTTTAAATAAATGCCTGTGACAATCAGTAAAATGAAAAAGATTGCTCAGATCAGAACTGGAAATACAGGACTAGCTGACATACTTTGATTCATATACAGAGGGAAGTGTGCACCCCAAATTATGTTCTAGGATGGTTATGTTCTAAGGACATACATAATTCCTTCTGTTTAGTGATCCTAAGTTTTATCAAATGAACATTAGGCTTCCTTTCCTAATTTATAGACACCCCAGGTAATCATCACCCACAATGCCATGTGAAGCCATCCCCAAGACAACTAAATGGAACATCTGATGAACTATTAAATGTGTGGGGCCTGTTTGTTTGGCCATTTGTTCTAATTATAATGATAAACTCATGGCCTACGTAAACCTCTGCAAATGACGCAAAGGGAAGAAGCCAAGTTATCATCGTGAAAGCTGCTTCAACGAAATCCTTTGATCTTAGGGGCGTAAAGGAAAAAGTCTCAAGTGGAAGCTACTTGACCTGCAGTTGCTGTAAAATATGTCCAGCACATTCACTCCCTCTAGTTCTCTGCCACTCTATGGTGATGTTTGCAATTCTGTTCATGTGCATCAATACGCTGCAACTGTTACTATCAGATAATGTGTTACAATGGAGAACTATGTTATCTGAAGGAAAAGAATAAATTGGAGTTAGCCTTTCAAACAGTGAGTGTACAGAAAAAACTGAATCAAGCATCAGGAGTAAGGAATGAAACTTCTCCGTACACCCCTTTGAAAGTTTATCCCTTGGAATCTCCAGCAGTGGAAACACTTTTGCAGAAAAGTGTTGGAAATGATAAGGGGGAAAGAAGAACTGTTTTCCACTCGGTCCACTTCCTCAGATGCTGCCATATGGAAAAAACAGAGCTTATAATAGTGAACAGAGAACTCAAGTCAAAATAGTAAATTCTGTTTACTGAGACACATTCTTGATTTTAATGTTACCCTTTGATTCTCTGTTAAGTCACAGTGTTCGGAGAGGAGAAGAGGAAAACTCATAGTAAAACAAATTTGTGATTGGCAATGTGTGATCCTTTTCCTGAAGGGAGAAAATAGCCAGGAGGAAGAGAGTTGAGGGGAGGAGAAACCAGCTGTCAGCAGAGGTGCTAAGTACCCAACAAGGGGAATTGCATTCTCTAATAATAAACATATCATGACCTATGCAATCATCTCCATTTATCTCTGCTGTAGATTAGGATGTAGAGACCATATCTTCTTCCTTTAACGATACATAATTTTAAAAAAATGCACTTTAAAAATATTGATTGGGTCAAATAATGGGAAAAGTCATTATATAGAAAACCTGTTACAGTATAAAGATTTATTTTGGAAAACATCTATTGCCCACAGTGCATCAGAGAAAACCTCCTTTTACCATTATTAAATGGTATCAGGTTTTGCATGTAGCTCAAGGGTGTCCCTGGAACAGAAGGGAAAAAAAAGAAAGAAATAACACAGTGTGGACATGCACTCATCTGCTGCGGTGCTACGTTGGTTAACGATGCCCAAATTGGATTTAGTCAGGAAAGAGAATCTTCAAAAATGTTTTATTGTCCCATGGTCATTTAATATATGTGTATATATTTACCATTATTATTTTTGAAACTGAGAATGTGGTGATGATGAAGAGCACCAGGCAGGCAGTACTGGGCAATATTCTCCTCCACTTAGACAGAAAAGGGATACTAAGTGAGTAGCAGGAGTGTAAATCATGTCCTCTCACTGTCCCATCAATATACCTCAATCCCGATCTGGAGAGAACACAGTTTTGAATAAGGATTCTTCCCTCTCAGAAGGCATTCAGAGCTTGGCCTCACAGCTGAGGCAGGTGCCCTTAGAGGGTATGTCTACACTGAATTCCTATTTAGAGAAAGGAATGCAAATGCAGCTAAGCAAAATTGCAAATGAAGCGCAGAATTTGAATTTCCCGTGCTTCGTTTGCATAATCACGTCCTGCTGCATTTTCGAAATACCCTATTTCGAGATAAAAAATGCTGTGTAGACACGGTTATTTTGAGGAAAAAAAACCTTCTTTTGAAATAACCTTTATTATTTTGAAAGAAAGTTTTTTTCCACGGCTGGATGCGATTATGCAAATGAAGCGTGGGAAGTTCAAATCCGCGCTTCATTTGCAATTTCGCATGGCTGCATTTGCATTCCTCTCTCGAAAGAGGAATGCAGTGTAGACATACCCTGAGTTTGTAACTCTGGGAGCTGGATTTACTAACTTGCAGTCACTATTAACGTAGCCTAGACTGGAAATGACAACATGGAAAGGTTCCATATTTTGTTCTGGCCCCCTGACTGCTGTTAATTAATAACACCAGAGCATCAAATCACTGTGGGAATGATTTTAAACACCTGTTCAGCCTGACTGTACAGGATGCAGAGCCTGAAGAAGAGGCTGCCATATTTAGCATCAGGGCTTTTGAATGTTAAGTCTGCTAAACCACTGTTTTGTAATTGGCTCTGCTAAAGAACGGTTATTATCACTAATAAAAGGTCTAGAGATAAGAAGCAGCCTTGTCTTTTTGGATGTGAGGGTGTGAGGGGTGGAATGAAGAAAGCAGCAGATGTCTATGACTGTTAACATGGGAACTTTCAAATTGTTGTGGTACAGGAGGATTAAAGTTAATTGCTCTCTTGTGAAAGAGATCCTTCAGCCTGAGAAACTGGTTACGCATTTATGTGGACAGTTATGTGTACAACCAGATATATGTGAACAAGTAATCGGCATATTTTCTTATTTTTATTTCCCCCCCAGAGAAGACCATAGGAAACACTTTATTTTAAAATTACTATTGTTTGTATTAAGGTATTGCCTAGAGGCACTAGCTAATACTATGGCCCTATTTTGCTAGGCACTGTAGAAACACATGGTAATAGACCATCTGAATAGTTTACAGCCACACTAGATAAGGCAGAGAAGGGGTGATTTACTCCGGGTATCACAGCAGGTCAGTGGCAGAGCCAGGAACAGAATCCAGGTCTCTTGTGATGTAGTCCAGTGTCCAATCAACTGGAGCATGCTGCCTTTTGAAGAGCTGTACTCACTAATTAATGAATGAATGGACTATTAAGGGAACAAGTTACTAGTAAAATGTCCAGTTTTAGCCAAAACAACAATATTCTGGGCATTGCAGCAGCTTTCATCTTTGCATTCTTTTTACTGATTTGAAGTTGACAATAGTTTAAATCACCCAGTAGTTTCAATTTTCATTAGGGAAATGAAAGATTGCCTTTAAGTTATGCTCCTAAAACTCTCCTCCCACCCTTATTGGTCATCTTAACCTGATATTTTTCAAGGTAAGGAGCATGTTCTACATATTTGTATAGAATTTAGCACAATCAGGCCTTGATCTAGAGTGGGGCTTTTGAATGCTTAAGTATTACTGAAAAATAATGAGGTAAACTAAATACAAATTCAAGCTTATTTTCCTATTCCAAAATTAAAGGGCTTATAGGGAAAAAAATCCAGTTAATATCTTGTTTAACCTACTTCAAGTTATGTTTATAAATAGTACAGGATCTAATTTTGCCTGGACCTTTCATCTACTCTGGTTTGGTTAAAAGTACTAACATTTAAATTAATAATTACACTCTAAATGAAACTATTCTAAATGAATAGTTTGAATAGAACTAAACTTAAATTAATGGATCATCCTTGGAACAATAGGACTCTAGGTTGAAAGGGATAATTGGAAATGAAGTACTTAATGCATGTTAGAGCCCTAAGAAAGGGAGGGAAGTCTTTTATTTTTATTTATTTATTATTTTTAATATTACCTTTACATATACAGTAAAAAGTTCTGAGAAGGATTAGAAGAGTAAATATTGTTTTAAACAGACCTTTGAACTCCATAATGCTTAATCTTGCCCGAGCTCTGTATACTTCTTACAAACAGCTTTTGCTATGAACCATTCCCATCTTAATGTAAGCTTCTTTCTTTCCCAGAGACATTAATCAAAAAACAAGTTTACAGCTAAATAGGAACATGTTATGCAAACAATTGTTTTTGTTTGAAATAAATTCTTGCCTTGCTTTAGGGAAATATAGTAAACAAATATTCGGTAATCTGGAAGTAATGTTTTGCTAGAATCTAACCAAACTCAAGGTTCAAGTCCAGCTCTAAACCTAAAATCTAGTACTTTTGGATCAACTCCAAATTTGTAAAATAGTTTACTCATCACTGATTGAGTACCTTTGCAGGTGCCAGGTGGCTCATTGTAAATTGCATACCTGAAGATCACAGAATGATCCAAAGCTATAAGTCACTTAGCATATCTGTTCAATGACATATTACAAAATCACAGAATATGTACCACATAATTATTGTAATAATAATATAGTTTAGTATATCTAGAAGTTTTTATTTTGTAATTATTCTCATTTTATTACTTCTTGATTTTTATGTATATTGCTTATTTTGTTCTATATTCTTTAGGGATGCTGCTGCTCTGAACCTTCCAAAAGTAAACTGATCCAGGATTGTCTTTCTGAATCAGCAGAGCGCTTTAGATAATAGCTCCAAAAGATATGAACTGTCCCATTCATTGAAGTGCAGTGTTGCCCAGAAACCTGATGATAAATGCTTAAGGATCAACATCATTTACTTTTTCCTCTATTGATCATTCTAGCAGAAATATCCATCCAATTGTGAGCTCCAAATGAGAATCATGCTCCAGGGAAGAATGATCTCTTCTTATATGTTGATTTAACACTAGTACCGTGGGGCCTTGTCTCTGGTTAGGGACCTGGGAATGAAGAGAAGTATAAATCTTAACTTTGTCCTGTAGTGACACCAAGAGGGGAGAAACATGAAAAACAAATGGGTGTAAAAATCAAATCACAAACACTTTATTATATTGATTATATAACATCCCTGCAGGGCGGAGTTAAGGTTGACTGTGTGCCTTAACTGTGCATTTCTACACCTGAACGTGTCTGGATTTCCTTTAACTATAACCTTAACTTGGAATTTCCTGGGTTTGTAATGCTTGGTTCTGGCATAATTACAGCATCCAAGCAAGACATTTTACCCTTGTGTGAGGGTGCTCTACATCTTAACTCCATAGTCAGCTAGTTTTTTGTCTTGGCATAAGCAAAATTTACGATTATCCACTCTTATTTGATGCAGTTGCAGATATTGCAGAAGTGGTGATATGGAGGCAATAAAGAGCAGCCCAAGCTCTTCACTTAAGTTCCCTGCCTTCTACCTAGAAGGGGGGCATTGGTGGGAAATATAAGATACTTCCCTCTTCCCCCTCTGTGTTTTGCCCTTCAGTGAGTACAGACACTATCATGAGCATCAGCTACCTCTCATTCTTTTTCAACTGCTCTCCCTCTTGTTGTTGGCTTCTGTACTCAAAGTAAGATGCAGAGCAGGTGTGGAGGACAGGGAAGGGAGCCAGCTGGGAAGTTCAGACAAAGGCCAGAGAAATGGGAAACAGGAATCTGAAGAAAAGAGGTTCTACAGCAGCAGTGATTTTCCCCATTTCCTTGGCTGGTGGATAATTCTATCTACCATTGTCATCTTAACTTCAACACCTGGACAGATACTGGTGCAATTATTAAACAACCCATTTGTAAGCACCCTGAGGATAAAAAGGCAATAAGTAATAGCCAACATGGATTTGTCAAGAATATTTCATGCCATACCATCTATTTTTTGTTTGACAGAGTAACTGGTTTAGTGGATAGGAGAAAGCAATAGATATAATATAGAGAGACTTTATTAAGGTGTGACACAGTTCCACCTGATATATTTATTAGTAAGCTAAGGAAATGTGGTGTGGATAAAATTACTATAAGGTGTGGGCTCATCTGGTTGAAGAACTATACTTAATGATCAGTTATCAATGGTTCTCTATTGATCTGTGAGGACATATTCAGGGGGTCTTTGATTAAGCTATCTTGGATACAGTGCTATTTAATATTTTCATTTAAAACTCAGATGGTGGAGTAGAAAGTTTGCTTGTGAAATCTGCAGTTAACACCAGGCTGGGAGGGGTTGCATGCACTGTGGATGATAAGATTATAATTCAAAATGATTTTGTATATTGGAGAATATCTGAAATATACAAAGTTTTTCACTTGTCTCTCAATCATCTGTGATTATGTTTGAAGAATGACAAAAAATTGACACACACAGGAGGGAAAATATGAGGATTCATTTAGAAAAATATTGAGATGTTGATATCAAAATTAATAAAGGAATCAAAGGACATGAAGAGAAGAAATTCCTTAATTACCTACACACCAAAGTTAGGAGGATAGGGGCTGGTCTACACTGAGCACTTACGAAAGTATAACTTTGTCACTCAGGGGTGTGTGAAAAATCCAACCCCCTGAGAGACAGAGTTAAACTAACTTAATCCCTAGGGTAGACAGCACTATGTCAACAGAAGAATTCTTCCATCAACCTAGTCCCTTAGGCTATGTCTATACTGTAGCCTTCTTGCGGAAAAGCATATGCAAATGAAGTGCAGCGTGGAATATCACCGTGCTTCATTTGCATAAGTAATGAGCAGCAGTTTTTGCGCAAGAGGCTTTTGCACAAAAACGAGCACTGTAGGCGGCTCCTTTTTGTGCAAAACCGCCGTCTTGCACAAGAGCTGTCCTTCCTGAGGAACTGGAGTTTCTAGCATAAATTTATTCTAATTAGTATTACTGAAACCTGGTGCATTGCTTGCATGATTAGAGTGTAAAAAATCAATGGTTGCAGCGTATTTAGGAAGTTCAAGGGAGGCAAAAAGGGAAGGGGAGAGACACTCTGTCAAAAATGGCATTACTTATTTCTGGCTCACAGATAACTAGAAAGAGAATGATCTTGAATACTTATGGATCAATAGCCTCACAGATAAGGCACAAGACAGTCTATTAGTTGGTGTGTGCTACAGCCCATCAAATCACGTCAGGGAACAGGATGACTGGCTCCTTATCCACCTATCTATAATTTATAGGAAAAAAAGCACTATCTAGGGGAACTTCAATTTGAGTGACATATGCCAGAGGTCTCATGGTGCCAGGACTAAAACATCCTTGGAATTTCCGAATATTATACATTACATTTTCCGAGCTCAAATAGTGTTGCATCCAACATGGGGGTTAGACCCATATCTTGACAGATAAAGAGGAACTAATACAGAACTAAAGATTAATGATAGTTTAGATATAACATCAAGTCATAATCACACTTATATCATGCAAACCAAATCAAGTTCAGGCCAGTGCTTTAAAAGGACCAATTTCACAAAGCTGAAAACAATTATGAGTCAAATCAGCTGGGAGCAAGAATTTAATCAGAAAAATGTGAATAATAATTGGGAAATGTTTAAGAACATTTTATTAGAAGCCCCAAAGACACAATTCCAGAGTAAAGAAAGAGGTTTAGAGGAAAAATGAAGGTGGTTATAGAAAGGGAAAAAATGAAAGAAAAAGTTCATAGTAATGAATAGAAAGTCAGAAGGAATTGAAGAAAATTGATAAGAGAAGCAGAGTTAAAGACAATAAGAAATTTTTGTATATATATTAGGAACAAAAAAAAATCTTAAAAGTGCTATTGACTCATTACTAAATGGAAATAATAGAATTATCAGTAATAATCCAATACAGACAGAAGTGATACATTAATATTTTAGTTTTGTGTTTGAGGAAAAACTGATGATACAATTGTATCACAAGATAACGCTATTTCGATTTCACTAGTATCTCAGGAGGAAACTAGCAGCTACTAAAACTGGACATTGTAAAATAAGCAGGTCTAGCTAACTTGAATCCAACAGCTTTTAAAAAGCTAACTGAGGAGGTTGCTGAATTGTTAATGCTGATTTATAGTAAGGCTTTGGTGAACACCAGGGAAGTTCCAGAGGACTGTAAGAGAGCTAATGTGCCAATATACAAAAAGAGTCAACAGGATGATATGGGTAATTATAGGCTAGTCACACTTCAATCCTGGGCAAGATAATGGAGTAGCTAATACAGGATTTAATAAATAAAAAATTAAAGCAGGGCAATATAATTAATGCCAATCAACATGGGTTTATGGAAAACAGATGCTGCCAAACTAACTTAATATCACTACTCTGATCCACTACTGATAATTGTACTGGTGGATTACTCTTAGACTTCTCTAAGACATTTGACTTAGAACTGCATGTCATTTTGATTAAAAACTAGAATCATATGAAACTAACATGAACACATTAAAATGATTAAAAGCTGGCTAACTGATAGGTCTGAAAATGTAATTGTAAACAAAATCATCATGGAGCAAGTGTGTTCTTAGTGGAGTTGTATTGGTTCTTATGTCTATGCTATTTAACATTTTTATGAATGCTTTATTTTATATGATGAAGTTTGCAGAAGACAAAAACTGGAGGAGTGATAAATAATGAAGAGGACAGGTCATTGATTCAGAGCAATGTGGATCACTGGGTAAACTGGGCAAACAAATAAAACAAACATAAATATATACAACTAGGAACATAGAATGGACGTGTGCTTTTAGGATGGGGGAGTCTATCCTGGGATGCAGTGGCTCTGAAAAAAAATGGGGGGTCATGCTGGATAAATCATCTGGAAATGACTTTGCATCCCTGGATAGTGGAATCTTGAGCAGAATTAGACAGGTGAGATTACTTCTGTATTTGGCACTGGTGCGTTCATTGCTGGAATACTGTGTTCAGCTCTGGTGTCCACAATTCAAAAAGGATGTTTATAAACTGATGAGGTTTCCAAGAAGAGCCCTGAGAATATACTGAAGTCCAAAACTGACTGCAAAGAATTAGAGGGGTCTCACAAAACTGGGAGACTGGGCAACAAAATAGCAGATGATATTCAAGTACTAAGCAATGCACATTGGAAAAAAATAGTCCCAACCACCCATGTATAATGATGGGGTTTCAATTAGCTGTTATCATTCAAGAAAAAGCTTGGAATCACCATCATTATTTATCTGAAAACTTCAACTCAGCCGTGGTCAAAAGTCTAATAATACATTAGGAACTATTAAGAAAGGGATAGAAAATAAGACAAAAATATCACATTGCTGCTCAATAAATCCAAAATGCTCCCATATGTTAAATACTATGTACAGTGCAGATCGTCCATCGCAAAAAGACTGCAGACAGGAAAGGATTCAGAGAAGAACAACAAAAATGATTAATGGAATGGAATGAAGTCCATACAAGGAAAGTGATAGAGATGTAGCCGTGTTAGTCTGGGGTAGCTGAAGCAAAATGCAGGACAATGTAGCACTTTAAAGACTAACAAGATGGTTTATTAGATGATGAGCTTTCGTGGGCCAGACCCACTTCCTCAGATCAAAAGACTAATAAGATTAGAATTGTTCATTGTAGAAAAGAGATGATTAAGGTACAATATGATAGAGGTCTATAAAATCACAAATTGTGTAGTAAAAGCTCACCGAGAAGGATTATTTATCCTTCCCGATGCTACAAAAATTGGGTCACCTGACAAAATTAATACCCAACAGGATTAAGAAAGCAAGAAGTAGTACTTTTTCCACACAATGCCCATTTAACTTGTGGAACTCATTGCCATGGGATTTTATTATAGTCTGAATAAGAAATGAGAAAGGAAATAGATAAGTTCAAGGAGGATAGGTGCATCAATAGCTATTACCCAAAATGCTCAGGCATGCAACTCCAAGCTCACGGCCACCTTAAGCTTCTGCCTGCCAGAAGCAGAAGATAGAGGTGGCTCAGTCCATAACTGCTCTGTTCTGTACTCTTTCCCTAAAGTTCTGGCCCTGACCTCTGTCTAAAACAGAGTACTGAGCTAAATGG
The DNA here is from genome assembly GCF_052426305.1 of Pelodiscus sinensis. Taxonomy (NCBI): domain Eukaryota; kingdom Metazoa; phylum Chordata; order Testudines; family Trionychidae; genus Pelodiscus; species Pelodiscus sinensis. The sequence continues at coordinate 37,651,041 of NC_143054.1, read as the reverse complement.
ATCATTGTTCTGACTCCGCGTGGCCATTCTTTTGTTCTAATTAATGAACAGAGAACATGCCTTGCAGTGAACAACTCAAGGAGCTCAATCTATTTATCTTAACAAAAAGAAGGTGTGGGGGAGGATATGATTACAGTCTATAAGTACCTACATGGGAAACAAACATTTGATAATTGACTCTAGTCTAGCAAAGCAGGGTATGACACGATCCAGTGACTGGAAGATGAAGCCAGGCAAATTCAGATTGGAAATAAAGCATACATTTGAAACAGCAAGGGTAACTAACCACTGGAACAATTTACCAAGTTTGGGGTGGATTCTCCATCATTTGTAATTTTTATATCAGGACTGGATGCTTTTCTTAAAAATCTACTCTAGGGGTTTTTTAAAGAGTGGCAGGGATCTTGCCTACTTAAATAGGTGGTTAGATTAGTTGATCACAGCTGTCTCTTCTAGCTTTGGAATCTATACCATATTTTCTCCCAAAAGACTTCCTTTCCTAGATCCCAGAACAGAAGTAGACACCTCTCACTATGCTAGGAAGAAAATTCTCTAAGGGGCTAGTTTTCTCATAGTTGCCACGATGAGGTTTCTTGCTCTAACATATGAAGCATATGGCACTGGTTCTTGTTGCAGACAAAATACTGACCTATGTGACCATATGGTCTGAGCTAGTATCACCCTAATCTGCAAAACTATATTACAGATTTTCTCTCATACCTAGACATGCATTTGGGTCACTCTTGATTATAACTGGTTCACATAACCTTTACCTAAAATTATTCTTTTAGCCTCTAAGGGATAATACAGTGGTAAAAGTAAAAGTAAATAATAATGCTTTGTACAAGTTCTGCAATCTGGTGTTTTATTTATTCAAAACCTAGGTTTCAGGATGACACTAGCAATGTTCTGTCATGAGACTGTGAATTTTTCCTGAAAATTGGTAAACCTCTTTGTCAGCACCAAAAGTGTACATACATATTAAAGGTCTCATTTAAAAGTTAGCACGTCGAGCTGCTTGTCTGCGATTCCTTGAGAAAAAATTATAATTTTCTCCTGCCCTCCAATTTAATTGACCAGATGACATTTTTAAAGACATTTTATTTTCTTTCTCTTTGATAAGAAAATGTCATGGAAGTATAAGATCAACTTTTCAAGGTGAAGGTTATATGGGAACAGAGAAAGAACTGATAGCAGGAGAAGCAAATTTTTATAAGCTGATAGAAGAGTTGGCAGTTTTTTACTTTTTGTAAAAAGGATATAGGTTTTAATGTGAGTGTATGTTAGATAGCATGCATGTTTGGGATGTGCCTGTGCATATGTTACAAATATATAATATATAAAAATATGTATAATATCCATGTATGAAAATAATAACATAGAGCAAGATCTCTCAAGCTCAAAAATTGAGGGTGAAATCTACCTTTTAGTTTTAATTCTTCTTGTTGTCATGAATAGTTTCTCAGCTAATATAATTATGGTGGAAATATACAACTTAAATATAAAGATTTTATTTTTCTGGGTTTTGAACACCTGTATGTTCACTTTTTTGTGGGTGCTCTGTACCCATGAAAATTAGACCTCCCTCAGTAAAGAAAAATAGGAATAGCGAATAGTTCAAAAACCTGTAGACAATTCTAACTAAAATAAAGAGAGCTGGCTTGTTGCAGTCTAACTACATCAAAAACTACTTGGAGGTGGTATATATTCATTACCCTGTATTTCTGAAATAGTTATCTGGCAACCCACCTTCTTAGCAGGGATGGAGTGACAGATAAATAAACCTATTAGATTTATCACATCACTGGCTTTAAAGAGAACAGATCACTGACAGTTGAATCCAAGTGGGGTTCCATCTGTATTGTGGAAGGACCATATAAAAAAGGCACCAGGTTAATATGAAGTAAGCAACTTTCATAATCGTAGAAATGTAGTTTGCTCATGACAATGTTCTCTGGGCTAAAATATCTCCCTTCACAACAAGGAAAATAAGGACTCTTTTATGGGGGAGCTTCATATCACAAACTTTTTGGAAACTAACATATAGACTGGTAAAACTTAAAAAACAATGAATTGTCCTGCAGCATGTTAGAGACTAACAAACATGTAGATAGTATCTACATGAGCTTTCGAGGCAGAAAGCTCTAAGTGGCAGAACCTACTAAGACTTTTCATATAGGCTAGAGTTGAACTGCATTAAGACAAGGGGTCCATTCCTGCTCTCATTCAAATCAATGGGAAAATTGTTCCAGCAAAGAAAAGTTTTCAATTATCAATAACCGTGCCTTGGATTAACCTCATTGGTTACCATACAAGTTCTCTCTGAAACACCCTGGTTCTAATTTGAGCCTGTGCTATGCTGGTTTTGATGTTAAAAAGCCTCCCCTAGTTAACATTCTGTACTCAGCAGGAACTGTGCATCTTGTAAATGAAGTAGAGCAGAGTAATCAATTCTTTGTCTACAGCCTCTTCTTCGTCTGCCAGAAGAGAAATAACTCGCTGCTTCCTATTGTACCTGGTTAGAAATTGTAAGAATGTTCAAAGGAGCCCTGACAGAAGCATAATTAAGCACCAGCGATTAAGAGGAGCTGTAGATGGCCTGAGAGTGTTATATATACGTTTTGCTTGGTTAGGCCCAATGTTCCTGAAAGCAATGTGTTGTCAATGCAACACGTGGAAACAAAGCACAATGCAGCAGCCAGCACCTTTAGAAAAACTGGCTGCTGTAAGCAGAGCACCCCAGTGCCTCTACTTACTCTACTAGCTCCCAAGTTACTTCTCTTGCCAGTCCTAGGCCTTGCTCATGGCCTTCAAGGTCATTTATGATTGCAGGTCCAATGGCACTAGCAGCAAGATCTCAATCCATGCCAAAGTACCTGTACTCCTTTGGGACAATGCCAGTAACAAAGAGAAGTGCCAGATAGCTACAGACACTGCTTTCTTGGTGGTGCTACTATCAGTTTCTGGATGAGATTAAATCAGGGTTGGGCAATAATTTTCGCAGGGGGGCCACTTAATGAATTTTGCTATGTGTCCAGGAGCTGGCTCTCCTCTAGAAGGTGTGTGACCTGATGGAAAGTGCGGGGCTGGGGACTAGCCTCCCCCCAGAGTTGTCTGGTGCTGAAGGCTTTGAATTAAAAACACAGTAATAGGCTCATGACTCCTGGCCCTGCTGCTATTGCATTGCCTGACTGCTGCCCAGGGTTGCTGCAGCTATTTAAAAGGTTTGCAGCTCTGGCCTCTGCTAGGTAGCACCACGACCATGAGCCATGAGCCATTTAAATAGGATCCTGCTGTGTGAGCCACCACCTGGAAATTCGGTGGGCCAGGCAGCAGGATATAAATAGAAAGTGGCTAGATGCAGTCTGTTTACCAATCTGTTAGGTAGGCTGATCTGTCCCCCGTGCTGCATCTTGCCCAGTCTTTGATTAGATTAACCCAAAGTCTAGCGAACCAACTGCATTACATGTTCAAAACCCCCTTTTAAACAAAGTATTTCCACCCTAGCAGGAAGTTGTATACTATATCTGCACCGTCTTTCACGGGCTTAGTGGGTGATTCTTATTTTCATGTTTTTTAGGAATGCTGAATTGCAATATATGCCCAGTAGGATTTGGATAAAATAAAGCAAAACACATCTTAAGTGGACATTCATCACTAAAGGGTCATCTCTAAGTTCACGCAAAATATAGGTAATGCACCAAATCAACTGTAAAGTATCCCAAGTTGCAAGTCAATTTATAAAAAGTATAATCAGTCCATATTTGGGCCAGAGTCAGTGTGAAGAGCAACCAAAACACATCATACTGCTCTACCCTGGACCTTCTGGACTGTGGGGATTTCACAATGGTAGATTTGCCTGACCCATCAAGAAGCAAGCCAAGAGCCAGCTGAATGCAAGGACTATATTTCACCCTAAGAATTAACTGGGGAGTGGAGCAAACCAGTCACGATCCATGGAAAAGATGCTGTAAAAAATGAAGAAGAAATATCAAAGGGGGAAATGTAGGAAAAAATGAAATACCATGTCCGAAGCCAAAGAAAAAAGGCACGGTGTGGACACTTCAGTGGAAATATGGGTACAAACCAATTGGTTGCTATGATGCTGTGCAGGACTCTCCACTGCAAATCACTGGAGTTCTCAAGATGTTTGTACAACGTCCTATAAGCCAGGAACAGAGAGTTGTCCACATACAGAGACATCTTCCAGGCTGTATGAGGGAGCTCAAAGAGGGTGACACAGCCTTGACACAGGCTACAGAGCTGTTTTTTGGTCCTGGTTGAAATAGGAACTTTCACCAAACCCTGCCATACAACAATCTGCCTGGTTGCACTAAGAAATACTTACAGAAGGGGAGACAGCGAAGTGTGTATGTGTGGGTAACACTGGATTCTCCCCTGGAAGACCAATCCTTGCAAAAACTTTCTGCAGTGACTGAACATCCTGCTGTGGAAGTGTTACCAGGAATTCAGAAAAGATCTTGTCCAAACAATGCACTCACTGGATTCTGGTTAGAACAAGAGCTGTCCCTGACTTCCAGCTTCACTGACTAGAAACAATGAGACAGCTTTGTCAATCCAGCAAAAAGAGGTGCAAGTCAAAGCCCAGCGACCCAACATACCAGAGGAGAGAGAAGGGAAGGGACTTTCAAGCCAGAAAGAAGCCAGAGTTCCAGCAGCTGCTGAACAGAGCAGAGAGGTGAGAGGCTGCCTACTGACTAAACCAATGAGCCCTTGACTCCCTTCATATAATGGTAGGAACAGCAAAGCAGGGCACAACCAGCGGTTAAGTATTGTAGAGCATTGTTAATAGGCCTCTGAATCGGCTCCAATGTGCGAGGAGAAGGTCCAGACTGTGATACTGCACCCCCATGTTTTTATGGAAATATGCTTTAGAATATGAATATGCATAACTTGAATATGCTTATGCAAAATGGGATAAGTAACCTATCATTCAAGAGCCTGAAATCCTCTGAATGTGCTTATTCTGTTTGCATGTCTCCTTCTTTGTGAAGTTAGAAATATAAAGTATAAATCTATTTATTAATGTAGGTCTTCAAGTGAAAGCCATTAGTACAGCAAGACCTCGCCATCTGTGCTTTTGATGTTTGTGGTTTCACCTATTCCCGGTGCTCTGTGCTGCATTGGCACAAGCACATGATGCAGCATGCTGATGCTTTCTCAGTGTGTTCTAGTAAAAAAATGTTGATCGCTAAAGCAACACCTACCCTTAATTATGGCACAAACACACACACACAAAAGTGATGCAGACAGTAGTCCATAGGCTAAGAAGGGGAAAAAAGGTGATGACTTTCAGCCAGAAAGTCAAATTATTGGATAATCTTGAAACTTGTGGTAATGTGGCCTCAGAAGCTAGACTATATGGCAATAACGAGTCTACTGTGTGCTATATTTTTTTAAAAGGAGAAAAACATAAGGGACAGTGTTGCTGCAAGTGAGCCAGCCTGTGCGAAGGTGTCATGTGTGCGTCATGATACCATAATTGAAAAAAAATGGAAAAGGCATGAAGCTTTTGGATTGAAGGCATGGCACAGAAACGTGCACTTGTGAATGCTGCTGTAATTAAAACACATTTGTGGAAGCATATTGTGCGCGCATGAGATGGTGATGGGGGAAATCATGACAATGCAGTGTCATTCACTGCAAGCAAGGAGTGGTTGGAAATATTTAAAAAAAGGCATAGTTTACATAATGTGAAGTTAATGGGGGAATTGGCATCAACAGACCAAAAAAGGAGCATGGGATTATTCCTTACAGCTTCCCATCACAAAGCTCCTTTGTGAATCCAACCCTTTGGATTCTATCCCCTTCCTCGAAGAATAGTAAGATCCACAGGGCAGAATTTCAAAGAACTGTTTTGGGTGATCAGTTTTGAAGTTGAAATTGTTTGTTGACTATACAATATAATCTTTGTGTTTGAGCTTAATTGGAAATCTACTGCTTTGAAGTTAAAGTTGTTTGTTGACTATGAAACAGCAGGCAGTAAAATGGACAATGTGTTGTTTTTGTATCGCGAGCACCACTGCTCCCTTGTATTTGCATAGTTCTGCATTCACAGCTATTTCCGGAATATATCCCCTGTAAATATGGAGGGCCTCCTGTAGTACTTAAGGATCTTAATGGCCAGGTGCTCAAGACAAGGATCTGTGAATAGTCTTGTTTTTCCTGTAAGCCTAAACTATAGTTGGTCTTACAAAGACCTGTGACCATGCCACCTGGTGTGGGAATCCATCTTGAATTTGGTATTTTTCCAAAGGGGTGGAAGGAATGGGAAAAAGACTTCCCATCCTGTAGAAATTCTATTGAAGAAATGGAAGAAAACAATGATGGCCTTTAGCTGGCTTCACAGACTGCTCCCCACCCCCAGAGGATACACAAAAGCACCTGGACACAAAAATACTGTAACGACTGTAATGGAGATGAACTGCTGAACCCAGGTCAGAAAATACAGCTCTGGCCTAAAAAGACTTCAACTGAAATGAGAACTAGGATTAGAAACTATGATTTGTAACAGCTCCTCTTGGTGTGTTAGGCTTAGCTAGTGTGTTTTGTTTTACTTTGCTTAGTAACTTACTTTGATCTGTCTGTCATCACTTAAATCCTACTTTTTATACTTACTAAAATCACTTTTGTTTATTATTAAACCCAGTGTAAATAACTGTTACCTGGAGGCAGGGAGGAACAATAGTTGGGGATCTCCCTCTTTCATTGATAAAGAGAACAAACTTTATGAACTTTCTTGATGTAAAGCTTTTATACAGAGTAAGATGGATTTATTTGTGGTTTTGATTCATTTGGGTGCTGTCAAATCCCTGTAACAGAGCCCTTCCAGAATTGAGCTATTCTCAGTGTCTGTGTTACTCTGCTGGGGGCTGTTATCCCAACTCTGTGTTTTTGCTGGGGGAGACCTGAGCTTCTGGCTCAGCAGGAGAGGGCAGTGAGGTGCCCCAAACAGCAGGTAGGCAGGCTCCACCCATGTGCGTCATGACATTCTCAAGGGGATCTCTGTGACCCGACTTATCACACAGACATACTAACCAGTGCCACAACAGTGAGGCCACAAGATTATTGGCAATCAAAACCCATCCCTGAAAGCAGTCCAGGAAAGAGGTAATACCATTTCTGTAGGTGGCCTTGCACCTTCTCCTCACCCCTCCCAGAGCTGAGCTGTTCTCGGTATCTGTGTTACTCTGCTGGGGGCTCACACACACCAGCATGGGAACGATTCTATAGCTAGGTGGTTAGAGCATTCACCAACGATCTGGGAAACCCAGGACCTAGTCTCTCTGCTCTGGTGATGCTTCCATTATTTACCCAGGGTGCAACAGCTTCAACAGCAGAGACTGAGGAACTTTCTACATCAGAATATCCCCCAGCTCAATGGTGAGGGCACTGACCAGTGAGGTGGTAGATTCCTGTTCAGATCCCTTCTCCCATTCAGCACAGGTGGATCTTGAAATGGGGGTTTTCCATATCCTTGGGGCATACCCTAACCCCCAAAACACCATGGGTGCCTAACTCTAAAGATGGCTCTCAGCTGGGAATTTCTAATAGAGAGACAGATCAGCCTACAGCCTGGACTTAGGCACCTACTTCAGTGAGAAGGGGCTTTGCACCCCTCACCCTGGTTAGCATCCCCCATTGATTAGCTCAGGTGGCCACCCATCAAGCATGCCAGCTTTTGTGACATGCAGTCTAAAACACCCCTCTACCACCTATTGTATAGGTGCTTAGGTGCCTAATTCACCTGTCTCTCAGTGACTTTCTGGCTGCCTAAAAGTTAGGTGCTGTGACTCTGAGCATCCCACTGCCTCATTTCTTTTGTTGATCCAAGCCTCAGCCCTTTGAGACAGGGAGAAGATCATTTTTCTATGTTGGTAAAGTTCCAAGCACATGACTGGCACTGAAAAAATGTTGCTAGTTACAACAGAGCATAGAATGCTATTAAAATAATTCCTTCTGTATAGAATTTCTTTTAACTGTAAATAACACTCCATTTTAAAGGCCATGTGAGTCAATGTCTTGGCACTGCTCTCTAACCTATTTCTCTCATACTCCAAGACTATCTGGTTGTGTTTTACATTTTGACATTAAGTTGAGGCTCACTGGGGCATAAGGAACAATTGTACATAATAACAACTTACCATTGTTTGAAGAAGGCTTTCAAAGGCAATTTTTTTTTTTTGGAATTACTTCTGAGGACACTTAACTCCTATACAAGCTGTGGCTCTGCCGGCGGGCACATGTTTAAGGAGACACTGTTTATTAAAAGGAAAGTCAGGTTACACTGCCCATGGCAGGGCCAGTGAGGACAAGCACAGTATATTTGGCCAAGTTGACTTAAAACAAGATGCCATCTAAAAGCAACCTGTTCTAATTGAAAGGGAGGTGGTAAAAACTCTTACGTGCCTGCATTCATCCTCCCCCTTTGATTTCTATAATCTGTGCAGTCAAACTGCCCCAGACTTCACATGCCTACTTCAACCAACGGTCTCTGGAGCTGTTGCAATTCTAGACCCTGCATCCCCTGTGCAAGTTACTGCACAGAGACCTGCACATTGTAACAAAAATTAGGGCATTGTTGTGCATGCCATCGCTTTCGGCAGGGAGAGCAGGTTGATTCCTATCTTCCGTTCTCTTTTAGTCTGATTGTCTACTCTGCCTGCCTCCAGCAATTCTAAGCCTACCCTGGGAAATCTGCTCTGCACGTCCAGGTCTAACCACCATTGGTGCTCCCTCTGCCTTATTGAACTGAACATACAGAACTGTGCAGTATGGAGTCTGCTTCTCCAGCAAACCTAGTAGTCAGCTCTCAGTACACAACTGTATGTGCAGATCCCCACAACTGAGAGGTACACATTGTCTGAACAAGGTAATGTCCTTGTCCCTCAGTAGAATAAAGCACAGTTCATTGTCCAGCAAATGTCTTTCCATGTCCAATCCAGCATTGATCACAGGGAGCGGATGGCGTCATTCTGCTGAACATACTTTTTAAGTACAAGTGACATTGAAGAGGCTAATTATATCAACCTACTTTTCCTGTCACAGCGGGAAAGCATCTGCCAGGGACAAAATGATGCTTCGTGCTAGTCACAGCCCAGCTAAGGGCTTTTCGAGGGTGTCCAGTAGCTTTATAGCCCAGAGCTAAACAAAGTGCACAAAAACAAACCTGTCTCTGCACAGCTGCTTCTCGCCTTTGTCATCTGTCAAAATGACCGAGAACACCAACATGAAGGAGGGCAATTAACCCACAAGGGACAGAACTAAGTTAGAAAACAACTTAGACAACTCGGCGCAGTGGGGTACTGCAGCAAAAGAGAGTAGATTTTATACTTTCAGACCACCCCCCTTGGAGAGGAAATTAACAGCACTGTTAGAAAAAGGTGTGTGAATGTAACTAAGCAACCACACTCTTCTCCTTTAAGCAAGTCCATTTTCATCTTGTCTCCATAATACTGTCCTAATATTACCTTTCTCAAGTAACCAAGCTCCAGTTTTTGACTAATGAAATGGAACAAAGCTGCTCGTCCTTTTTTTGTGATGGTACTCCCAGTACACAGCACCGGCACCTCCAGATGCTGTACTGGCACCTCCAGTAAGAGCTCAACAACTTTTCCCCTGGAGTACCGGCACCTTTTTTTATTTTATTTTATTTATTTTTTTTTACAAAAAAAGCACTGAATGTTAGCATGCTACTTTGCTTTCTGGTGAATGCATTTATTAGGCCTAACTAGGAACCCTTTGATCAGAATACATCGCTCAAGGTCCAGTGTGCCTCAGGAGCAGCCTTTGGAACTACAAGTTGTGGATGACAAATTGTGGCATGTTGGGAGAACTTCCTGGTTCCTGCCTGGATGTACCCTCTGCCCCCAGCAGGGTCTCAGGACTGGCTGAGCTGGTGTAGGCTGCAAGGAGAGAGGAGGCTGCTGAATGGTAATCCTGTTCTGTGTTCTTTACAGAATAAGCCTGTGCCTGGTGACTGTCTGGATGGGTCTGGTCTGGGGTGCACACACACTGACACACAGAGGCAGATGATCATTTTGCGGGGCCCAGGGCAGCCCAATTTCGTGGGCCCTCCCCTTTGCCACATTGCATGCGCGGTGGCACCATGGCGCATGCGCGGAGCTTGTTGAAGTGCGGGGCCTGGGGCGGCTGCCCTGCTTGCCCTGCCCTATATATGCCCCTGCTGACACACAACACAGAGCACACAAAGGAGTCTCAGGTGTTGTTCCCCTGGTTATGTCTACACTAAGGAGTAAGTTTGAATTAAGATACACAACACCAGATACGTTTGTAACCCAGGTAGGCCTGGCAGTAACCAGGGCTGGGTTCAATATCTTAGGGTCCATCTCACACAGAACTGGCTTGAGCCCCCACCCAGTAATCTGGGAAATTCACACACCCCTGGGTGCCTTTGAGAGGGAAGAAACATTTAATGAAACAGACAGAGAAGTCATACGGCATTAACTTGGGGAAAACACCACAAACAGAGTTCATAACCCAAACATGAGCTAAGCCCCTGCCCCCAGCCAAGAATCGCCCGAAGTCCAAAGAGTCCAACACCCCAAAAGTCTCTGTCCCTGGTCCATGCCACCCAGCGTCCCAAAGTTAACCCCAGGGTTTCACCTCACAACCTGGGTAGAAATGGGAGTAGGGGGGATAGATAGAGGGCGCATTACGACACTCTGCCACACTCCACCAGCTGTCTCGTCCCACGCCACCGGACGCTCCTCTGGTTGCCTGCCACTGCTCCTCGCCTGCTGCTGCTGCTTGTCGCTGCTCCTCACCTGCCGCTGCTCCACGCTCGCCACTGGTCGCTCCTCCTCGAATGCTGCTACTCCGTGCCATGCCGCTGGTCACCGCTCCTCACCTGCCGCCGCTCCGCGCCATGCTGCTGGTCGCTGCGCCATGCCGCTGATCGCCGCTTCTCGCCTGTCGCTGCTCCACGCCATGCCGCTGGTCGCCGTTCCACGCCACACTGCTGGTCGCCGCTCCTCGCCTCTCCTCGCTTGCCACCGCTCCTATCGGCCACGTTACGCCACCAGCCAGTGATTCCCACCAGCCACTCTGCTGGTCACCGCCGCTTCACTGGCTTCAATAGATCTGGCTCTCAGCCAAACCAGTGATTTCAGCTCTCAGTGATTTCAACTCTTTAGCCATCAGCGGGATTGGCAAAGGAATCCAGCTTCCACTGGACTAGCAGAAGAAAAGACTCCTCAGGGAGTTTGCTTTAGGTCTGTCCTTAAAACAAAGGGGGAAAGGGGCAGTTGGGCCAGTCTTACAGCTCACACCTGGCAGGTATGAAACAGGCTGACTCAAACCCTTTAACCCAGTGGTCCCCAACCTTTTGGAGCTGTCGGGTGCCTGGGGGCGGGGCCGCTCACGTGCCGTGTGCCTGGGGGCGGGGCTGCTCGTATGCCTGGGGGCGGGGATGCACATACGCCATGTGCCCGGAGGTGACGACCCCATGTGCCACGCATCCGGGCACGGGGCCGCACATTCACCACGTGCCCGGGGCCAGCGCCCCCCCATAGCCGCGCACCCGGGGCCGGTGGTCCCCATGCGGCATGTGCCCGGGTACAGGGCCGCCCATTCACTGCACGCCTGGGGGCAGGGCCGCCCATGCGCCGTGCACCTGAGGCCGGTGCTTCCTATGCGCCACACGCCTGGGCACAGGGATACCCATTCGCCGCACACCCGGGGCCGGCGCTCCCCATGCGCTGCGCACCTGAGGCCGGTGCTTCCTATGCACCACACGCCTGGGCACGGGGATACCCATTTGCCGCACGCCCGGGGCCGGCGCTCCCCATGCGCTGCGCACCTGGGGGCGGAGCCACGCATGCGCCTGGGGCTGGGGCTGGTGCTGCACATGCGCTGCGCACCCGGGACTGGCACCGCGAATGCACCGCGCGCCCTGGCTGAATGGTATTTACATAGCCACACCTCGTATTCTCTCCTGAGCTGTATTTACATATCAACAGTTAACAGTTAATTACCTTACAGAGCTAAACAATTGTAGCAGGCACACCCACCCCTCCTTTTAGCTGGCTGATAGCAAGCAGCAGTTCAGCCCCTGCTTACACGTTAATTACATAGCTGGAGTTGAATTATCCTAAATCACATTTTGGTGCGATCCATTCAGTGGGAGGTCGATGGGAGCACACTCTCCCTTCAACTTCCCTCGCTCTTCATAGGAGCAGGACTACGGGTGCCAATGGGAGCGCCCTCTCAGTTTGAGTTAGCATGTCTTCACTAGACCTGCTAATTTGAACCCCAGAAGATTGACCGGGGAAGCTGTGATTTTTTCTGTAGCCAGATGCTCAAAGTTATGTAGAGAAGTGCCTACTGGATTGAGGCCACAAAGCACACAGAACAGGTAATAAATTGCTTTCTGATCCCACTTTGCTGCTGATGGTGGCAGCTTCATGCCCACATTTCTCATCTCTGGCTCACTTTTTTACTAGTTAAGATGGATTGTGTTCATTTTTTTCCAGAGTATTGCACATTCAGACAGGATAATATCACCCTCGGGCTTTTGCCCTAAATTGCTCTTAAAAGAGGGATTTTCTGGCACCTATCTCTGTAATATGCCATACTCACCAGACCAAGAGAGCTGAATCAAATTAAATGGGCATTTCTAGCAAATCTATCCAGCAGGTAAACATCCCACCCAATAAGATGTGGGAGGGGAAGGTGAACCAGCTTTCCACTTCCTGATGATACAGTAAATGCATGTTAACACCCTGAGACAAGTAAGGTTGAGAAACTATGCAAGGGTTATTAATGCCAATGAGAAGAGCCAAATCCCAGAAGACATGTCTATTCTTAAGAAATCTGATGTGATTGCACAACCTGAATACTCAATGTTGCATTGCTCCTGCTGCCAGATCCGAGAGGGTGCGGTCCAGAGAGTACTAAGGTAAAAGGGACTGTGGTTTGTACATCATAAAAGGATGAAGGAAAGAAGGAGGGTGAAGCCCAAGGGGACTGGCAGAATTGCTGGGCCGCGGGGCTAGGTGTGTGGAGGTGGTGCCGCAATCCCAGCGGTGGCAGGGCAGAAGGGGCTGGGCTGGGGTTAGTCCTTTCCCTGCCAGCCCTTCAGTGCCGCCCAAAGTGCACCATGTGGAGCTCCACTGGTGATTTGTCTGTAGGATCTGGAGCACTTCCTGTGGAATCCTGAGCTCCCTCAACACTCAAGAAGTCTCTGTGGCATAGTCAATAGGAGCAGAGGGTTGCTCAGCAGGATGCAGGAGCATGCTAATAACTAGTATTTACACCAGCATCTCTGCTCTCATGGCTAGGTAGATTTGCAGTTAGAGATTCCAGTTTGAGCAATAGTTCAATATTTTACTTTTACATCTTTCACTTTTCTGTATTCTTACTTAATTAGCTCATTAGGTGACACAGTACAGAGGCCATGGTCTTGGTTGGACACCACTGTGAAAGGATGTTGAGTCTACAGCTTTTATTTATGAAGTTAACGTGTCTCTGTAAAACAATAATCAAGCCATGTGTCCTCTGAACAACATGGCACCAAAATAATATATATGCTTTTAGCACACTCTGTTAACCTGTTAGTGGACATTATGGGTCAGATTCTCAGCCAGTTCTGATCTATCTTTCAAGATTCAAAATATGTCCATAGACTTTTCACTGCCCACAATTAAAATGCTTACATTGAGTCCACAGAGGTTTATTACCCATTTTCCCCTGTGTTTTAGTTATGATTTTTTTGGGGGGCGGGGGGGGAGGGGAGACGACAAATTAGCCTATTTGTGAGGCTGAAACTGTCCTAGCTGGGAAAGATTGTTTGGTTGGACAGTATGAGAGAAATGAAAACAGTTTACTCAGCTTGACACATGATCCTGATGTTTACACTCCTGTTGTTATGATGGCTCTCATTTATCCAGTAGTATACATAAATATTTGATTGTGCATTTCTGCTTACTGATTACAAGCCCTGGCCTCAGCCCTTACCAAGGCTGAACAACACTGATAGCTGGATTTTCCTATGGAAGAGATTTATGTGCATGGTTTATTTAGACTTGCTTCCAGTCCTTCTGCTTGTGGAGTAAGATAAATATTTCTGTCTCCATTGAGATGTGTGATACTCTTGAAATGTTTTCAAGCCTTTACTGTGGGAAAGGTGCTGAAAGGCTTAGGGCCAGATTTTGCTCTAAACTGATCACTCTAATATGAGTCTGTATATCCAGATTTATTACTCTAGGAAATTCAAGAATTTAGATCAGACCAAAATCAATGCCAAATGAAAAGAATATTGATGTGTTCAAGTCATATTAAAGACTCATTTGCATGGTCCAGTGGTTTTAGCACATACATTGGTAACAGGATCATTTGAGTTCTAATCCCAACTCTGAGATTACCTCATTCTGTGCCATCTGCAAAGAATTTTGATCTTCAATTTCAACTCAAGTTGAAGTTGATTGGAGCTTTGGGTGTTTGCTTCTGAAAGGTGGCCTTTAACTAATCTTCACAAGACCCTTGTGAAAAGTTAAATTGGAGTTTGTAAAGTGATTTCAAAGGGAAAGGATGAGGTCCACTGGAAAATACATAAAACCTGATTTTTAAATATTTTAGGCACACAATTCCAAGCTAATTTGCAGACTGAACTGTGGAAATTGTTCACACAAATTAGTTTTAATTCTGTCTTTGCTTCAGATAAGAGTAAATCCACCTACCAATACTTAATGTCTTACATGGGTGAGACAGGGTGCTGGCCAGGATGCCCTGAGGTGGACCTCTATCATACCAGCTCCAATTAGGAAAGGTGAATTGGAGCTGGCTGAGTAAGACCAAGCTTGAGGGACAAATGGGGAGAATCTGCTGACCTCATTAGCCAGGAGGCTACATATGGCTGACAGAAAAGAAGTGAGGGGGAGAAAAAAGGACAAGCAGGAGTCAAAGGCTGTGCTCCACTGCCTTTGAGACCTAGTCATTCCTCAGGCTGCAGGTCTGATGCTGTCTGTAAATATAAGGTGGTGGGAACTGATGCTGTCAATAATGAGCATGAGTGATTGCACAACAGTGGATGTCTCTGGCTGGTTTGTGGGCACAGGTGTGGCAGAAGGTCAGGGGGCTGGTGTGTGCTCTCTTACAATTGAGTTTATCATCCATAGAGCTCAAAGCACTTTACAACAGAAGCTAAATATTAGGGCTGTCAATTGATGTGCGTTAGTGCCTGAGATTAACACAGGGCAGGATTAATGCGTTAATTTTTTTAATGTGTTAATCACAGGCATTAATGCTGCACTTCCCCTTTGAAGTTCCATTCCGGCACCTCAAAAGGGTAGCACATTAGGAGCCTGAGATCATCTTGAGTTTTCAGCTGTCCCCAGGCTCCATGCAGCACTGCCCCTTTGAAGCCCTGGAGTGGCACTTCAAAGGGGCAGTGCAATGTGGAGCCAGAGATCAGCTGGGCACTCCAGCTTATCCCAGGCTCTTAAAGCACTGCCCCTTTGAGGCGCTGGGGCCACGTTTCCAAGGGGCAGTGCAACGCAGATCCTGGGATCAGCTGGAGTGCCCAGCTGATCCATGGCATCGCATTGTGCTGCGCCTTGGAAATGCTGCTCCAGCGCTTCAAAAGGGCAGTGCTGCATGGAGCCTGAGGTCAGCTGGGGACTCCAGCTGATCCTGGGCTTCCACAGTGCTGCCCCTTTGAAATGCCGCCACAGCATTTCAAAGGGGCAGCGCACGCGATTAATCACATGATTAATTATGATTAAATATTTTAATCACTTGACAGCCCTACTAAATATCAATATCTCCCTTTTACAAATGCAAATATTCATATATAGGTAGGTGAAGTAATTTGCTCAAGGTCACACAGCAAGTTACTGGCAGAGTGAGAGAGAGATCCTTGGTCTCCCAGTCTCATCCCAGTGCTCTCTCTATTGAACAAAGTTGTCTCCCATCATTCAACTCAGTGTTTGCACATATGGCTGCCCAGACGTGGGCACTGAAATCCCAGACCTCACTAAATGGGGTGTCTCTGGAGCTGCTGAAGCATCCAAAAGTCCCAATGAAATCATGTGCCTATGGTTGATACTTTTAAAATCAGGCCTATGAGTTGACACATATCACTGTGTGAGATGGATCTTTAGGAGAAGCTCAGGCTCCATCTTTTATCTGCCCTGTTTTCATCCTGCTTGTGCAGCTATACTAGTCTACAGTAAGGCTTGCTGGGTGAAGACATTTAGCTAATAAAAGAGGATGAAGGACTTGCCTGTGAAGCATTTACTGTATTTATTTATTTATTTCTCCCACAAAAGGAAACAGTTTTGGTACTCTAGACAAACTAAAAAGAACCAGCCAGAGAGAAAGAGAAGGAGACTGTAATTGGTGTGGAAACTGAGCCACATCTGGGCACAAATGACAGCTGGGGTAGATTGCACCCTATGATTTTAGATACCTGTCTTTAGTCACTTTCTTTACAAAAGTTCATGCAGCAGACTTACACAACAAAACTCTAAGGAATTTTCTAGCTGACAATGTAGTTAAAAGAACCTTCTTTTAGAAAGTTACTAAATAAGTGTATGTCTACACTACAGCACTAATTCAAACTAACTAATTCGAACTAGTGCATCTAGACCTAAAAACTAGTTTGACTTAGCATTTTGCTAATTCGAACTACCATGTCCACATTGAGTGGACCCTGAACCGAGCCTAAGGATGGCCGGAAGCAGTGCCGGCAGGGCATCAGGTTTGGACTTAGCTGCTGTCTCAGGCTAGCTAAGGGCTGTGCTTAAAGGGACCTGACCCCCACCATGGACAGATGGTTCTCAGGGGTTCCCCTCTTGCAAAGCAGTCCTGGCTTGGAGTGCCCTGAGTGCCCACACTTGGCATATCACAGCACTCGGCCATCAGCCCGGCTGCACTTGCCGCAGGCTGCCATCCGGGAGGGGATTAATCGGGGGGCTGCAGGAGAGCTTCCACCCCGAGGAGCCTGCAGAGCCACCCCAGTCCTCCCCATCAGGGGCTCGTACCCCATTCCTCCCTCACCTCCTTCCTCTTATCCCTCCCTCGCCTCTCTTCCTGATGTACAAAATAAAGGACACGTGTGTTCAAAAATAGAAACTCTCTTTATTGAACAAAACTCGGGGATACTGGGAAAAGAAGGTGGGAGAGGGGAGGGCAACTAAAATGATCAGGGGTTTGGAACAGGTCCCATATGAAGAGAGGCTAAAGAGACTGGGACTTTTCAGCTTAGAAAAGAGGAGACTGAGGGGGGATATGATAGAGGTCTATAAAAGCATGAGTGGTGTGGAGAGGGTCCATAAAGAAAAGTTCTTCATTAGTTCCCATAATAGAAGGACTAAAGGACACCAAATGAAATGAATGGGTAGCAGGCTTCAAACTAACAACAGAAAGTTCTTCTTCACAAAGCAAAGAGTCAACCTGTGGAACTCCTTGCTGCAGGAGGCTGTGAAGGCTAGAACTAGAACAGAGTTTAAAGAGAAGTGAGATAAAGTCATGGAAGTTGGGTCCATGGAGTGGTATTAGCCAGGGGGTAGAAATGGTGTCCCTGGCCTCTGTTTGTGTAAGGCTGGAGATGGATGGCACGAGACAAATGGCTTGGTCATTGTCTTCGGTCCATCCCCTCCAGGGTACCTAGGATTGGCTGTTGTCGGCAGACAGGCTACTGGGCTAGATGGATCTTTGGTCTGACCCAGTACGGCTATTCTAAGCTCAGGGCTCAGGGTCGGGGGTCTCAGTGGACCACCTTGATTTTCATGCAAACCTGCTCCTGGGTGGCCAGGCTGGCAGCTCTCCTGCCCTAGCCGGCCACTTTCCTGTGCCTAGTGCGGAGGTCGTGGATGAGGTCCACGATGTCTGCACTAGACCAGGTGGGCGCCCGCCTCTTGCGGACCTGGGCAGACTCCCAGAAGGCGCCAGCCTGGTCACGGGAAGAGGCGGAGGGCTGGGTGGCAGCGGGTGGCTGGCTCGAGCCATGCCAGGTGCAGGGTCTGCTGGCTGTGTGCTGGCAGGCTTGCACCTGGCACGGGCACCGTAGGCAGCTCGTGCCCCTTTAAGGGCTCCGGGGCTGGGAGGGGGGCAGATGAGTTTCCCTGGTGGTGCCCAGATTGGCCACCAGGGCAAGCTGGGGAGGGCTAGCCTCCCACTAGTTCGAATTAAGTGGCTACACAGCCCTTAATTCGAACTACTTAATTTGAACTAGGTGTTAGTCCTCATGGAATGAGGTTTACCTAGTTCGAATTAAGCGCTCCGCTACTTCAAATTAAGTTCGAACTAGCGGTTCGCGTGTGTAGTGCCTATCAAAGTTAATTCGAACTAACGTCTGTTAGTTCGAATTAACTTTGTAGTGTAGACATACCCTAAATGTTTAAATTGATTAAATAAAGAGTCCTGGAGGTATAGGAGGATGAGAGTGTACACAAGTGTGCAGACTTTATAGCCTGGTGATAGGGCACTCACCATGATGTGTGTGACGCAGGGTCTAGATTTCCTGCACCTACTGATGCTTTATTTATCCAGAATATAACAGAGATTGAGGGAGCCCCCACATCAGAATATTCCACAGCCCAATGGATAGGGCATTAGAAAAGTGGCAGAACCCTGTTTAAATCTCTTCTCTTCATCCAGTGGGGCAGGGCTTTGAATGAGAAGGTATCCCACTTTGTATGTGAGCACTCTACCCACTTGGCTAAAAGTTATAAAGAAGGACCTCTCCCCAAGCTCTTTGGTGTGATATTTCTTGAATTGTCCCCTGCCCTCTGAGCATGTCTCCGAGATTGGGCCTCACATGTTAGTTAGATGGCTGAATGCCTATCTTTGCTTTTTTTTTTTTTAATTGCTTTGGGAAGGCAAGCCTTTGGCCTGCTTCTTCCACTCTAGGCCCCGCCTTTTCTGGCTGAGGCCCCACCCCACTCGCTGCTCTCCAGGACAACAGGGGGCTGAGAGCTCAGCTCCAGCTGATCTCCAGCTCGTCACAGCAGAGTTCTGTGTCCCGACTGGAGCCCCAAGCCTGCAGACCCAGCCCTGGTCTATCCCATTCCTTGTGGCTCTGTCCCCTTGCACCATGGCTTTGCCTCTCTTCTGTCCACATTCTGCTGCTTTCCTCTGAGATTCTGCTCCCTGCGCACTCCTTTCTCCCACACCCCTGCTGCCCCAATACCAGAAAAAGCTTTGTGTCCCAGGGTTGCAGCAGGGAGTACAAGCTCTTCCAATCCTAGGGTCACAGCAGGGGGCCCCCAAATTCACTACTTCCCCCTACCCCCAGCAGTGAGAGGTTTGGGGAAACAGCCTCCCCTGGCTTCCATTATGTGCTGCCTATGCTCTGGCTTATGGGTGGGAGAGGCAACAAGACGACTAGAGGAGACAGCAGTGCATATACCCAGCGGCAGAAACAAAGATGTTAATAGGGATGTCAGCATGTAGGTGACTACATGATTAACCATTAAGATTAGGATTATTGGTTAATCTTGTTGACTACATGCTTTTTCCCACCCTCCCTACTGCCTCTGATACAGGAGAAGCAGGACTCCTTTTAAGGCAGCTTGCTCCAGCACCAGCTCCGCAGTGCTGTCTGCCCCTATCTCACCCCTCCCCCCCCCACACACATACTGCTGCCTCTGTATCAAGCAGCGGCAATGGTGGGGGTGGGGGGAGCAGGGGAGGCTACTATGAAGAAGACTGTCCACAGGGGTCCAAGCTCCCCATGGAATAAGGCTGCTCAGTAGAGCTGCATCTCTCCACAGCAAGCCTAGGCCCGCTGTGGACAGAGGCTGGTCCCCATCAGCAGCCCCTGTTGGCAGGGAACTGATATAGAGGTAAAAGCACAGATGGCAGGAAGTTCCTCGAGGGTGGGGCTAACTGCTGGTCCCACTCCCAGGGCATAAGAACATAAGAATGGTCGTACTGGGTCAGACTGAAGATCCATCTAGCCCAGTAGCCCGTCTTCCGGCAGTGGCCAGTGCCAGGTGCACTGGAGGGGTGGACCTAAGACAGGCATGTCCAAAGTCCGGCCCGCGGGCCAATTGCGGCCCGTGTTCCGGTTTAATACGGCCCCACAGGTAATTTGGCAATATCTATCTTTTATGGCCCCCAATGAATCCATATGTATTGAGATGAATACATTGTAAAATCTCAGTTAATGTCAGTTGGTCTAAATCAGTTATAAATATATTTGGACACGACATGTATACTTGGTGTTATGTTCCTGTTCATATTTTTTGAACTTAAAAGTTGACAGACAACCTTTATTACCAATAATATGTAATGTACTTTACAATGTTCCTGACATATTTCAGCTTCCTGGATTTTTTTTTCATCTGGCCTTCAGATATGAAAGGCAGAGTGATTAAACACCTGTTTAGATTTGTCATCCATGTGACAAAATGAAAAGTATGCCGTTTGCACTAAACTTTGCATAAAATAGTTAATTTGCATTTAATTTTAATGGTTCAAAGAATGTCAGGCAAAATGGTCGGCCCTCACGCATGTTCACTTCATCAAATCTGGCCCTCTTTGAAAAAAGTTTGGACACCCCTGACCTAAGACAATGATCAAGCCATTTGTCTCGTGCCATCCATCTCCAGTCTCTGACAAACAGAGGCCAGGGACATCATTCCTACCCCCTGGCTAATAGCCTTTTATGGATCTAACCTCCATGAATTTATCTAACTTCTCTTTAAACTCTTTTATAGTTCTAGCCTTCACAGCCTCCTCTGGCAAGGAGTTCCACAGGTTGACTATGCGCTGTGTGAAGAAGAACTTTCGCTTATTAGTTTTAAACCTGCTACCCATTAATTTCATTTGGTGTCCTCTAGTCCTTATATTATAGGAACTAATGAATAACTTTTCTTTATTCACCCACTCTACACCACTCATGATTTTATATACCTCTATCATATCCCCCGCAGTCTCCTTTTTTCTAAATTGAAAAGTCCCAGTTGCTTTAGCCTCTCTTCATATGGGACCTGTTCCAAACCCCTAATCACTTTAGTTGCCCTTTTCTGAACCCTTTCCAAGGCCAAAATACCTTTTTTGAGGTGAGGAGACCACATCTGTACACTGTACTGAAGATGTGGGAGTACCATAGTTTTATACAGGGGCAGTAAGATATTCTGTGTCTTATTTTCTATCCCTTTCTTAATAATTTCTAACATTCTATTTGCTTTTTTGACCGCCCCAGCACACTGCGTAGATGTTTCAGAGAACTATCCACGATAACTCCGAGATCTCTTTCCTGATTTGTCGTAGCCAAATTAGCCCCCATCACACTATATGCAGGGCTCGACAAATAATGTAATCTACTCACCCGTAGAGAATAGATTACAACACGGAAGAGCTGGCGCAGAGCGATCTGCGCATGCGCAGAACGCAGAACGGCACGAAACCGTGCGGGTGGCGAGCGGAGCTCGTTGCCACTTGGCGAGCCCTGACTATATGTATAGTTGGGGGTTTTTTTTCCCACTTGAATTACTTTACACTTATCCACATTAAATTTCATTTGCCATTTTGTCACCCAATCACTTAGTTTTGTGAGATCTTTTTGAAGTTCTTCACAGTCTACTTCTGTCTTGACTATCTTCAACAGTTTAGTATCATCCACAAACTTTACTACCTCACTGCTTGCCCCTTTCTCTAGATCATTTATGAATAAGTTGAATAGGATTGGTCCTAGAACTGACCCTTGGGGGACACCACTTGTTACCCCTCTCCATTCTGAAAATTTACCATTTATTCCTACTCTTTGTTTCCTGTCTTTTAACTAGTTCTCAATCCATGAAAGGACCTTCCCTCTTATCCCACGACAATGTAATTTACATAAGAGCCTTTGGTGAGGGACTTTGTCAAAGGCTTTCTGAAAATCTAAGTATAGTATATCTACTGGATCCCCCTTGTCTGCATGCTTGTTAACCCTTTCAAAGAACTCTAATAGATTAGTAAGACATGACTTCCCTTTACAGAAACCATATTGACTTTTGCCTAACAAATTATGTTCTTCTACATGCCTAACAATTTTATTCTTAACTATTGTTTCGACTAATTTGCCCGGTACTGAAGTTAGACTTACCGGTCTGTAATTGCCAGGGTCACCTCTAGAGCCCTTTTTAAATATTGGTGTCATGTTAGCTATCTTCCAGTCAGTAGCTATGGAAGCCGATTTAAAGGATAGATTACAAACCACAGTCTACAGTTCTGCAATTTCCCATCTGAGTTCTTTTAGAACCCTTGGATGAATGCCATCTAGTCCCGGTGATTTGTTAATGTTAAGTTTTTCTATTTGTTCCAAAACCTCCTCTAATGACACTTCAATCCAGGACAGTTCCTCAAATTCATCTCCCACAAAGGACGATGCAGATTTGGGAATCTCCTCAATATCCTCAGTCATGAAGCCTGATGCAAAGAAATCATTTAGCTTTCAAAATGAAAAATGGGCCTTTTCAATAGTCATATAACTGATAATTCTTGTGGTTACTCGACTATTTAATTACCTGATAGCTAACATCGCTAGCGTTAAATGAATTTAGGCATCTGCAGGGTTCAGTGGGAGTTTTATGAATTGCAGTAGAGCCTGAAACTGAGATTTAGACACCTACATCTCTGCAGCAACATCAGGGCATGTCTCCTGTACAAAGTCCAGTTCTGGGCTGATTAGGATTGCGGTGGGAAAAAAATCAAACATTCTACCTAATATGAGAGTTTGTATGCATGTCAGTGCTTTTCTCTCTATGTTCCATAACACACAACAGCTTCTCTGTGGCTGAGAGAAGGAGCCATTAGAGGCAGAAATATTAACTAAGAAGCATCTTATCAGACAACAGTGCCAAGCAGGAAAAGATAGTAAGACTCCAAAACATCTCAATTTATAGCAGCTGGATCCTAACACTGCGTCTGTCCTGGTGGCAAAGGCCTGGGGCCAATGGACTGGGGGCTGGGAGTTTCTTTTGGGGGCTCTCTCGGTTGGGGGGGGCTGGTAAGGAAAAAGGATTCTTCTTGGGGCTTACTGGTTTTGGAAACCAGATGTTTGCATGAGTGTTGAAATGGCACTGAGCGATGGTCCCAGGACATCACCATTCTGTTGGACAAGGTTGTAGGAAGTCAGAGCTGGGAAGTAGTGGGGATCGGGCCTGGTGCACGTGTATATTGTGGAATCCTTCAGTCTACTGGAAAAGGCATAGGATGCCAGGAGCCAGACTGATGTGGGAGTTGTTATTGCTGTGGGTATTATCTGAAGCGGTGTTACAGGAAGGGAGAATCACAGGGTGTGTGTCAAGAGAGGGATGTGAGCACCAGGGTTTGCTGACGCAAGGAAGCTGCAGTGTTGTTAGGGAGGCTGGAGAAAGGGAAGGGAAATTTTGGAGTGGACTAATATCCATATTTCTTTAGGATGATGCAAACCAAACAGACATGGCTCTTTCCAGCACAATCTGAAAGAGGGATTTTAATTCTATTAGTCAAGTGACTAAGATGAACATTCTAGACATTCCTCCTCTTGCTTCCTTAGTGTTTGTTTTCCTAATACTATCCCTTGTCTCTCTGCACAGTGCACTGCCTAAATCTTAGCCAATGGCACAAAAGTGTCAGGAGCCATTGTAAATCAAGACCAATATGTAGCTCTGGGCACATATTTGAATGAATATTGTATTTTAATATTTAATATTTCACATCTATGCTCTGCCTTTATTAGCAGAATGACCCAACCCAACTGCATCTTTAGAGCTACTTGTATGTGGAAATTAGCATATGATTGAGGCTTCTTTTATTTCTTATGAATGTTAAGGAAAGCTTTGTTTCCTCTTGCAAAGGAGTGCAGACTGTAAACTAAAAATCTTTATATTTAAAATTCAAGCAAAGTTTCAGCTCTGCTTTTGGCTCCCTGCCAAGTTGATAAGCATTAAGATTTTGAGATAGCATGTCTCTGAGCTTACTGGAAAGGAAGTAATGAAACATTCATGTGAGTACATTGCAGCTCCACACCCTGTTAGTCACAAAGCTGGTAAATAACTTTTTTTGAAATCTTGGGGCTAAGTTAATTATTGAATAAAGAGTAAAATGTATGAAAGCGAGAACTGAACATTTCACCTCCATGGTTTATTTAAATTGCTACTGTAATCATTTGTGTTGTTTGTTCAGTGATTTTATAGGCCTCATTGAAAGGGGAGCAGAGACCCTGACTACTTCCAGTGGGTTAGATCTTTATAACATAGCAAAGTCAGAGAATGCAACAGACCAAAGACCAGAAAAGACCATAGGCTTAAATCTTCAGAGGTACTTGAGCTCCTAAATTCCGCTGAAATCAATGAGTTTCAGGTGCCTAAGCACCTCTGATGATTTGAATCTTTGATCAAACAAGTGGGGTTCTTAGATGAACCTTCGGGGGGGGAGGTGTTTCTGAACTGGCTTGACCACTTCCCACTTCTAGACTTACCTAGTGGGTCTTATTAAAGACAGCTGGAGGTATGGTATGAAGAACTGCATGCTCCATTGTCATGCTTCACAATGGGTTTCCGTCCTACACCAAGACCTACTGATTCAAAGAAAAGATTAAGTGAAACCATATGACTAAACCTGATGCACTTTGAATGGAGAGAGCAAGAAAAGGGCAAGTTTATATAATATCCCACACAAAACTTCCAATAGCCAGAGAAAGGGGAAAGCAGAAAGCACCATAAGGAACCTCACAGTGTAGCTCTAACTTACCTAGAAAGCACTTAGATACACAGTGACGGGCAATATAGAAAATCCTTACACGGGCAGAGGTTCAATTCCTAAATGTATAGTCTCTGTACCCTTTATATTTCTTTAGTAAAGCACAGATATACACTAAAATAGGGGCTCATTTCTAAACTGCAGTATACTCACATTCAGTCCAGCTCCATTTTTATGCTTCTCCTTATCCTCAGACCATAAAATGGCTAAAATCGTTCTGGCATCATGGACTACGTCTAGACTGCAGGCATCTTTTGGAAGAACCTTTTTTCGGAAGAGATCTTCCAAAAAAATTTCTTCCAAAAGAGCGCATCTACACTGCCAAAGCACATTGAAAAAGTGATCTGCTTTTTCAAAAGATAGCATTCACATTGAATGGATGCTGTCTCACATTTAAACTGTGATTACTATGGACGCGGGGCCATCAGGGCACCTGTTCTTTTTCCTCTTTCCTCTTCTTCCAAAAGAACTCCCTCTTCTGCATCCACACACGCCTTTTTCCAAAAGAGCTCTGTCAGAAAAAGGCTTCTTCCTCATAGAAATAGGATTACCAATGCTGGAAAAAACCCCCTCTGTTCTTCAGATTTTATTTCAAAAGAACGCAAATGCAGTGTGAACGTAATTGAAGTTTTTCTGGAAAAACGGCGTTTTTTCCAAAAAAACACTGTAATGTAGACATACCCATGCAGAGCAGTTTATGGTCTGCGGTAAATTGCACTACATCCTGTAGTCGCCGAGGGGCTGTTGTTCCCTATCCAGGTTCTCACTGCTGATGTTTTCTGCTAGGACTGCCCCAAGGAGTGCATATGGAATTTGGGGAATATGTTTTTGAATAAGGGTCTGGTCACCCTAGTACAGTTGCACGAGATGCAATGCATAGAAACGTTACCTAGAAGGGGTGTCCTGCTGCCAACACAAAAAATTGGCAAAAAAAAGTGCTTTTGTTGCTGTAGCTTATGTCCTATGAGGCATAAGGGTACTGGCAATAGCACTTCATTGTCTGTATAATGAAGCCTACATAAGGAAGGTTTACCGATACAACAATACAGGTATAGCTATGCCACCAAATGTTTTCTTGTGTAGAAAAGGCCTGCAGAGCACAATCACTCTGTAGTTGTGAATACAAAATGGTATTCTCCATCATTCCCAAATAACTACCAGTTATTCATCAATAACGAAGCTTCCACTCAAGGAGCAGAAACAATTTTATCTAACTTGGGTGGCTAATCAGAGGGAACAGTACACAGACATGTCACTGAGGGTATGTCTACACTACAGAGTTAGTTCGAACTAACTTAGTTCGAATTAGTTAATTCGAACTACCGGTAAGCTAATTCAAACTAACGCGTCTAGAACTAAAAACTAGTTCGAATTAGCATTTTGCTAATTCGAACTAGCATGTCCACATTAAGTGGACCCTGAACAGGGCTTAAGGATGGCTGGAAGCAGTGCAGGCAGGGCATGAGAGGAGGACTTAGAGCGTGGAGATGCTGTCTCAGGCTAGCCGAGGGCTGCGCTTAAAGGGACCCGACCCCCACCCCGGACAGACAGTTCTCAGGGGTGCCCCGCTTGAAAACCAGTCCCGGCTTGGATTGCCCGGAGTGCCCACACTGGGCACATCACAGCACTCGGCCATCAGCTCAGCTGCACTTGCCGCAGGCTGCCATCTGGGGAGAGGGGGCAATTGGGGGGCTGCAGGAGAGCTTCCACCTCCAGAAGCCCACAGAGCCAGCCCAGTCCTCCCCATCGGGGGCTAGTACCCCATTCCTCCCTCACCTCCTTCCACTTACCCTTCCCTAGCCCCTTTTCTTGATGTACATAATAAAGGACAATTGTGTCCAAAAGTGGAATCTGTCTTTATTGAACAAAACTGGGAGAGACTGGGAAAAGGAGGTGGGATATGGGAAGAGAGAGGGTGGAAGAGGGGAGGGCAACTACAATGATCAGGGGTTGGGAACAGGTCCCATATGAAGAGAGGCTAAAGAGACTGGGACTTCTCAGCTTAGAAAAGAGGAGACGGAGGGGGGACAGGATAGAGGTCTCTAAAAACAGGAGTTGGGTGGAGAGGGTGCATACAGAAAAGTTCTTCATTAGTTCCCATAAAGAAGGACTAGAGGACACCAAAGGAAAGGAATGGGGAGCATGCTTCAAACTAGTAACAGAAAGTTGTTCTTCACAAAGCAAAGAGTCAACCTGTGGAACTCCTTGCTGCAGGAGGCTGTGAAGGCTAGAACGAGGAACAGAGTTTAAAGGGAAGTGAGATCAAGTCATGGAGGTTGGGTCCATGGAGTGGTATTAGCCAGGGGGTAGGAGTGGTGTCCCTGCCCAAGGTTTGTGGAAGGCTGGAGAGGGATGGCACGAGACAAATGGCTTGGTCACTGTCTTCGGTCCATCCCCTCCAGGGTCCCTAGGGTTGGCCGCTGTCGGCAGACAGGCTACTGGGCTAGATGGACCTTTGGTCTGACCCAGGACGGCCATTGTAAGCTCAGGGCTCAGGGTCGGGGGTCTCAGTGGACCCCCTTGATTTTCATGCACACCTGCTCCTGGGTGGCCAGGCTGGCAGCTCTCCTGCCCAAGCGGGCCACTTTCCTGTGCCTAGTGCGGAGATCGTGGACGACGTCCACGATGTCCGCACTAGCCCAGGCGGGTGCCCGCCTCTTGCGGTCCCGGGCAAGCTCCCGGGAGCCGCCAGCCTGGTCCCAGGAAGTGGGGGAGGGCTGGGGGGCATCGGGTGGCTGGCTCGATCCGTGCCAGGTGCAGGGTCTGCTGGCTGGGTGCTGGCAGGCTTGCACCTGGCACGGGCACCGTAGCCAGCCCGTGCCCCTTTAAGGGGTCCGGGGCCAGGAGGGGGGCATAGAGTTTCCCTGGTGTTGGCCAGAGTGGCCACCAGGGAAACCTGGGGAGGGCTAGCCTCCCACTAGTTCGAATTAAGGGGCTACACAGCCCTTAATTCGAACTAGCTAGTTCGAACTAGGCTTAATCCTCGTAAAATGAGGTTTACCTAGTTCGAACTAAGCGCTCCGCTAGTTCGAACTAAGTTCGAACTAGCGGAGCGCTATTGTAGCGCCTATGAAAGTTAGTTTGAACTAACGTCCATTAGTTCGAACTAACTCTGTAGTGTAGACATACCCTGACAGAAGTTTGTTTGCATAAATTATTTGGCAGATGCATACAAACAACAAATAGGATGGTAGAAATCAGGTGCAGTTTGAGAACACCTCCCACACAGAAAAGTAGTTTAATTGGTCAAACATTACATTCACAATGAACAACGCGACACTTTTTAATCTAGAGAACTAATCTTGAATCCCAAGCTCAGTCTGTGAGTACAGGGAGTATTTTGCAAATCAGTTTACAATGCTGCCAACTGGCAGTAGACTCTTGCAAAATTTCTGATCCGCTGAAGTCATTCCTCTACTACTGCCTTTCTGTGTCAGTGCATCAGGGAATATAAGAAACGAAAAATGATGAGCTGGCCAGTTGAGTGCCTACTGTTTGGCAGGGCATTTGGAGGACTCCAACAGGCACTGTCGCCTTAGCTGAGGGCAGGCCTATATAGGCCAATATACACTGGTTAAAGTAGATTTAAACTAGAAGGGGATCTCTAGACATCATGGAAAGGTGTGAAAGAATTTTGTTCCCCCTAAGGGTATGTCTACACTACCCCACTAGTTCGAACTAGCGGGGGTAATGTAGTCATCCGCAGTTGCAAATGAAACCCAGGATTTGAATTTCCCAGGCTTCATTTGCATGAAGCCGTCCGGCGCCATTTTTAAATGCCGGCTAGTTCGGATTAGGCTTCTAATCCGAACTAGCTAGTCCATGCCGTGTATAGCCGCGCGGCACGGGGTCCGAACTAGCCGGCATTTAAAAATGGCGCCGGCCGGCTTCATGCAAATGAAGCCCGGGAAATTCAAATCCCGGGCTTCATTTGCAACCGCGGATGACTACATTACCCCCGCTAGTTCGAACTAGCGGGGTAGTGTAGACATACCCAGAGTCAGAGAGGAGAGGAAACTTGCTTCTGTTTTTCACCCCTATACATGCGATATTGTCTTCCTCCCTTTAAACTGCTACTATGGCAGTCATTCCACTAAAGTGCTTGGAAGCAAAATTATGTCCAAAAGAGCAAACATGTCCCACTGTTCACAGAGTGAAACCAACCCAACACTATAGGTTGTAAGACTGTTTGTGCTTCAGGTTTTCAGGGAGGCAAATGTTTTTTATCACATGCTTAAAAAGAGAGCACTGGATAAATCCTAGCCCAACCAATATTTGGCTCCTAAGACATTTTGGAATTAAACTTTCATATGCTGTGCACCCCACTGAGCCCCTATGTAAAACTTAGTGGAGAAGAGGCATCACTGATGAGGAGAAGCAGCAGATCAAATCTCGGATTCAATTAGAAGGATTTCGGGGTTCAAATGTGAATATGAGAAGGTATGGTAGGGATTGGAGGGGCACAGAGAAGAGGCTGGGAAAGGAAGGAGCTTTGTGAGAGGTTAGATGGAGTGCAAACTTTAGAGCTCAGGTAAGGTTCAGATAATCACCGAGATTTTTCTAGGCTTATCTGAACCAAACCTGTGTAAGCTTTTGAAATCTCCCCCTCCCTCTCTGTTCTAGAATGCCATGTATCTCAATCAGTTCAGCTGTAACGTCAGATACAGGCAGGACACCACTAAACAATGCTTGGCACAGCTGAGTTTAGCTTCATTGCCTAAATACACTCTGAAAAAAGAAGAATGTCCTCAGTAGCTTCTTATGTCTCCTGCTGAGTGAAGTATATTCTGGCAAGCATCTGTGCCTCTTGGCCACAGAGGGATTAGCATTCTGTTTACATGTGCCTTGTCAGGTTAGGCAAACTCCTAATAGTGCTAAAGTGCATGCGAGTTTTTGACAGCATTTCATAAGAAAACCTTTCCCTAACCTGTCTTTAGCGTGACATTTTGAGCTTTACCCAATTCTGTTTGCTTATATTATTTAAAATATGGATTATTTTAAATGAGTTTACAGTGCAGAAGAGCTGCTTTCAGCTACAATTTGTTCAGCTGGAGACTGGTTCAGATGATTTCTCTCCATAGCCCCATGAACGTGAATGATTTTCAGTTAGTCCATGGAATGAATGAGAGAATAGAGATAGCTGGAGGGGTGGAAAGTGGGGTGACACTTTAAATGAGATTCTTCTTGAATCATCTGGTTATTAAAATATTCTTGTTTATTCCTTGTATATTAGGGTAACACTAGAGACCCCAACAATGGTTGAGGGCCCATTGGCCATATCTACACTGGTGGCTTCTCAAGGGTTCTTGTGCAAGAAGTCTTGCGCAAGAACACGTTGACACTACCATGTGCGAGCTGTGCTTTTGCGCAAGAGCATCCATGGCAGTGTGGACGCTCTCTTGCACAAGAAAGCTCAGATGGCCATTTTAGTCATAGGGCTTTCTTGCACAAGAAATCCCTGCCGAGCATCTATACTGCCCTCTTGCGCAAGAGCTCCTGCGCAAGAGGGCTTACACCTGTTAGGAAAGAGCATAGCTCTTGCGCAAGAAGCCCTCTCTTACCACGCCATATTGTAAATTTCCTTGCGCAAGAGCAGGCGGGCAGTGTGGATGCTCTGTGGGTTCTTGCACAAGAACGGCTGTACTTGCGCAAGAAGCTGCGAGTGTAGACATAGCCATTGTGTTAGGCCCTACGTAACCACATAATACGATGAATTCCCCATCTTGAAAAGCTTAGAATCAATGCTTTGTGGATCAAAATTAAGAGGGTACAACTGTTGTTAGATCAAATGTGCACTACTGAATCAAATAAAGCCTAGCATAATTCAGCAAGGGAGAAATTTGAGCATTTTTTACAGTTTCCTTTCCTCTTTCATGTCTGTCTTCATGTCATATTTTACTTAGCATGTACTCCCTGAATTAGTCCATAGCATCCTCAGCTGTATCCAAAAAATCCATTAATTTTTTCTATGACACCAACGAGAAAGTTGCTAATGATACTGCCTAGGGAGAGGAGCAACTTTGTATGCTTTATCACCCTCTTTTTCCCGTTGTCTTTTGCTTGTTTTTTCAGAATGTATGGTACACTCTTCAGGGCAGACACTATGACATCCTATGTTTACGGGCAGTGACTACCAGTGGTGGATACTACCTGACTTCACATGACTAATTCTGATAACTGGAGTAGGTTATTTTTCATACACTATTGTTTATAAAATTAAGGTGGCTAATAAGCCCTGTCCCCTGGGAATATGCTGGATGTCTGGGTGTCTTCAGTCCTCTCCTCTTCTGACTATCTCCCACTGCTTGAGCTCATATGGTTTAACACTCCATCTCTGCACAGATGGTTTCCCCATCTTCCTTTCAACACTCAGTGCAATCTTAAATGTCCAGATGCCTTCCAGACACCTCCTCCTGGATGGCCTGTCATCACTTCATACACAGCATGGCAAAAACCTTACTTAGCATCTTTCCTCCAAATCCTTGTGCTCTCCCTCTGTTCTCCACCCTTGTGATGAGCCCCATTCTCCTCTCCATTGCACAAGGCCACAATTCTGAATTCATAAGTGACTCATCTCCCCGCCTAGGGACACTGGAACAACTTATATAGTGGGGGTGCTGAGAGACATTGAACCAAATAGTAAACCCTTTATATGATAGAAATCCCTTCAAATCCTTCAGATGCAGCAGTATCCTCTATACTTCTAATTCTAGCACTTATGTCTCAAGCCTGTCCACACTGATGTTTAGGTGTGCTGAGTTCTTATCATGCATCTGTACAAATGCATGGCTGCCAATGCGGTAACCATTCTCATTTTCCTTTGCTTTCAGATGCTTCTCAGAAGGCCCATCCCTAAGATTCTGAGCACTTTTATGATCCCCACTCCTTTTTTTTTCCTGCTTAGGTCTTTCAAGCAAGAGGTAAAAATTAAGGCCCACATTCAGATGTGTCTGCAATTTTGTTGACTCAGAACTTGGCCCGAATTGCAGAGGTGCTGAGTTTTCATGTCTAATTTCACTCAGCTGGAGCTGGTGGTGACCCTTGCTTCTGAAAAACAGGTGCTAAGTTTCTCAGAATGCATAATCTAAAATGGCACCATACAGACCAAGTGAACTCTTGGAAAAAAATCTGTCCCTTGCCATTTTGCTCTTTCCCCATTTCACTAAGAAGTGAACCAGCTGCAAAAGACCTCACAATCAAGATTTAATACAGAAAAGTAAAATACCAGAAAAATCCTCAGCGTCACATTCAGTGACCTGCACTGTCATTTAAAAAATACAATTGTAGAAACCCTTGAACTAAAAAGTTCCATCTTGCAATTGGCATAGTTTTTGTTTTAAATGCTTATCAGGAGCTTATTTTGGCTTGACATGGTAGGTGTAACTTTACCTCTCCACACAGAAATCAGCACTTCAGTTTATCAGTACTTTATGGAGTACATGTTCTGATAAACATAACATACCCCAAACAGCAATATTAGGAGCGCGGATGGACCCTCAAATAGAACAGGCCACTCCTATGCAGTTCTAAATGAAGCAACACCCAATATTCATTCCATGTTTGGACACCCCTTCCCTCCATTCAATGAAACCCATACTTCCTCTTTGTCTACTGCAGGCACTAAAAGGTCGAGTGACATGTCTAAGGATAGAAAGGTCAGGATAAATTCCCTTTTCATGACAGCTGCAAGTCACTGTAAACCAGTCAGATCTAATACAATCAGGATCTGGGTTAAATTTCACATTAAAAATGCAGATTTGGATGTTTTAAAGTGTGTTGCCCACTTCAGCACAATGGTGGCTACTGCTTCTGCTGAGTCAAAGGATGTGACAAAGCCCGAGCACTTTCCACAGACTGTTGGTCAGGAGACAGCCCTTTCAACAAATATTAATGGTGATAAGTGCAGCTTGTTTGCAGTATGTTTGGAGCTACACTAGAGAGAGAGACTAGTTTTTGAGTTTACATAGAGCTCTCCTGAAGAATTTTCTTCCTTTTAAAGAAATTTTTTTCCATGTGTGCATTGAGAGCTGCTAAGTGGAAGTTCGGAACCCACTGGAACTGCATCGCTTCTATCTCGGGACTAGAAAACTCAGAAGAGTTCATGTTTTGGTCACAAATCAGTACATCATTTTCTCCACCCTGACACTAGCTCAGGAGAGGCTGATTCAAGTGAAACATTCCACCCCTGCAGCCTTTGGGTAAAAAATGCTTATGGACAACAGCTTCCTCACATGGGAATCCTTTAAGACTCACCTTAAGAGATTCACATGTGGAGATATATATATACTTTTATCAACACACTGCACCTGCAAAATGCAAATGGAGAAATCCAAAGGCAAATATTAACACTCAACATTGTATGGATTTGGAACAAGGAGGAGGATTTAAAATCTTTTTAATAAATGGCAGTTTGCTATAGGTATAATCTGGTTCTTGTGTGTTTCATTCTTCTTAGCAGGAACCTGATCTCATCCCCTTAGAACTGCACTGGGAACTCATAGAAAAAGACAAGTAGTTCCTTTCAGCCTGATTGAATTCAGAAATACAGATGCAAAGGCATTTGACATCAACCTTTGAAGTAAAACTCCAGGGATGGAACTCTGTAGCAAATACACGAGCAAGCAGAATGGCAACTATTGTATGTAAAACATGATAAGGTGATGGTGGGATATACAGGCCATGTTTCCACTGTAACTAGATGTGTAATTGCCAGAACAGGTAGAACAGAACAGAACAGAACAGAACATACATGTTCTGGCTATCTCTGACTTAGTGTGCTAAAAATAGCAGCATAGTAACAGTAACATGGGCAATTGCCCAGCTAGAATCTCGATTGGGATTGTAGGCAGTGTGTGTGAGGTGAATGCTTTACAGCATTAGAGGAATGTTGTGTGCCTGTTAGTAAAGCCCACATTGCACACTGGCTTTTTGACTGAGCTGTGCCACACACTGGCAATAACATATCACATTACATAATGCAGCAATACCGCCTCTCTTCTTTTGGAATCACATTCCTTGGACACAAGTCCTAAACCCTCCTTTGTGGCCAGGCAGGGCCTTTCGTGAACCAGAACAACTGTGAATCCACTACCATGGAGAAATAGAATTTGGGCCCTTCCATATGACTCCCTTTCTGGAAGGAAAAGTTGGAAATGGGTTGGTTAATATAGGTTTGAAATAGCACCCACAGAGCAGTTCTGCTGCTGCGACTCCTGGACAGCCTGGAGCAAGGGTTCTGTCCCCTTTCTTACCATAATGAGCCCTTCAGCTTAGCCTGGCCAGTTAGTCTTAGTGCAGGGACTGGGGAAGGATTTAGGCCTTCGTGTCAGGAAACAACTTTCTGAAGAACCAGTGCTACAAACCAGTTCTCTCTGTCCCTTAGTCACCATTTGCTGCAGAAGTTCTTCTTTGATCCACTCTTTTCTCCTTATTGACCTTAGCAGAGCCAATAATTTTCTCCTTTTGGCTATGTCTATATTGGCAAGATTTTGCGCAAATATTCTTTAACGCAAGACTTTTTGCATTAGAGTATTCGAGTAAGAGAGTGTCTACACTGGCATGTGCCTTTGCACAAAATATGTGCTTTTGCGTAAGAGCATCCGTGCCAGTGTAGACACTCTCTTGCGCAAGAAAGGTCCGATGGCCATTTTAAACATCGGGCTTTCTTGCACAAGAAATTGATGTTGCCTGTCTACACTGGCCTCTTGCGCAAGAACAGTTGCGCAAGAGGTCTTATCCCTGAGCGGGAGCGTCAGAGTATTTGCGCAAGAAGCACTGATTTTATACATTAGAACATCAGTGTTCTTGCGCAAGTACTTGTGGCCAGTGTAGACAGGTGGCAAGATTTTGCGCAAAAGCAGTCACTTTTGCACAAAATCTTGCCAGTGTAGACATAGGCAAATTTGAGTCTAGTTCTGCAATCTTCACTCCACAAGATGAAATATGACCTTTTGCTAGCCGTCACTGAGTCCTTGATTTTGGTTGAGGCATTAAGTCAAAATCTAATACAAATTAAAGAAGCTAATATAATTTGTATTCAGTAATCTAGCCAGCCTTCACTGTCCTTCCATGAACTTGTTTTAAAGGTTGATTTTTGTCCTGTTATCTTGTACATTACCTTCAGCTTGATGGGTCTGTTAATAAATATTAAAGTTGTATAGAAACCCAAATTGTTCAAGCACTTTATAAGTATGAAAGAAGATGAGTTCCTGCCTGAATGACATTAAAATCTTGGGTCTCCGCTTGCAAATACGTAAGCATGTATATAACTTTACTTATGTAGGTAGTCCCCATTAGAGCAGGTCACAAATGAAAAATCTAGTTTGGTTAAAATTTCAAAGTTTTCATTTGAAAGGCTCACAACAGACTCTTGCTTCTTTTGTTTAAAATCAAATATTAACTAGCTCTAATTCCATGGAGTCCCGTCCACACATGGGGCTATCCATGCTCTGCTTGGTGCAGCTCCAGTTTTGGACTTGAGGGGCATTTTCCATTTCCTGAAGCTATTGCTTCTAAACAAGTCCTGGGAGCTCTTTAACATACAACAGTGATTGTTTTTCTGTCATAAAAAATATTTAAACTCTTTTAGTCTGTTCTGCTGTATGGTCCACAGAGTTTATTTTTTATTTTGGGGGTTTTTTTCTGTCTGTCTGTTTGCAGACAAGGTACCATACTTCCAGAGAAATTCATTTTTTTTTTGCATCAATGTAAAACTGTGAAATTGTTATTATGAGTTATGATGGGACTAGAGTAAAGTACTTCTCATCATAAGTATGAGGCTCACAATGTGGCTTGGCCATAAGTGCTTAGTTGCATTCATTTGGGTTTTGATTTGATTCTTTTTATGGCCTGGTCCTTTGTTATGATCCTGTGGCTCTACTGTCTTTGAACACTAACAATTTTCATAATTAATAGTCATTTTGGAGGCTTAATTTCTTTTAAGTACTGTTCAGTCTATAGGGAGCCTGTGTTCCTTGTTGATTCTCTCCTCTTTTAAGGCACTTTTCTTTGGCATATTACTCCATTTACAATATTCTACTTGAGATATTCTTTTTTGCTCATATTCAGCTACTCAAAGGATTCCATAGGGTAACTCCACTGTATGAAAATTTTCAGAGTGCAGGAAATTATTAGGGTGATTAGTGGATGACTACACTGAGATAGTGAGTTTGTATAATTTGCATCAGGTTCTGACAAGACCTGGATGCTAGCTTGCAGCCTTTTCACAAGGAGGATGCTTTTCTAAGTTCTGTTTTTCTTGACCAGGCTGGCTCCACACAAACAGACATATTGTGCTAGATCCACAACGGTGTAAATAGCTGCAGCTCCCTTGAATTTATGCCAGCCAAGGCTCTGGCCCATTGCCTGAAGATACAGGAACTGTAACCAAGCCTCTCTCATGCACCATTTAGATCATTTAAACATTGGCTTTTTTCATTTGATGAATTCCTCTTCTGAATGCAGAGGAGGAACCTTGCTACATTTGGGATTGTACAATTTTTACATATTAGCTTTTCAACATCACCCAGAAAGTTTTCCTGCCTCAGATAAAATACAGGAGTCAGGTACTGGGAAACTTCCAAACAAATCTCAGACATGATGCAACACAGGGGGAAAGAACACCGAATGGAGGTCAGACAGGGGCAACATTGCTGACATGGTGTGGTTACTCAGCAAAAGTTCATCCGCAACATGATGGCACAGGGGAGGATTGGGGTGGGGTTTTTTTTAAGAGATAACCAGCTGATTAAATCTTCTCAGTTTTCTTATTGGAAAAGTCTTATTGGACTTCATTATCAGTTCCTAACTCAGTACCTTACCGAGAGGTTTGTAAACATCTTTTGAAAACCATAAGATGATACCCTGCCCCCTTTCCTGGCATTCCGGGGTAAATTTTTCCTGGAGACAAACATCAGTTGAGCCTGCACTAATGACAATCTTACACTGTAACTACACCTAGTGGTTTGTCTAGAAAACTGCCACTTTGCTCTGCTTTTACATGAAGGGAAACCAGAAGACAGGTTATAAAATGTTAACAAAACGACACTGTAATGGAACTGTAAAATTGTCATTTTCTTTTTTAAGGCAATTAAGCTGCACCTGCAATAATGAACTGACTCCAACTATTCTGCATCAACTCCAACTATTCTGCATCAGCTGTCCCTGTATGAAATGTGTACATTAAGCACTAATGTTCATGTAAAACATTGCAGTAGATACCTGAGTGTTCACTTTTTTATTACAATATTGGTAAGATACACGTGTATATTCTTGTGTGGAGCAATATGAATAAGTATCTGTGCACTTGTGGTGATTCCTGTATTTTAGAATCACACCTAAACCCTATACAGCAACAGGACTTGTGTATTTAACATATATATTTACCTCTGTTGTTGTTTATAAGTATCGGTAATGCAAATAAAGCATAATACAAAACAAACAAGATAAGTATTGCACAACTGTTATATTAGTCTCAATTACTAAAAAGATAATATGGTTTAGTAACTCAGCTGCTATCCTGGGCTTCAAGAGAATTGGGTTTCAATCCTACTTCTATTACTGCCATATTGTAACCTTAGGCAAATCATAACACACCTATATGTCATGTGTGTCCATCTATAGTGTGAGCTCTACAGAGCAGGGAATGCCTCTTACTATATGTTTGCATAGTGCTGAGCACTATGGTAGCCTTTATATTCTACTGTAATATAAATAATAATGCTATTCCTCAAGAGGAATGTCCTGCACAAACAAATATAGTTTTCATATGCCATGACCTGAATTGCAGAGAGCTATATGAATACAGCCACATTCTCTATCCCTTTCCGCCCCCCCCCCCCCCCCCCCCCCGCACCCGCTCTGTGCCCTTTGGTTAAGTGATCCATTTTCCAGTTAAGCTGTACAAATGCAGTTGGTTTAACTTCAGCAATCCCTTTATTATTTGCAAACTCATACATTTAAATTTAATCATAGTCATAGTATAAGCCAGTGGTTTTGAAACTATGTGATATTGCCCAGTGGTGGTCCATGGAGCATTTCCAGATGGTCCCTGAAGCAGCTTCCATTATAATTGTGAATACTGTATAATTGAAACAAGTGGTGGTCTGGCCATCATAAGGCATTACAACTGTGCATGTGTAAAATTTCAATCAGCGCTCCCTTGTATACTTGCCAGAACTCCAACTGTATGCCTCTGCCTGTTTGGAATGCAGCATAGGTTGCAAAGGTTGTTAAAAATTCTCTTTGTCAGGCATTTCTTTAGGGTATCTTCAACTATACATGATCAAACTTTTTGACAACGCCAAATCTAAAATAAACCAAAACAGGCAGCCAAACAAAACCAAGTGGCAAGGTCATCTGTACGACATTGCCACCCTCAGGCATTGATAAAATCATGTCAGGCCTTTTGAAATCTCGTGGTTTTAAGTCGGTCATGATTTTTAAACACAGTTACATTGTTACACTTTAAGGGACACTCAAGTCATGTTTGTAACTGAAATGATTGTAAAAAGAAATTTGAATTTTTTTAAAAAGTGAAAGCTGAGATTCTCTCATTCAAGTGACTCCAGTAGCTGGGATTTAAAAAGAAATCAGAATATTGAAGGACTTATGAAAGAATTGCAAAAGTTGGCTTGGTCACAATGCATAAGCTTGGGGGCTGGGGGCAGCAAATGAAGGTTTAGAACTAGAGCTGGTTGGAAAACAGACTTTCCATTCCATGGAAAATACAGCACTTGTTTTTTTTTAAATGCCAATTTCTGAACTAGGAAAGCAATTAAGCATCGAGGGAAGTTTACCTGCGGATGTGGTGGATTCACCATAATTTTAAAGTCTTTAAGAAAAGATTTTTCTGAGATATGCTCTAATCCACCTGTTGGGTGGTGTTAGGGTTGCATGACTGTGATAATCCCTTTAGAGGCTATGAATCTACATATTCCCCAGTTCATCCCCTTACTTCATGGGCCTTGGGCAAAACAGAATAGACTAACATGCTCTTAACACTTGCAGTCTGTGTCACCAGGGCCACTGCATCTCCTTGGCTATCAAGTGTGAGCTGCCATGCCCAGTGTTTTCAAGGCCTACGTCTTTAAATGGAGATTATCGAACAAACAGAAAATATTCTTAGTCAGTCCTTTGCCCCAAGCTTTAGGGCCACCCTCCCAGGGATCATTGGCACCAGTTTCTGGAAGCCTCTCAGCCTCGGACAGCTCTACTCCCCTCCTGGAGTAGCAGTCACAGGTCTGCTTCCCTAAACCTTTACTCAAGAGATCCACCATAGATGCTAGCTTTGCTCCATTGTGACTTTTCCTCCCCAGCACTTAGCCTGTTCTCAGTCCTTCCTCCCTCAGCTGCTGACTAGCCGCCCGTTTACAGGCTCAGATGTAGCTCAACCCTCTTTAATTGGCTGCATTGGGCTCACCTGTTCCAGTCCAGGAGGGCCAGGCTTAGTTTATCCTCAGGGAGTAGCTATTCTGTGATGCTCTGTGTTTGATAACGACTATAATTAGGCCTGCAGGCTTGTCACAGTGAGGAAACTGTCATGGATACTGTGATTTTCCCATTTGTCCATGACTTGTCTTTGTGCCCATGATTTTATAAACTCACCTTGCAGCAGCAACTCCTGTCTCATGACCCTGCGACAAGTTCCCTGTTCTAGACATTGTAACCAAGTGCATGGGTTGCAGAGTCTCTCAGTCATGATGAGGGGTAGCCAGGCCAAACTGGAGCGAGTGGTGTTCCAATCTGGCACACAAGGTCACAGTCACTGTGCAGTTTGGCTTGGCCATCATAACCATAATAGTGGCAAAAATGAGCAAAATGTGAGTGGTTCTGAGATCCCTTGTGCCAGTTTACAGCATGGGGATCCAGACCTAGCCCTGCAAGAGAAAAGCTGCCACTATGGGATGAGTAGAGAGCATGTTTTGTGAAACACACAGAAAGATCCCAGTCACTGGTGGGCAGGACCAAACCTGGGAGCTTTGGATCCAAGTGCATGAGTCTGTATGGCTTGAGCTAAAAGCCACATGTCCTTTAGCTAAGGCCATAGTAGACTCATTAATCTTTAAGTGGTCTTGGTGCCACTAGAGAGGCCAGAGCACAACTCTGCAGACTATTCTCTCCTGTGGCCCTGCTCCTCATTTGTCACATCATGGTTAGGATTTTTTTTTGTCAAAATGCATGAAATCTGTCAGTTTTGCTAAATTTGCTTTGGGTGCCATGATTTATGATAAACAATTGCCATGACAAATCTGCAGCCCTACTTATAAAGTCATCTCATCTTTATCTGACGCATGAATGATTTGCCACAGCTAGAGATGGGATACCAGGTGGGTTGGACCAGTGCTCTGAGGTGGCACAGACAAGTCTTTTCCTTACATGTTTAGCTGGTGTGTTGTCCTCAGGGACGATGTTATCACTGCATTTGGGGACAGGAAGGACAATTCTTCCAGGTCAGATTATCAAAGGAAGAGGACAGTTGCTTTCCTTTGTAATGTAGCGCATGGTTTAATTGCTAAGATCACCTGGCAATTCCCTGCCACTGTCAGGCCTTCAGTCATTGGTGGTGCTTCAGTCTGTCTTGTTCCTGCCTTTGGCTCACAATTTAGTCTTTTGAGGACTCAAATGTTTTGGTTTAACTGAAGTTGTTGGGTTCAACATCGGAATGATTCAGTGGAATTTAATGGCTTGTGGCATGCAAGAGATCCGACTAAATGAGCTTTCTTGCCTTACCCTCTGTATAAATAATGTTTTACTATTATATAAAAGTCTAGTATGAAATGAATTGAAATTCTCAAGTCAGAATGAAACATTTTGCCTTAATGAAAAGAAATATGTTCATGCTATTGAAATAAAATGAGAAAAATCAAAATAATTTTTTTGATGTTTATCCCTCTGGAAAATTTCTTGATGTGAACAATTCTTGCAACACATTTTAATTTCTCCTAAGTGCAGTACTTTCACTTGCTCTTCATGTTGTTGCTCTCAGATGAATTTTCCAATTAATCAAGATATTTCTGAATTCTAATCCTGTTCTCCAAAGTGGTTGCATTTCCCCCCACCCCCAGTGGTTTGGTGTGATCAGCAAATTTTAAAAGTATACTCTCTACACCATTATCCAAGTTATTAATGAAAATATTGACCAGTGCCAGCGTAACCCACACACCTAGGCTATGTCTACACTCGCGGCTTCTTGCGCAAGTACAGCCGTTCTTGTGCAAGAACCCACAGAGTGTCCACACTGCCCACCTGCTCTTGCGCAAGTAAATTTACAGTACGGCGTAGTAAGAGGGGGCTCCTTGCGCAAGAGCCACACTCTTTTTTGACAGGTGTAAGCCCTCTTCTGCAGGAGCTCTTGCCCAAGAGGGCAGTGTGGACGCTCAGCAGGGATTTCTTGCGCAAGAAAGCCCTATGGCTAAAATGGCCATCAGAGCTTTCTTGCGCAAGAGAGCGTCCACACTGCCATGGGCAAAAGCACAGCTCGCACATGGCAGTGTGGACGTTTTCTTGCGCAAGACTTCTTGCACAAGATGTTCTTGAGCAAGAAGCCGTGAGTGTAGACATAGCCCTAGTGTGGTTACTGAGCAATGCAAGTGGTACCTAGACCACAGCTACAATTAAGACCAAGAGACCTCTACAGTATGGGCTGGGAGCCAGCTGGTTTTTAGCTCAGAGGGTAGAGGCACCTATACTCAGCTCCAGAAGTCCCAGGTTCAAATCTGCCTGGTGGCTGTTACATCAGACCACTGCAGGACCACACTACATATTGCCTAAACAAAGTGGAGTCATGTGGCAGCTTAAAGACTAACAGATTTATTTGGGCATAAGCGTTCATTGACAAAAACCCACTTCGACAGTCTGTTAGCTTTTAAGGTTCCACACTACTCCTCAATGTTTAGGCATATGTTGTCTGTCTTGGGTCTGGTACTGGTCAATATTTTCATTAATGACTTATTTTTTTGGATTTAGATTAATACGGTTATCCTTTTGATCCCAGATAGGCCTGTGACACTATGACCCATATTTTTTCATAGTAATATTATGATATGA
This sequence comes from Pelodiscus sinensis, assembly GCF_052426305.1. Taxonomy (NCBI): domain Eukaryota; kingdom Metazoa; phylum Chordata; order Testudines; family Trionychidae; genus Pelodiscus; species Pelodiscus sinensis. The sequence continues at coordinate 37,609,278 of NC_143054.1, read as the reverse complement.
ATGTGGCATAATTAAAATGTACTAGAAAGTCTTACCTTGCATTCCTTGGGTCCAGCCTGGGGCAGAGGTGAGGCTATGGATCCTGGCTATGAGCAGTGTTGAGGGGAGCACCCTAGCCACCAGCTTTGCCCCAGGACCTTCTCAGGGTGGGGGTGGGCTACAGAGGCCACAGGCCACCTGCCAGCATTTCCCAGGATAGATCAGGGTATGAGCTACTGCTGGCCAGTAGCTTCCCGCTAGGGTGCTTACTGCCCTCTCTGTGGTCATTCCATAATATAACTTCCTTCTACCAGAGCCTCCCTTTCTATTTTATGAGAAACAATTGAATTCTTGGCATATCTTATTGTCCTGGGAAACCCAAACCCTGACTTTGCTTTAAGTTAGGAGAAGAGGAAGCTGCATACCAAATGTGGTGGTCCTAACTCTCATTGTTTAGGAGTAGTTCTGGAACAAATGGACAGACAGACAGACAGATGCACATCAGTGTTACATAGAGGCTGAGAATCACAGGTGTAATCTGTTCAGAAGAGATAAAATAATCAATAAATATTAATAAATATAATAATATTATGAATAATCAATGTGGTCTCATTTTACCTGCATGTCCTTTCTAGGAAATACCCTCAGTTTTCCAGGTAGGGGACTAACATTCTAATTAATCCATTCAGCACATAAACAAATGATCCAACAGCTATTCAGTAAGCAAACAAAGAAGGAACCAAAGGCCCAGATCTTTAAAACATAAATAACTTATAAGTTAAAAAGAAATGTTTTCAGGAAACACACAGCTCTTTCTTCAAATGCAGCCATAAGGGCACTGTCTTCCTAGCCCCATATTTTAAGATTAAAATGTTTGTAATAGATATCTTCATGTCTAACATTGTCACAAAAGCCTGCTCATGCCTTTAATTGGCTTTTCAGCGGCATTTTGTTGTTGTTACTTAGATTTATTTAAATGCCTATTGAATGCTAAAATCTTCAGCCTATACAATACCTTCCTACTAGGATGGAAACCAGCAATCCTTGCCAGTCAATCCTTGACTTCAATCTAATTCGGGTCATGTTGAGCTAATAAGAATTTTTGGATAGAAGCAACCCGTTCCTGGAGACAATCCAGTAAAGAGCAATAAAAATGATTAAAGGTCTAGAAAACATGACCTATGAGGGAAGACAGAAAGAATTGGTTTGTTTAGTTTGGAAAAGAAAAGACTGATATAGGACATTATAGCAGCTTTTAAGTACCTAAAAGGGTGTTACAAGGAGGAGTGAGAAAAATTGTTCTCTTTAACCTCTGATGATAGGACAAGAAGCAATGGGCTTCAATTGCAGCAAGAGAGGTTGAGATTGGACATTAGGAAAAATTTGCTGTGAGGGTGGTTAAGCACTAGAATAAATTGCCTAGAGAGGTTGTAGAATCTCTATCACTGGAGCTATTTAAGAGCAGGTTATTCAGGGATAATCTAGATGGTGCTTGGTTCTGCCGTGAGGGAAGAGGACTGGACTTGATGACCTCTCAATGTCCCTGCCAGTTCTAGCATTTTATGATTCTATAATTCATCCACCTTCCTCCTAGAAGCTAAATTCACGATTGTCTAAAAACTCTGAACATAACATCAAGTTTTATCAATGTGCACCCAGCCTAAGAGCTGGCATTATCTGGAAGCACAATCTAACACCATTATTAAAATAAACTCTTGGAAAAAGCGAGAGAAGCCCTTTACAAAGTGTCAGAGTATATATTTTTCATCTAGTTCCCATTTGACTGTGATAACAAAATATATTAATTTTGCATATTTGTTAAACTATTTGGAGTGTTGCAGTATGTCTGGAAAAATCTATGTGGTGTTGGTACTGTCAGATCTTGTTTGCCTCAGTACATCTTTGAATAAGCGCCCAACCCTGTACATAGCTTTGAGTCATAATAGCCAACAAAGACGAGTCAAGCTTTAAACCAGTTCTCTCACTGGGAAAGTATTTCTTTAGGCCAGACAGTCATTCTGTACTTATTTACTCAGTTAAGTTAGATCTATGACCTGAAGATATATAACTGAGGATGTGATTAATCAACAATGACTGTCAAAGTGTTTCCTCAAAGAAGCCTCTATAGTCTGATCAAACAAACAGATATATTAAAAATCACTGCTGCAAAATTATTGCTGCACTTGAAATTCTCCATAAAGTACATGTACATTTTGGAAGTAAATAGTACACATACATAGGAAAAGCAGGTAACATCATGTTTCCATGCTGTCTACACAGTGGGAGGCTGATGGGAGCAAACACATCTGTTAGTTTCCCTTACTCCTCACAGTGAGCAAAGTACTGGCACCAACGGGGGTGCCCTCTGAGTTTGATCTTCTATGTAGTATAGATTGTGCCCTAGGAGGAAAATTATGATAATGGGTCTGTCATGATCATGAGGGTTAGTCAGCAGCCTGGGGACTAAGGGGTTAACTATACCTAAGCCAGGTCGAGTTGGCCAATAGGAATGTAGCTAGGAATTTCAAACTGGGACAAAGGAATTTGGGGGTTTTCCCTCCTTTATCTCTGGGGCAGTTTCTCTCTAGCCACTGAGGGGGACAGACAGAATGTCTCTCTCCAAGAAAAGAATTCACTATCTGTAAGTAAGGTAAAGTTTAGATAAATCCATTAGATTTTATTGTTTCATGGTTTGGAAAATGGGATCTGATGTCTGTGTCTGCCTTAAGCTTACCCTTCTGTCTGCCCCTCCCCTAGGCAGCACAGAAAACAAGAAAAAAAAACAACAAGAAAGAAAACCTGCAAATGAGACTGTGTAAATGAGATCAGAATGTAACCCTACATTACCTCATCACACCACACTCATGATGAGATTGTGTTGCATATGTTGTCAATATTTTCATTAGAAATGCATATTTTCTACTCTCTATCTACACACGACCACATGCAAAAATGAATCTGAGGAGGTTTAATTAAAAGCTTACCCTTCAACCATGGAATGGGACTCTAGGATAACCAGAATCATTGTCAGGATAGTAGCTCTCCAAGGAATCTTTCCTGTAAGGACCTAATCCATAAAGATGCTTAGCACTCACATGCCCCATTTATGTCAACGTGGGTTGTAGGTGACCCTAAATTAAAAATGAACCAACAACATGTATTCTGGTAAGGAGAACATTGTTGCTGGAAGTGTTGTCTTTCAGCAGAGAGCTCTTGACCACTTTTTCACATTAGAAAAACCACCATACCTTTTAAAAATCCTAGGTTTTGGCTTCTTAGCTGAATTTCTGTTGACAAATTATATTGTGTCTGCCTGATATCTTTCTGCAGTTTCCTTGGCAATACAAGTGCCCAATACTGGTTTAGATTCAAATGAAGATCTGCAGCCCAGCTAGGTTCTGGCGCATTGAGGGGCTACTCTGTATCTTTACATTTCCCAAGGCAGTGATATACAAGTTATATGTATGGCCAGAAACCCTGCACTACATCACACAGATTTTGTACTAGGCATGGTTATGCCAGACAAGACTGAGCTAACGTGATGAGATGCAGGAAGCAGCTGAAAAGAACTTGTAATGCTCATTGTGAAACAAGTGTACACTTTGGGGTGGTTGTTAGATCCTGGTCAACCCCTGGGTGCCCAAGTGGAGGCCTTTGCCCAAAGCACACTCCCTGCTCTCCCATCTGCATCTAGCAAACCAAGTGAGACTTGCTCTTTGACACGGACCTTGTCACAAGTATCCATGCTTTGTCACCTCAGGATTGGATTGGTATACTGCCCTGTACATGGGGCTATACTTTGTCAACATCTGGAAGCTGGAGGTAGGCCACAATGCCACAGCCCACATACTGAGTAGAATTATACATTGGGAGAGCATATTAGACCAGTGCTCTGTGATTTGCACTGGTTTCCTGTAAGCTTCCAGATGGAATTCAAGGTGTTGGTTTTAATGCTATAAAGCCCCAAATGGTTTGATGTTCTTTCCCATGATATCTCGCTGCACTTTAAATCAGCAAAGGTGGCTGAGCTGGAGCTCTCTCAAACTAAATGAAAGGAAGCAATTTGTAGGGGGTTTGGATGGAACTCTTTTCCCACATAATGGACTGTCCAAGCCTGGATTTGCTCTAGTTATGTTTTCTTCCTTTATCAAGCCTGCCGAGCTATGTGTGGGTTGAGGTAGATCTATTTATGGTACTATAATTTTTCATGGACAAGACCAGCATCCAGAGTCCTGGATGGGTGCCTACAGATATATATTTTTTTAAATTAAATAAATAAATGCCAAATAAAAGGTACTTTCCCCTTTACTTCCTATGACCATTGCCTCTCAATAGCTTTACTGTCTCTACAGTGTAGAGAAAGCGGGTCAGAAGTATGAATAAAGCTGTTTGGGAGAGCATGTACATGAGCTCTTGGGCCATGAATTAGCCCCCAAACTCCCACATGAGGTATGTCTACACTAGCTCGTTAATTCAAACTAGGTAGGCAAATCAGGCAACCGGAGTTGCAAATGAAGCCCGGGATTTAAATATCCCGGGCTTTATTTGCATGTTCCCATCTGGCCACCATTTTTAAATCCCCCTTAGTCCGAACGAACTGCCCGTGGCTACACGTGGCAGTTTAAAGTTAATCCAAACTAAGTCCTTAGTTTGGATTAACTGTTACTCCTCGTGGAATGAGATGTAACAGTTAATCCGAACTAAGGATTTAGTTCGGATTAACTTTAAACTGCTGCATGTAGCCGCGGGCAGTTCGTTCGAACTAAGAGGGATTTAAAAATGGCGGACAGACAGGAACATGCAAATAAAGCCCGGGATATTTAAATCCCGGGCTTCATTTGCAACTCCGGTTGCCTGATTTGCCTACCTAGCTCGAATTAATGAGCTAATGTAGACATACCCCTGCAGAGTTAGGTGTGGGCCATTTCCCTGTGAACTCATGTCACCAGGTTGAGTTTCATTGGGTTTGTTCAACACTGTACTTGGCTGGGATACATTGCTTGGCTAATGACAGTTAAATTCTTTAGCAAAATTAGTAATGACTATAGCTACATTTTGCTTCAATCTGTAATGTAATTTACATTTTTGTAAAACCTTTTTGATTTTACCTATTATTTATTGGGATTTGTGGTTTGTAAACCAGTATGGCCAGTTATTTGGCAAAACCAGGTTGAAATTCATAAGATCAATATACACAGAAGAGCACAATTGTTTAATAAGACTCAAAATAAGTTAACCAGCTAATAAAATACTACTAATTAAAAATAATCAATGTATGAAAAAATAAATAGTTTGTTCTTCATATGGTAAATATACATTAAACACTATGTCAGGGGGTCCATTCACTGCTAGGGCACCTCTCCTGGTGTTCTGGGGTTAACTGTTAGAGGTCTAATGTCTCCACCTGTTGGTTCCTCTCCCCATTGCCTCTCTCATTCTTTGGAATTTGGGGTGCCCCTTTGTCACTCAGACCTCCAGCCAGGTCACTATAGTCCTCTTCTTCTGAGATACCAAAGTCATTCTATACGAAATGACAGTCTTCCCTTCCCTGCCCTGACAGTGTCACTCCTCCACTGTCTGGTAGGGAAACTCAGCTTACCCCTTAATACTAGGTTCCATTGCAGGGACCCTATCTTTATCAATGGTGGCCTGGTCACTCACAGATCATATTGTTCTTCTCCTGAACTCCTTCCTACATCTTTCTACTTCTCTACTCTACCTTCTTGCTCCCCACACCCTCTGGGTTTACACATGTGATCAAACATAAACAAATCTTAAATAGCTTATGCCCAAAATGTCATCAAGAACATGGGATAGAGAAGACTTATTGTTTAATGTCATGCCAAGAAATATCACAGAATACAATCAGGAATAGAGGGTCCATTATGCTGCAGCATAATCAGGATTTATGTTATTTACAAAAAAAAATTATTATACCTAAACCTCCTTTTGTGCCATTCACAGCCTTATTACTCATGTTCAACTCAGATATTCTGGACAATTTGCTGACATCTATTTGATAGGTCACCTAAAAGAAAGCATCTACAAAAAATAAACCAATTTACGTGCTATAGTGTGACCCAGACAGAAGATCCACATCCCACTATCGTTCTATAAAATAACATAGTTACATCTGCAGGAATGATGTGTTTGAGGTAGTGACACCACTATATGGCCAATTATTTGCAAAGAGTACAATCAAAAGAAAAAGTTTGGAAATAAATTAATGTAACAGTCTTGTCCATCTAATTATATGGAAATTTCCTGTGAAGAGATAACCTATAATGGAGACAGCAATATTGTATAGTAACTACCCAAAAACAGTTTTATTATGGTCAAACAAGTTGTTACAACTCAGAATTTCTGTTTTAAGTCAATAGCATATGATAATTAGGAATACAGCAATCCCTCCAATACCTGTTTTTAAAAATGCAATTATTATTACTAATAATCCAAATTATAAAAAATAATAAAACAAAGCACTCCAACATCTCATGTGCCTATACCATCACTGGAGTTGCAATTAAAATAGCTGTTAAAATATCTTATTTAATTAAAACCAGTGCTAGCATGAACCACACAAAACAAATATTAAATGATGTATACAAACAATATTATTATTAAATGAAAACTAATAAAATATTAACACATGAAGTGTTAGCAATCCTGCTATAAAAAAGTGGATTAGAGAACTAAAACATGGCCAAAATATTAATGTTATTATAATCCTCACTGCTTTATGTAGTATGTAAACCAAATTAAGGCACTGAGTCAGAGGTATCAAAAGATAACAAAAAACCCCAGCCATGATTAATTCAAGCTATTCTCCTTCCGAAGTGGTTCCTTTTCCAACCAATAACCAAAATGAATCAGTGGCTTTTATATATAGCTATACATGGAACAAACCACAGCTAGTTAAAACAGTATACCAGTCACCAGAGCCCCATAGAGAATAATAACCAGGGATGTGGTCCTTATATTTAACCACCCCATCAAAAGAGTAAGGGACTTGTAGCCAAGGATAAAAGATATTTGGTATATTTAAGAAATAACCAATGAAATGCAAATATTAATGAATGTATCTTAGAATACTAGCCAATTAGCCTGTCATAAGATGGGGTTTTCAGGTCTCTCCTCCACGTCGGTCTTCTCTCCTGAGCTCTCTCGCTCCGTTTCTCTCTCTCTCTCTTCCTCCTCCTACTGCCTCCCCCCCTCTCTCAGCTCTCCTCTGCCTTCTGCCTCTCTCTTCGTCTCTCTCTTTCTCTTCTCCCCCTCCCACCTCTCACTCTGTGTTTCTTTTCTCTTCCTCCTGCTGCGTTTCTCACTCTTTCTCTGACTCACTCTCACCCCCGTGCTGCATGGGGAGCACAGACCCCAAACAGCCACTTGAGCCACTTGCTCCCATGGGGCGGCCCGGCTGAGCAGCGCAGAAGTCAGCCGAGCACCGCAGCGGGAGGCAACAGTGCCGCCCAAAGGGAACAGCCAGCATTTCAGCGTTACAGAGTCACAGACATTGGGCTACTATATATATGATGTCTACACTGCCGTATAAGCCCAGGGTTCAAACATAGATTCAAGTCTAACCCCTTCCCCCGTCTATCTCCACACAGTCCCAGGGGCCAATATTCTTTGTTGTCTGGACCATCAAGTTTGGTGGACAATCACATTTTTCCACACTGCATCAGAAAGAAAGGGCTACAGTGGCCACATTTTGGGATAGTATAGGAAGTCTGGGACAGGAGTGGTTGTACTTAGGCCTGCATATATGCTGGCCCCAGGGTTAAACAATTCCTAATCTGGGATTATAAAGAGGTGTAAATACTTGAGCCCTAGGTTAACACACTCAGAATCTGCTAACTTGAATTCTACTAACCCTAAGTTTACATTGTGGTTTAGTTATCCAAACAGGGCCTACAGGCCTCAGGCCTGTAAGAGCATGTCTACCCTGCAATTAAACACCCATGGCTGCTCCATGTCAACTGACTTGGTCTCCTGGGGATCAGACTGTGGGGTTAGGGCACATCTGCACAGTGGGGCTAAATCTGAAATGTTACACAACTTGAGCTACGCTAATTGCACAGCTTAAGTTGAAATAGCTTATTTAGACTTTTGGCGCTTTTTGCACAGCAGTTATTTTGAGATAGAGCCCTCTTCCCCAAACTTCCCTTATTCCTCATACAATGAGAGTTACTTACAGGCATCAGAGTAAGAAGCCTGTTATTTTGAATTTATTTATTTATTTATTTTCAAATAATGGACATATTTGTGTGTAGATGTGCACAATGTTATTTTGGAATAACTGATATTATTCTGAAATAATGCTGACATGTAGACATAGCCTTAGGCACCTTGGTTCAGTCTAGAGCCTCCTACCTAGGACTCCAGAGCTTTGTCTCCAGCCTGAGCCCAGAAGTCTATGTTGCATTTTATAGCCCCCAAGCCAGAGGCCTGCTGGTGATCTAATGGCAGCATAGACATACACAAAGGTATTTTAGCCAAAATTTTTAGCCGAAATTTAGGCTGACATGAGTAGTTAACTGCTGAGTGACCCTGTGCCACCAGATAAACCAATTACCATAACAGATGTATAAACTTCTGATATTTAGGAAATACATATTGCAGTGAATCAGCCAGCTGAAGTGTTTTGGGGATTTTTGCAGCAGTGTGCCCGCGACAAGTAGCTATGATGACTGAGTAACATAAATGTTAATGAGTATAACAAGTGGAACTAACAAGTTAGTCCATGAAAAATTGAGCACCCAAGTGTAGTGCTGTGTGGAAATTTAGATAAAGAAAAGGGGTCTAAAACTTTAATAAATATGTATAAACCACAATGGACATTAGTGTGACACATATAAATTGTTTCCCACCCTGCATGCCTTGGAAGACATCAGGCTTACATCACTGATGATGAAGACAATCAGGATGATGATGAGGAATATGACTGGCACCCTAGGTTCCCAGCAGGAGAGATAAGCACTCAGTCCTATCTGCTGTTGTATTTTAGTGTTGTTGTAATTCAGTGTTTGTGGGATTGTGCTTAGTGAATCCGTTAATAAAGGGACTTGTGATAAATCATTTCTCATGCACTCCTTGGGTCTCAGCCTAATAATGTAGGTAATAATCTTTCTGAGGCTGTAGCCATACAGAAGACTGAACCCTTATCAACCATGGCAGTATAAAAGATTAATCAATAAGCAGTACACCAATCCATCAATTAAGGTACACTGACACATAATCTGTCTTTAGCATTTTCTTCAAACTGTGATTTATGTCTGATTTTGTAAGCATGCAGACTGTGTCTAGACTACATCTCTCTGTTGACAGAGAGATGTAGATTAGGCACGTCGAAACTGCTAATGAAGCAGGGATTTAAATATCCCGCGCTTCATTAGCATAAACACGGCCACCATGTTTTAAAAAACGGCAGTCTAGACGTGGATCTGTCGAAAATAAACCCTTTTTTGACAGATCCTGTAAACCTCATTTTTTGAGGAATACAGGATCTGTGGAAAAAGGGTTTATTTTCGACAGATCCGTGTCTAGACTGCTGGGTTTTTTCCGAAAAAGCTCCATTTTGAAAAAAAGTGGTGGCCATGTTTATGCTAATGAAGCACGGGATATTTAAATCTCTTCATTAGCAATTTCAATGTGCCTGATTTGCATCGAGGGATGCAGTCTAGATGTAGCCCCAGTTTTTAAGTGAGGTGAAACTTGGGGATACACAAGATAATTCAGATGCCTGAAAGGGGTATAGTAGGCTGCAATGATTGAGAACCACTGCCCTAAGCCACCTTCAGCTCTGCATTGTCGGCTGCTATACTGCCGTCTTAGCTCCATATCTTTATATTGGTTTCAACTCCACTCTTTAGAAAGGGTATCTCTACACTACAAAGTTAGTTTGAACTAACGGACGTTAGTTCGAACTAACATTCATAGCCGCTACACTAGCGCTCCGCTAGTTCGAATTTAATTCAAACTAGCGGAGCGCTTAGTTCGAACTAGGAAAACCTCATTTTACGAGGATTAAGCCTAGTTCGAACTAGCTAGTTCGAATTAAGGGGTGTGTAGCCCCTTAATTCGAACTAGTGGGAGGCTAGTCCTCCCCAGGTTTCCCTGGTGGCCACTCTGGCCAACACCAGGGAAACTCTATGCCCCCCTCCCGGCCCCGGCCCCCTTAAAGGGGCACGGGCTGGCTACAGTGCTTGTGCCAGGTGCAAGCCTGCCAGCACCCAGCCGGCAGACCCTGCACCTGGCACAGATCGAGCCATCCACCCGATGCCCCCCAGCCCTCCCCCTCTTCCCGGGACCAGGCTGGCGGCTTCCGGAAGTTGCCCGGGAACGCAAGAGGCGGGCACCCGCCTCGGCTAGTGCAGACATCGTGAACCTCGTCCACGACCTCCGCACTAGGCACAGGAAAGTGGCCGGCTAGGGCAGGAGAGCTGCCAGCCTGGCCACCCAGGAGCAGGTTTGCATGAAAATCAAGGTGGTCCACTGAGACCCCCGACCCTGAGCCCTGAGCTTACAATTGCCGTACTGGGTCAGACCAAAGGTCCATCTAGCCCAGTAGCCTGTCTGCCAACAGCGGCCAACCCTAGGGACCCTGGAGGGGATGGACCGAAGACAGTGACCAAGCCATTTGTCTCGTGCCATCCCTCTCCAGCCTTCCACAAACCTTGGGCAGGGACACCACTCCTACCCTCTGGCTAATAGCACTCCATGGACCCAACCTCCATGACTTGATCTCACTTCCCTTCAAACTCTGTTCTAGTTGTAGCCTTCACAGCCTCCTGCAGCAAGGAGTTCCACAGGTTGACTATTTGCTTTGTGAAGAACAACTTTCTGTTACTAGTTTGAAGCATGCTACCCATTCCTTTCCTTTGGTGTCCTCTAGTCCTTCTTTATGGGAACTAATGAAGAACTTTTCTGTATGCACCCTCTCCACCCAACTCCTGCTTTTAGAGACCTCTATCCTGTCCCCCCTCCGTCTCCTCTTTTCTAAGCTGAAAAGTCCCAGTCTCTTTAGCCTCTCTTCATATGGGACCTGTTCCCAACCCCTGATCATTGTAGTTGCCCTCCCCTCTCCCACCCTCTCTCTTCCCCTCTCCCACCTCCTTTTCCCAGTCTCCCCCAGTTTTGTTCAATAAAGACAGATTCCATTTTTGAACACACGTGTCCTTTATTTTGTACATCAAGAAGAGGGGCTAGGGAAGGGTAAGTGGAAGGAGGCGAGGGAGGAATGGGGTACGCACCCCCGATGGGGAGGACTGGGCTGGCTCTGCGGGCTTCTGGGGGTGGAAGCTCTCCTGCAGCCCTCCAATTGCCCCCTCTCCCCAGATTGCAGCCTGCGGCAAGTGCAGCCGGTCTGATGGCCGAGTGCTGTGATGTGCCCAGTGTGGGTACTCCGGGCACTCCAAGCCAGGACTGCTTTGCAAGCGAGGCACCCCTGAGAACTGTCTGTCCGGGGTGGGGGTTGGGTCCCTTTAAGCGCAGCCCTCGGCTAGCCTGAGACAGCATCTTCACGCTCTAAGTCCTCCTCTGATGCCCTGCCGGCACTGCTTCCGGCCGTCCTTAAGCCCGGTTCAGGGTCCACTTAATGTGGACATGCTAGTTCGAATTAGCAAAATGCTAATTCGAACTAGTTTTTTAGTCTGGGTCCGTTAGTTCGAATTAACTTAGTTCGAATTAACTAATTCAAACTAAGTTAGTTCGAATTAACGTTGTAGTGTAGACGTACCCAAAGGGATTAGTGGTATCTAGAGTCACCTTCCACAGTACTTACACCAGGAGGGCTCTCCCAGAAAGAAATGTAGAAACTCTTCTACCCCTTACTGCTTCACCTCACTCTGTCCAGATTCCCAGTCATGTCTGTAATCATGCAGTTTCTATAGATCCCTGGCCCCTTCATCTCCCACTTTACTCAATGGAAATGCATTGTTCTCAAATGCAAAACTGTTACTAGATGTTAATCATGACACACAAATGTGGCCTGGCTCATTCAGTCAATTCCACTTGCTCTCCAACAGATGCTAGCTGAGAGCTCCTCCCCGTGGAGTCCCTGCCTTGCTGCATTTCTTAAAGAAGCTCTGGGACACTCACCTCTCATCTCAGCAGCAGGCAACATTAGTGAGCTTTTTTCTCTCTAAGGCTCTAAGCCACCGGAGTTACACTGACACTACCTCTGGGGGTTAATCCAGCTCTACGAGAAATTCATTTGATCCATAGATCTTATATAAGCTACACTGAGGCACAGCTATTGCCTTCACAATGCCAGCACTATCACTAAAGGCCATATTCAATAGCTACTAAAATTAATTCATTTGAAAAGCTTGTGTAACCATACATGGGACCAAACGGATTGCTTTTATTGAATCTGGCATTAAATAAGCTGTGGTAACTGAATAGCAGTTAAAGTATTATGTAACATATTTTGATATTTCAAAACTGGTATAGGTCATTCTGCAATGCAATGGTGTGAAATTCCATGATATAACATGCTATTTTTGTTGTCTTCCTCTTCATCCATATGTGAATAGATGACAGAAACATGGGGAATGAAATTCTTCCATAAATGCAGCAGACATTAGCCTGTGACTTTTAAGTTATATACCTCATGCAGTGTGTAAATATTTTGCCTTTTTAAAACTGTGCATTGGAGAGGTTTTCATGCTGAGACTAGGTTTTGTATCCCTGCCAAACTGCATGTATTCATGCTGTCTGTCATGATTGCAGATGGAAACCAAAGTAAGGCGTTTCAATAGAATGATACTCTTTATCCATCTGCATTTCAGATTCTTTTAACTATAAAAATACATCTTTTAAAAAAATCTGAGTTGGTGGAATTTTTACAAAAGAAAAATCGTGCTCTCGGCTGCTTCTTTATTAAGTTTAAAGATGGTCTCTACTTGTTTTTATTCCAATGGAAATAAATATCAGGTTTTACTGGCAGGTGGTGCACAGAGGTCACAGGAGCAGGTGAGGAGGTTTATCCCCCTCCCCCAACACTTTACAGTGGAATAGGCTGGCTGCAGAGGATGATACAAGATGATACAGTGTCTGTCCTCTGCTTATAAGGCCCCTAGCTCTTGCTAGGGCACTGTAAATCCATACTCATCATTGCTGTACCATTAACAGAATAATCTGGCTCCAGTTCTTTTGATTTCTGTCTGCTACTAATGACTTACCTCTTCTGGCTCAGTGGTTTGTTATATGTACCCATTGCAATGGTATACATTTTTCTTGTTTGGTGTACACATTACATGGGCATGTATTTACCCAACACCCATGCTACTAGCTCCTCTTCCTTTGCATTGACCACTCCTTTCAGCCTGGCATAGCCAGCAGACATTAAGAATCATGGAATCATAGAATACTAGAACTGGAAGGGACCTTGAGAGATCATCAAGTCCAGTCCAACCTAAACCTCCCTTGCTGCAGATTAAGCCCATTGCTTCTTGCCCTATCATCAGAGGCCAAGAACAATTTTCCACCCTCCTCCGTGGGATACCCTTTTAGATACCTGAAAACTGCAATCATATCCCCCCTCAGTCTTCTCTTTTCCAAACTAAACAAGACCAATTCCTTCAGCCTTGCCTCATAGGTGATGTTTTCTAGACCTTTAATCATTTTTGTTGCTCTTCTCTGGACCCTCTCCAATTTCTTCACATCTTTCTTGAAATGTGGTGCCCAGAACTGGACACTATACTCCAATTGAGGCCTATTCAGTGCAGAGTAGAGTGGAAGAATGACTTCTCATGATTTCCTCACCACACTTCTGTTAATCCATCCCAGAATCATATTTGCTTTTTTTGCAACAGTGTCACACTGTTGACTTATAATTAGCTTGTGGTCCACTATGACCCCTAGATTCCTTTCTGCAGTACTCCTTCCTAAACAATCACTTCCCATTCTGTATGTGTGAAATGGATTGTTCCTTCTTAAGTGGAGTATTTTGCATTTGTCCTTATTAAACTTCTTCCTATTTGCTTCAGACCATTTCTCTAGTTTGTCCAGATCATTTTCAATTTTGACCCTATTCTCCAAAGAAATTGCAACCCCTCCCAGCTTGGTATCATCTGCAACCTAAATAAGAGTACTCTGTATGCCATCATCTAAATCGTTGATGAAGATATTGAACAGAACTGGTTTCAAAACAGACCTCTGAGGAATCCCACTTGTTATGCACTTCCAGCATGACTGTGAACCATTAATAACTACTCTGTGAGGGTACGTCTAGACTACACCTTTTTCTGTGTTTTGTTTTGGAAGAGGCTTGAAAAAAACCTCATAGAAGATCCCTTATTCCTCATGGAACAAGGAAGACAGGGCTTCCAAAAGAGCACATCTGCTCTTCCACAAAAAAAAACCAAAACAAAACGGAAGAGCAAATGTGTTCCCTGGACGCGGTGGAGTTTTTTCGGGATACCTCTGGTATAGATGTAGATGTACCCTGAGAATGGTTATCCAGCCAGTTATGCACCCACTTTACAGTAGCCCCATCTAAGTTGTATTTGCCTAGTTTATTGATAAGAAGGTCATGTGAGACTGTATCAAATGCCTTACTAAAGTCTAGGTATACCACGTTCACCGCTTCTCCCTTATCCACAAGATTTGTTATCCTATCAAAGAAAACTATCAGATTGATTTGGCATGAGGTGTTCTTTATAAATCCATGCTGGCTGTCACCTATCACCTTACTATCTTCCAGATGTTTTCAGATGAATTCTTTAATTACCTGCGCCATTATCTTTTCTGGCACAGAAGTTAAACTGACTGGGTTGTAGTTTCCTGGGTTGTTCTTATTTCCCTTTTTATAGATGGGCACTATATTTGCCCTTTTCCAGTCTTCTGGAATCTCTCCCAGCTTCCATGATTTTCAAAGATTACCATCTTATCACACCAATACCAGATGATGTAAGACCAACAGCCCATATATCAGAAGTGTCAGTAGAATGATGTAATTCATGAAGGAAAATAATCACAAATAATCATCAGGTCTAAAACTGAAATAATTCCACATTCGAAATATAGATTTGGACAAAATCCTGCTATCAATCTAGTTAGTGAGTCACTTCATTTTGAAAGTTCCTTTCAAATATGTGTTTAATTTTTTATGCTAAACAATCTATTCAAATCTTGTAGTTAGCAGTGACAGTCATGCATTTTTGGATATTATTGATCAGAAAAATGAGTTACCAATCCATACGTCTTGTGTAGCAAAAGTCCAGGAAAATAAAAGATGCATACATATATATGAAATAAGCTAGACCACAGTCCTAAAAATACAGACCCAGGTCCTCAGCTGGAGTAAATCTGTGGAACTCCAATGTACTTACCTCAACCATTATGTTTAATCTTTTACTCATAGTTTGTTTCTATAAGAGTGACAGGCATTCTGACTACATTCCTCTAATTGTTTTGGTCAGTTTCATCCCTGTTAAAAAAAAAAAGTCTGGAAAAAAATTGACTACAAAGGTGTAGAAAACTCTGATTGAAAACCTTGTTTTTATTGCACTTGAGTCTGATATTGAATGTTATCATTGTGCTTGAAACTGAAGGCTATCTTAACCAAAGTTTTCTTTTAGAAAAGAAAAAGAAAGTGAGCTCATCATTTATCAACAATTAACACTCCATGTTCTTTCTGTTCATGACATAGTCTGACTGTCCCCTGAGTATCCCTGATTTTGTCATCTGATATGAATCTGGAACATGGAAAAACGTGCTAAGTGTTATTCTGTGATATATTGCTTTAGTTTAAGTAAAAACATTAACCAGGTGTTTTTGAACGGCATGACAATAATTTATTATATGTGAAAAACATTGTCAAACGTATCCCTCCCTATTATAACCACACGATCTTTGAAAGCAGCCAAATCTATGATCCCTACTTGAGACAAAATACTATAGAAATCCAAAGAAGTGTTTGTTGATTAGGGCTGCAAAATTTAATCCTCAAACCAAGTACTAAGTTTGAACTAATAATATATGTGAAACAAGTTGTTGATACTTCATCTGTCTTTTTTTAAAGTAAAACTGTACATGATTAAAAACAGTTGAACAATAAAATGATATGGCCAGCAACAGGCATCTAGTTTTCATTGCAAATTAACTCAACTCGAGTAGTTCTCCTGCCCCTAGTGTACACTAGTGAGTTATTTCAAAATAACTCCTCTTATTTCAAAATAAAAAGCGGTGTGTCCACATCACCAAGACCATTATTTCAAAATAACATGCTGGTTATTTTGAAATAATAACTCCTGCTTTCTATGAGGAATAATGTTTATTTCCAAATAGTTGTAGTAGGTCTGGACAGTGTTATAGTAAATTCAGGATTCACTGGTGTGGTGTCCTGACAGGTCTCCTGCTCCTTCAGTGATGATAAATGTTTGGCTGCGTGCATTTTTGTATGCTCCCTCAGTATATCATGCCAGCTCGCATAGCTCTGCCCTCCAGCAGTGCTGTGCCCAGCTCTGTTCCTTCCCCTCTATGCCCCTCAGACACCCTCAGCCAGCTGTGCCCAACAATAGCTATTTGCCCCCCCTCCACATGTCTCCATTGTCCCAGCCAACCCTGCCTATCTGTGCCCTCTCCCCTCTGCTCTTTTCCCTTCCCAGCCCCACCTCAGCCCTCCCTCCCCCCCCACTCCAGTCCCAGACCTGGTTGTACCCCAGAATTTGGCTCCCTCCTTCTCTTCCCATCCTGGCTCCTCCATCCATTACCAGCCCGGCTCTTCCTTCTCTCCCTCGCCCCCGGCTCATTCACGTAGTGATTGCCCAGGACCTTTTAAACTACCCAGGCCCTTGTCCACTTTTGTCCACTTTGCCCCTCCGCTTGGTGGAACTGATCACAAACATTCCTAGAATCCTGGTAATTAACTGAAAAGTCCTATACAATCATTTAGGCCATCTCTGCAAATGTAGGATAGTTCTCTACAGTCAGTTTTCATAACGTCTTGTCTAGTTTAATTTTAAATGACATTTTTTCCTAAAAATATCCTTCTCTTATATGCTAAGAAATATCTTGTCAAAATTAAGCTAACTAGATAGTTGATGGGATTTTATGAATCATAAAAATAGCAATAGTCAATCATCACAATTATGAATAAGGCCTATCTGAAATTTGGTTCTATTACTATCAGTTCATGCTAGGTATGTATAAGAGGTGAAATTCTGGCTCCACTGAAGTCAGTGGTAAAATTCCCATTGACTTCCATGGGGTAAGAATTTCACCAGTAGTGCCTATGACTATATTGTCATATTATTGTCAGCATGGTGATTTGGGTGTTTTCAAGCAATTGTAACTGAGAGCCTGATCCTTTCTGGAGACTCTCATTACCAGAAACAGTGCTTCATATCTCAAGTACTTCTGTTACACTATATCCAGGAGTAAGTTTTTGCAGAATCTGGTCCTAATTAACATTTGGCTTGGCCGTATGGTTTGTTGAGCCTGGAGTGAGATAATGCCTGAATCTAGAGTCCTTGAGCCTAACTCTCCATGGCCTTGCACTTTGTGAAATAATTTAAACCTCTGTATAGTAGCTGTCAAATCAGCTAATATATGGTGCTGATAGCTTTTTATGTCTGTAAGGACAAGGGGCAAAGCATTAAGGATGAGGACTCCTGACCCTGAAGTTAATGCAAGTTGAAGGTGCTCACCCTTCATAAGAGCAGGCCTTTAGATCAACAATTTTAAACTTTGTGTGCCTCAGTTTTGGGTAGCCCAACCTCTACCGATTTTAGTTTAGTTTGTGGATACTCATCACTGCTTTGAAAATAGGCCTTTAGGTCCTCAAGATGAACCCCCCAAATTAGCGGCTGCTTTTAAAAATTTCTGAAGGGCGACAGAAAGATGGGAAGCTCAAGACAACATGGCAGCATATTGTTGAGGCAGATATGAAAAGAATGAACTACAACTGGGACACATTGGAGAAAATGGCCAAAGACAAACAAAAATGGAGAACCTTCGTTGCTGCCCAACACGCCAGCAGGCATAATAGGTATTAATTTAACTTAACTTTAAAAATGTCAGCTTTACTGTTAGTTAATTAGAGCAGTGGGGAAAATACACCAAAAATGGTTTCTGCACCAATTCTAGTTTCTTTCTTTTGCATGTTACAATCATAGAATCACAGAACCATGGAGCTGGAAGAGACCTTAGAAAGTCATCAAGTCCAGCCCCCTGCTCTAGGCAGGACCAATCCCAAGTAAATCAACCCAGCCAGGGCTTTGTCAAGCTGTGACTTAAACACCTCTATGGATGGAGACTCCACTACTTCCCTAAGTAACCCATTCCAGTGCTTCACCACTCTCCTAGTGAAATAGTTTTTCCTAATATCCAACCTGGACCTCTCCCACTGCAACATGAGACCTGCTCCTTATTCTGCCATCTGTCATTACTGAGAACAGCCTTACTCCATCCTCTTTGGAACCTCCCTTCAGGAAGTTGAAGGCTGCTATCAAATCCCCCCTCACTCTTCGCTTCTGCAGACTAAACAGACCCAACTCCCTCAGCCTCTCCTCATAGGTCATATGCTCCAGCCCCCTAATCATTTTGGTTGCCCTCCGCTGGACCCTCTCCAATGCGTCCACATCCTTTTTGTAGTGGGGGACCAAAGAACAATTTCTTTGGACAGATTATAGTTAATGTTTAAAGAGACAGAGGGCTTTGAGAGACGTGACAGGAGTTAGTCACTGAAGACCCATTGCCGCTGTTTCCTAGTGTGCTAACAAAGCCACTGACACTCACCACCTTGCTCTTTGGGGCTTTTCACCACCCTGGCCTACTGGGCCAGGTCTGCTGGGCTTCCTCAGGCAAGTCTCAGAGCTGAGATCACCCCCCCACATACACCCTCCAAAGAGCAATACCGACACTAAACCTCTTCAGGTCTGAGGAGAATGCAGTCTTGGGCTCAGCTTCCCTGAAATCCACTCCCCAAATAGGATCAGAACCCCAAATAAACCATTCCAGTAAGCCCCCTTTAACAATGAAAGGAGGATGTACACATTGATTGCTCCCACAAGTAACAATTATTTACACTGGGCTTCATTGTAAATACAAGTAATTTTATTCAGTAAAAACTGTAAGATTTAAGTAGTTGCAAGTGAAAACAGGCAGAGCAAACTTTAAAATTAAAAACTTTAAAATATCAGAAAATGCATAGCTAGTTCTATAATTTATTACAAACTTGCCCTAAAACTGTTGTTTCAGCTAAACCTCCAAGCCAGGGAAGATCTTTTTTCCCTGTTGTCTCTGGTTCAGTCTCTTAGGAGTGATATGCCAGCGAAAGACAAAGGGCCTGACAACTTTGCATCTTTAATAGCTTTCCTTTTAGGCAGGAATTCTTTGTTTCACACTCTCCCCTTCCATGAATAATTATCCGGAAAGACTCTACTAGTTGGGGGTGATCACATGTCTTTTTAAGGCCAGCCACCACATAGACTTAAAGGACAAAGGAGGCTGTTTCCCGGTGGTTATGCAGGGTATATCTATCCTTTGCGCTTATTTTGAAATAAGCTATTTTGGAATAATAACTCCCAAAGTAACTATTTTGAAATAGCGTGTCCACACTACACATGCCCATTGAAGTAGCACAGAACTATGTTGAAATAGAGCATCCACACTGATTGGAGCCTGCATTGCATTTAAAGCCCCCAGGAAGCAATCTGGGCAGGGCATCAGGACAGCACTCGCTTCCTGGAGCTGCTACCTAAGGCTATCTGAGGCTCATGCTTAAAGGGACTCCCTTTACAGCCATGTCTCAGACTCTCCACCTTTGCCTACCTCCTTGAGGGACAGCAAACTCTTCTCACTGCCTGCTCTGGTTGCCCTTGCAGACGCCACAGCATTTCTGCCATGGAGCTGGACCTGCTGCAAAGCACTCTCCAGCTCTTAGACCTCCTGCTGCACTTCTTGGCGCAGTTAATGCCAGCTGCCCACATGGCACTGCAGGACCAGGAGCAGTAGCTCACTCTGGAGCACCTCCTCAAGACACTCCACATGCTTCTCATGCACCACAGGCCCTCCGACCTTTGCCTGCACACCGTCGCTTCTGGTGCCTGGACACCATGGAGTAGCGGGACGACCAGCAGTGGCTCCGGAATGTCCACATGTGGTGGGACACCCACATGCAACCCGCCATCCCCCTCAAGAAGTGAATTGCCATCGCTATTTTGAAGCTCACCACACTAGACATCTACCACTCTATCGGGAACCAGTTCAGCGTGGGAAGATCAACCATCAGGGCCATGCTCATGCAGGTATGGCTCTCCTGCTATTGTCCTAGGAGGGTGGTGAACTCCTTGAATAGGGTTCCCTAGGAAAGGGGGGGTAGACTCTCCCTCTCTGGAGATTTTGCAGTCCCACCTTCACAAAGCCCTGCAGGTGATGGGGTACATGGGGTTGCTTCTGCTGTGGGAAGGGAGTTAGACTTAGGGAATTCCCAAGGGCTCTGGCGACCCTGTAATTGCATGATTATATTATTCTACAGGTGAAGACCATGAATTCCATCCTGCTGCACAGGGCCATCATCCTGGGTGACTTCGACCCCTGGCTTTGCCACCATGGGCTTCCCTGACTGCCGTGGAGGGGGGCATTGATGGCACCCACATCCCCATCCAGGCCCATGACCACTAGGCCTCTGATTACATCAACTGGAAGGGGTACATTTCAATGGTGCTGCCAGCCTTTATGGACCACTGGGGCCATTTCACTGACATTAACGTTGGGTTGTCAGGGAAGGTGCATGATGCCCACATCTTTAGGAACTCCAGCCTCTTCCAGAAGATGGACATTGGCACATTTTTCCCCAACTGCACCATCAGGGTTGGGGACATGGACATGCCCATGTGCATTGTGGGCAATGCTGCCTACCCCTTGATCCCCTGGCTAATGAAGCCCTACATGGGACACCTGGACCCCACCAAGGAACGGTTCAATACCAGGCTCAGCAGGGCCTGAATCATGGTGGAAGGGGCCTTCAGCTGTTTGAAGAGGAGGTTCTGCTGTCTCCTCACCTGCCTGGATCTTGGCGAACAGAATATCCCCCAGCACCTCATGTGCAGGATACTCAGCATCCCCGGGGTGGTGGGGAGAGTGGGGTAGGGGGAGAAGCCAGAGGGACAGGGCAGGGGCAGGAGCAGGTGCAGTTGGGACTTGGGAAGGAGTGGGTATGCAGGGGGCGGCTGCTGGACTGCTCAATCACGGTGAACAGGCAGTCAATGGCGGCAGTGTATGCCATGCACATGCTGCAGTTCTGCTGGGACAGCTCCTTACAAATGGTGTGGTGCTCCTCCAAGTTTGCATCCTACATCTGCTCTGGCTACGCAAGACACTGCTGCAGGGTATGCAGGCAGGCAATGTGTTCCTGCTCCAGGTCCTCATGGAGTCATCTGCAGCAGCTCGTGCGGGGTCAGGAGAACGGCATGGGAGCTGGTGGATGCACCTCACTCACAGCTGGTACAGCTGTGAAGAAAATCAAGAAGGCCAGTCATCCAGGAGGCAAGGTGCATGAAGCCCAGCCCTCATAACTGAGCTGACTTCAAAAGGTCTTGGTTCAGATGATGGTGATGTGCTTCACTGTGGTCTACACAGTGTGCACTGTCCTGCAGGGGCACAGATGTCCCAGGGGAGCCTTGCTACCCCCACATTCTGGGGACAAGCCGGCATAAGAAAGCGCTGGCCAGGCCAGGAATCTGAGAGCAGGAAGGGGGCAACGGGCTGGCTCAGCTTCCTTGTGTGCCATGCACACACCAGGGCTGGCAGCAGAGGTGTCCCACAGGGAGAGGACTTCTATCCCTGTCCGCTGGAGGACTGGGGAGGGTGTTGGGGAGGTGTGTGTATGAGTGGCAGACGCCTCTTGCTGGGGAGAATGGTACTGAGGTCCCCTTCTCTTCCTCTCCCCCAGAGGTTCCTCTGCAGGGGATTGGTGTCTTTCACATTGCCATGCTTGACTGAGAGTGGCACTGCCATGTGTTTCCCTGACCCCATCCTCTTTAGTGCTGGCTTGTGGTGGGAAGGTGTCCCACCACAGAACCGGGAGTAAGTCAAGTCTTCCCAGAAACCCTGTGAGCAGCAGCGAAAGTCCTTTGTGGCTGTCTGCTCTGGACTGGTGCTCCAAGTGCAGCTACATGCACAGGCTGCTGTGCAATCCCCAGGCTGAGAAGGATGAGGAGGACCATGCAGCCCCCTCGCTGTCCGCCACCTCCCCCTACAAGTGTGTAGGGAAAGGAATGGAACTCACCTGATAGCCCTTTCCCAGCTTCTTCCGACCCCTGGGCGACATCCTAAGAGGGGATACCTGTTCTAGGGACAGGATGACCTCCTGGCTGGTGGGCATTGATTCCTGGCTGGCCTCATCTTCATCTTCCACCTTCTCCTCCTCCTCGTCCTCCTTGTTCATGGCCCTTTCCTCTGGGAGGCTCATGACGGGTGTCTCTAGGCTTGAGTCCATGACCAGGGAGAAGGGAAGGGACCAACCCCCCCTCCCAGAATGAGGTGCAGCTGCTCATAAAAGTGGCAAGTGTAGGGTGCCACTCCTGAGGGGAGCTTTAGGTTCTTTCTTTAACCTGAAAGAACCTAAAGCTGTTTGTTCTAGAACAACAGCACTTCAGAAATTAATTATCCAAGGCATTCCAGCAGTTGAATAGGTTTCAGTCATATCTTGTTTATTACCACAAATAATGTAATTTCTTAGGAAGAAGCCTATTGTGATGTGGTTCCTGCCCCCACATAGCAAAGAAGGGGTTAATCATGCTGTGCTTCAACAGGAACAATGGAAGTGAACCCATAAAGGCTGCATGAAGCACAGCTAATGGGGAAGGAGTTGCAGGGAGCAACCATTCTGGGCCCAGCAGGGTCAGATAAAAGGGAGTTGCAGGCCAGATATAGGTGAGTTGCTGCTGGGTGCTCCGGGAGTAAGGACTGTTGAGGGAAAAGCTGAAGGAAATGTAAGCCCCTTGGACAGAGGAAGTGGCTGGATGCTGGGATTGAGCAGCTGCATGCCTTGAGGTGAGGAGGAAGATGCTGAATCCTGGGGAAAGTGGCCCAGGAAAATAAAGAAGAAGTAGAAGGGTGCTGTTTACATGGTCTGTCAGCTGGGTCCCTGCCCTAAGGCATGAAGGACTTGGTGGGCTTGGGTCTCCCCCACTTGACCCTTAGGGAAGTAACTGGACTGTTGGACAGAGGTGCTCCACCCCAGGGAAAGAGGTCATCAGCTATGTTTCCCATCTGGAGGGTTGAGTTGCAAGTAGGGTGCCATGGTTCTGGGAGCTAAGAGAGGAGCCACAGGCAGGAGAAGAGACGGGGGAGGGGGAGAATGCAGATTTTGGATGAGGGTGTCAGCCTTGATCTAATCCCCTGAACAATCTGGAGGAGGTGCCAGTCTGACAAGAAGGGCTGTTCCACCCTGAACAAAGCATGTTCAGATTTTCAAATTCCCATTGTATGTTACAAGTCAACTCATCAGCTGCCATACACCGAATTATGTCAGCAGAGCTCCTGGCCTTATATTTTTTAATGTATTTCAGTCTCTTTATTATGAGAAGAGCTTTTTAACTTTCTTCTAGGTTGTAATTTATATATATGTTGATAACGACACATCCTTATAGTCAAATTCTCATTTACAATAGTCTGACTCTAAAGTTATTCCACGTCTTCTTCATAGTTCCATTTGTGCAATTCTGCCAACAGAATTTTGGCCTAGTATTGGGCTTTTTCTTCCAGCTCTTCAACAAACAATTATATGCAGTATATTTCTTTATTAAGTATTCAGGCCATGTGTTAGACTGAATAACACAGTCTTTCACCTATCGAATGTCCATCATTATGAAAATCTTTCCAGTACTATTGAGAACTTCCTGGGGGTGATATTCAGAGTGAAACAGAAACAGCAATTCCATTTGATTCATATTTAATTGCCTGGCTTCCTCCTCTAAGCCAAGCTGTGTAGGTCTATTAAGTACTTGAGCCTGTTTAAAGAAAAGATTGTTGACAAATCAATCTAATACTTTGTCTGACATTCACATTTGCCTGATAAATTGTTAGCTAAAACTTGATTAGTAGAAAAAGAACTGAGTCAATAATGAGCATGTTAAATTACTCCCTTAGGCTCTGATCCTGCACCTAATCTTACATAGGTGAATCTCTGTGCACAGGTGGAGCCCTGCTGAAGTCATTGGGGCTTTGAGCAAGTGCCAACAGCTGTCTGCATGCAGGCAATTATAGGAGCAGGCTCTATGTACTCATCTACCCTTTTGAGTACATAAAGCGGATCTCCTAAATATATCATCATTGCTACTCAATCCTCTTCTTGTGTGTTGCTGCTTTGTTCCTTGATATGATCCAAATTTTGGCAATACATTAACTGATCTCATGTTACTTGGCAAGGGTAATCATTTTTGGAAGACTACCACCCCAGCCCTGTTTTATGCACACAGGAAGATGAGTAAATGGATGTTCATTTTTGTTAGGCAGCAGAGTTTCTTAACCTAGCTGAGCTCATTTTTCTTTCAGTTTAATATATTTTTAAAATGGATTTTAGGAAATAGACACACTATATTTGCTCTTCCCAAAAGTTTGTGGGCAGTGGAAGGGGTATGTTCAGTAATATGTAGCTATCAATTGCACTTCCCTTCATTTTCTTCCCTTTTTCAAGGCTTTCTGGGAAATCTTGATGGTTTTGTTCTTTTCTGTTTATCTCTATCACAAAAATCATAGTATGTAGCATGGACACTTCATGCCTTGAATTCAGTGAGGAGGAGGTTGCTGGTCTTAAATCTTGTATTGCACATCTCAGACTTGCTCAGCATGCTGCCACAAAAGTAGTTATCTTTTTTGCTGTTCTGACTATCACATACTTCTCTTCTCGTGTTCCTCAGCTATCTTCAACTTCCCTGTATTTTCTTGCTTGTTACGCTTTCTGTATCCTCGTTCTTGTGTCAACTTGACATAATACAACATGTGATTGCCACTGCAGTGTATTTCAGGTTCCTAGAGTCTTTGCCTTTTAGATCTGACAGATTTCTGCTTTGTTGCAGAGCTGATATGGTTCCAGCATCAATGGAAAGGGGGAAGGGCTTTTATGCCATACAAAGCCAACATGTCATACTGGATTCTATTTTCTGTTATCTACTTTGACCAGTGTTGGACATTGTATCTGGCAGTGAATTAATGAAGTAATGTTACCTTGTCTAGTAACTGTTCACTGACTTCTGCTGGACAATTATTCAGAGAATTAACTGGTACTCAATTTGAAACTTCCTTGGAGAATTCACATGAGTAAAAGCTCATGATGCTATATATTTATTAGTTTATAAGGGTATCTGTACACTGCAGAGGTTTTTTTTCCGGAAAAACAGTTTTCTGAAAACTTCACTTATATCCACACTGCAATTGTGTTCTTTAGGGAAAAAAATTGAAAGAACAGAGGGGTTTTCCCAACATTGGTACACCTCTTTCTACGAGGAAGCAGCCTTTTTCTGAAAGAACTGTTTTGGAAAAAGGAGTGTGTAGACAGGGAAGAGGGAGTTCTTTTGAAAGAAGAGGAAAAAGCACAGGTGCCCTGGTGGCCGCTCTGTCCATAGTAATCACAGCTTAAATGCGAGATAGCGTCCACACTGAATGGACACTATCTTTCAAAAAAGCAGATCACTTTTTCCATGCGCTTTGGCAGTTGGATGGACTCTTTTGGAAGACGTTTTTTCAGAAGATCTCTTCCGGAAAACTTTCTTCCAAAAGAAGCCTGCAGTCTAAACCATAGCCTAAGTTGCCACAGAATGAGTCATTTTTAAAGTTATAGACTAACATAATGACCTCTCTGATACTTTTCACATGAGTAAAATGAGCAAGATTTGTCCCAATATCTATTTGTAGACTATTGGCACTAAAGACATAGGAAAAGACTAGGTGTGTTGAGACTACAGGGCTTTTTCAAAAGAGAGCATCCAGACTGCCTGGCCACTCTCTTTGGAAAAAGCGTCTCGTTTTTTTGAAAGAAGTGGTTGCAGTCTAGACGCTCTCTTTCGAAAGAGGCTTTTTCGAAAGATTCTTTAGAAAAAGCTTCTTTCAAAAGAGGGTTGTAGTCTAGACATACCCTAGTTGCAAGGGAGTAAGAAATTAAGAATTTATTTGAGTGAATTATAAGGAGAACACTGCAGTGTTCTTGGAACTAATCCAGTTGATTCCCACTTTCTTCTTATCTTTTCTTCTTTTCCCCATATCAGGCAAGTTACAGGCATAAAAATGTTTCAGGTTCTGCTTGTTCCAACTTACTACTGCATTTATTTGTATTCCCCACAGTCCCACGCAGGGAAGTTTAATCTTTTATTTATCTGAGGAACACTTTATATGTATCGTACAGTAGCAGACTGTTCTAACACTACAATATTGAAAATTCTATCAGCTGTGCCATTATAAACTCATTAGTATGGCTTTTTAAAATGTAAAAACCATGTGGCTACAGATGTGATACACAAAACCAATTTATTTTTCTTCATCTTATTTCTCAAGAAAATAAACCAAGAAAGATTTGAGAAGTAAGGTTGCAAGAAAGGCTTCCCAAAAATACAGTGTAATCCACTCACCTACGCTACATCTACACAGGTTCCCTCTTCCGCAAAAACTTATACAAATGAAGTGTGGATTAGCATATTGTCACATTTGATTTGCATAATCAATTAGGAGCGGTTTTGGTGCAAGAGGTTTTTGTGCCAAAAGGCTCTGTCTACACAGTGCCTTTTTGTGCAAAAAACTCCTCTTGTGCAAGAGCCAGTCTTCCTGAACATATGAGGAAAAACAGCTCTTATGCAAGAGGGGGGTTTTGCGCAAAAAGGTGCTGTGTAGTTGGAGCTTTTTTGCGCAAAAACCTATAGCATGAAAATGGCTCCTAATTAATCATGCAAATGAAGCATAGCAATATGCTAATCCACGTTTCATTTGCGTAGGCTTTTGGGGAAGAGGGAAGCTGTGTAGATGTAGCCCTAGTGTGGTTCACTGTCCCCATATAGCGGCACTTAAAGCACACAGAGTGAGAGAAAAGAACAAGAGATCTCTACAGCCTAAGCTGAGAGGCGGCTGTCTGGTGAAATGAGGGTTACAGGAGTTGGAGTAAGAAGTCCTCCAGCTCAACATTATTTTGAAATAATGGCTTATTGTGTAGATGCACTCTTGATTTCAGAATGTCAGTGCTGTGTAGACGTACCCTTAGTGAAATTCAGTGGCCTTTGTAGTACTGATGATCATAGTAGTTCCTTCTGACCTTAGAATCTATGGAAAAAACAAAATTAAAGAATGCTTTGAAAAGATTTTAGATGCAAACATGTATCATTCCACATTTTGAAGGAGACTAAATATATGATCTAGTCACAGTTAAGGATCCTTGAGGCTTGGTAAACTGGGCGCATTCATACAGGGTGCGTCTAGACTGGCAAGATTTTGCGCAAAAGCAGTTGCTTTTGTGCAAAAACTTGCCAGCTGTCTACACTGGCCACTTGAATTTGTGTAAGAGCACTGACTTTGTAATGTACAAAATCAGTGCTTCTTGTACAAATACTTTCACGCTCCCGCTCGGGAAAAAGCCCTCTTGCGCAAGTATTCTTGCACAACAGGGCCAGTGTAGACAGGGAAGAACTGTTTTGTGCAAAAAAGCCTCGATGGCTAAAATGGCAATCGGGGCTTTCTTGTGCAAAATCGCATCTAGACTGGCCATGGATGCTTTTGCGCAAAAGCATCTGTGCCAATCTAGACACGCTTTTGCGGAAATACTTTTAACGGAAAATCTTTTCTGTTAAAAGTATTTCCGCAAAATCATGCCAGTCTAGATGCAGCCACAAAGTGTGTTAATACAGCCAAATGAAACATTATACATGTACGAGCAAGGAACACAGGCCATAAGTACAGGGTGAGGGGCTGCTTTCTGGAAAGCTGTGACTTTGGAAAAAAGTTGGAAGGAGAGTAGCAGCTTACATGCGTCCTCCTCTTTCATAGTAAATAAACACTGAAAAGAAAAGGCTGGTTTCCTGAACCCTTTAGCTTGGAAGGCTAATTGAGGGGGTGTGCTCATTTGAAAGGAGCTGGGAGAAGCCTTTTAACTAACTAAGGTGAAGTAAGAGGCTGAGACACAAACACTAGCCCCATAGGGAGGGCTGAAGGGAAATTCCTTTTAGAAGGCAACACTGACTAAGGCAGAGTAGCTAGCAGGATAATCATGAGGCAGAAATTGCTGGGGCAGGCATTGCCTAAAAACATTGTTGGTTCCTCACCGCTTCTCATGGGGCCAACTCCAAAGTTAAAGAGGGATGGAACAGAGCCTGCAGAGCTCATGAAGATGCCATTGAGCAAGGTAAAGGAAGGAAAAGGCCAGGGAAAATGCAAAGGGATAGAAGGAACTGTCCTTAGCTGTCTGGGACCCAAAAGGGAAGGTGGGCCCTGGGTTTTCTTTCTTTTCCCAGACCAAGAGAGACAACAGAGGCATCAGAAATAGAAGAAACTAAAAATAGCCAAGTGTCAGACATGGAGACAAACCTGAAGGCCATTAGATTGTGAATTTTTGGTTTGCTGGACTTTTCTGTTAATCCCAGGATGGGGGAATAGCATGAGTAGTGACCTGTTTGAAGAGCTAGGCTATGTATAATGACAGACTGCTGTGACACCAAAAGGACTACAGGGGGCACTAGATCAGAAAGCCCTGCAGTATGGCATGGAGATGAGGCATGATGCCATTTTACAAATGGAGAGTGAATTTAGCCCATTGACTGCAGAACTAAGGCCCAGACCTTCAAGAATGTTTAGGTGCCTAAGTCCTATTGAAATCAAAGTCCCACTGATTCTGACTGGTTCTAGGCCTAACTCCCCATCTACAATAAGTAAAATATTTAAATTACTACTGTCACTGAGTACCCTTAACCCTTCCTAAAGTGAGTTGGAACTCTGTTTTTCTAAAAGATGCACCTTAGGAGACTCCCTTGCAACCTTGTTATATCTGTGAATTAAACCAGAGCCACAGAGTAAATGTAAATGCTATCAAGATGTGGACAAGACCTTTCCAACAATATCCTAGGAATAACCTCTAACACTTTTGAAATCAGATCAGTTACTTTTTTAGTGAATGATGGTGATACTCTGCATTAAGAATCTCCAAGACAAATAATGTTTTACATGGTCTCTATGTGAATACAAATTCTCTTTATAAAATTACTTTAATTATTTCATGGAGCATTTGAAAGTAAGTTTCAGATTTAATTTTTTTTCCTGTTGCTTTGATGTTTTTAATAGTTTGAAAATAAAAAATTGTAAACCTTATAATCTTAATTGTAATTCCAGTATTTAGGATCCTTATCTTAGAAGTTTATGTAATTCCTAAATCTGTAGGAAATAAAAAATAATGGAAACAATGTATATGGAACTTCAGTAAAACAAATCAAAATGAAGCAACATTTAAAACTGAAAATATGAAAAGTTTGACTACAGGCTTCTTAGCTCTCCTGAAAAATTACTATCTGCTATTGAATCAAGTCAGGACCAGAGCAGAAGATATTACTGTACATGCCCAAATTGGAGCTCATTTTAACAGGATACTTTGAGGAAACTTTTCTTTGCTAAATTACAGTTCATAATTCTGCTCCATATCAGAGGTGCTTACAAGGCAAATCTAGTCCTGCTATTTTTTTAAAGTGTGCTTGAGGATGATGTGGAAGTTTTTAAAAAAGCACAAATGGTGCTACTGTGATACAAATACATAAAAATGAAGTTTAATTGACAAATCCTTAGGGATGATTAAGTAACTGTACCTTAAACTAAAAGAGCATTGGAAGAAAAAGATGAAAAATAAACCTAAATCTCAATATGATACAATCATTATAGCTAATATACTTCTTGAAATAGATTTAAATAGTTTAAGAA
This sequence comes from Pelodiscus sinensis, assembly GCF_052426305.1. Lineage (NCBI taxonomy): Eukaryota > Metazoa > Chordata > Testudines > Trionychidae > Pelodiscus > Pelodiscus sinensis. Next base: position 37,579,407 of record NC_143054.1, on the reverse strand, counting down.
TTTTTTTCAACAAAGATTTTCAAAGCTTTCCACCACAGTGGAGTTTGTTGCATATAATAATTTATTGCCATCAGTTTTATGTTACAAGTTACGAGGGTTGCAGATATGGATGTCAAATGCACTGTGTGGCTGTTTGACTGATTGAGCTGTATTTCGATGAAAGGACTAAATAGATTCATACGATTTATAAGATGCCTTTTGCAGTTGATAGCGATAATGGAAAAATTCAGTGATATTCTGTTTTATGTTAAAATGTCTCCCAAAGTGAAAGAGAAGGGCTTTTTTCCTTACTCCTTCAGGGTTTTGTCAATACCCTAGTCCTATTTCACTTCAAATTACCAGGTGCAGGGCTTGAACAAACTAATATCTAGGGGCTCAGCATGTGGAAGATGACAGTACATTGAAACTGACATGGCTTACTGTGGAACTTGGGCCCTCTTGTTTCAATAATTCTAAGCGTGATTTTCAGAAATGCTGGAAACCCTCAATAGAAATCCCTGAGAGCTGTTGGTTTGTTGCACAGTTCCTTTGTTCTCCAAGGTATCTCCATGGTGTCACCATCTGTAAATATTTAAATGGGGAACAGATTTTTGATAATGGGTTCTGCAGTGTACCAGAGAAAAGTAAAACAAGATCCAATGGCTAGAAGTTGAAGCTAGATAAATGCAGCCTGGAAATAAGTAAATTTTTAGCAATGACAGATAATTAACCAGTGGGACAATTTACCAATGGTCAGAGTAGACTTTCCATCACTAGCAATTTTTAAATCAAGATGGGATGTCGTTCTAAAAGATACACTTTAGTTCAAAGAAGAATTATTTTGAGAATGTTCTCAGGTCTGCCTGATCAGAAGATCAGATTAGAAGATCAAAGTCATCCTGTCCCTTCTGGCCTTCGCATCAAGAACCCTTTCAAATAGTTATGTGCCTTATTTTAATCTGCACAGGGCATTTGATTTCTTCTAAATTATCTTTCTCTATTACACTTGGGAACAGGGAGAAATCTTTAGGCCAATTTTACCATGACATTTTTACTATTTTGCTGTACTTGGCACAAATGAGTTTTGGAATTAAAATACAAATACTGCTAAGCCTTTGATCCAGAGCATCAATATTGTGGAAGCAATATGCTCAGCCCTCTGTGTATTAAGGTTGAATTAATGTTCTCATGAAAATGCATCAAGCACACGTTGGCTGGAAAGATTGTCAGTTACAACTTGGGGGTGGAGGTATGGGAATTAAATAAATTGAATAGTATGGGAAGATCCTTAAAGCACTGAGGATCTTGAGAGAGTGAAAGGGAGAAATAATGACAAACTAGTTAAATCTGAAAAAGTATGGGGAATTTTTGTTCTTGCAGATATGAAAACATTTGTGGGGACTACAATAATTTTTTAACAAATTGAAATTCTGTCAGAACAAGATCCTCCATTGAACTCCTCATGGGGAGAGGATGAAGGAACAAACATAAGACAGATCCTATATAGTGAGCCCAGTAGAGGAACCCAAAGTAGAAAATGTCATAGACTACAGCCCTTTAGCCTTGTCAAATGAAATCTTGCCCTGCTCATGTCCATTCAAATACCATTGCAAAGATCATTTCTCCACCTCTAATTTTCAGTATGGCACCTCTCTCTATGCAACTATCCATTAGCTCCTCTTTCTCTATCACATGAAACATAAGTTAGTCATGTTCACTTTGAAGGCTCTTCATGGCCTATCTGCATTCACCATTCATTTCTCATACACTATTGATTCTTCCCCTCCCCACACTATGGCAACATTGGGCCATTGTTAGGCATATGCAAAATATATGCCTCAGTAGGGCACCTGAGAATTTGGGGCACCAGATTTTTGGGTGCCCATATGAAGTCATGTGTGCTATATGCATAAGGGACTGTGGCTGCATCAGCCTTCAGCATCACAATATACAACTTGAAAACCACAGTGCAACTCATAAAAACTTGATCCAGCCAGGTCTGCTCTAGGAGCGAACCATCTGCCCACCAGTTCACACAACATAGAGTCAACCTGTGGAACTACTTCTCTGAGGATGTTGTGAAGACCAGAACTTGAATGAGGTTCAAAGAAGAAGTAGATAGATTCATGGAGGTTATGTCCATCGATAGTAGTTAGACAGATTAGGCAGGGATGGTGTTTGTTAGAAGCTGGGAATAGGCAACAGGGGATGGATTGCTTGATGATTAACTGTTCTGTTCATTCCCTCAGGGACACCTGGCATTGGTCACCGTTGGCAGACAGGGTACTGGGCTACATGGACCTTTGGTCTGACCCAGTATGGCCATTCTTATGTTCTTACATAAGCAATGTAGGAACTAGATTAGAGGAATTGATGTTGACATAGTCCTGACAAAGACAGGTGCTGCTCCAATGGTGCCAAGTAAACACAATAAGAGATGATTGAATTAGCAGTGAGCAGTGGAGAAGAAAAGCTCTTCCATAGAGCTAAACATCTACTATTAGAGTACTAAACAAAGTACTTCCCAGGAGAAGAGAGTATAGCTTCATGCATGATACAATACATCATTAAAAAACCCTACTAGAAGACCTTATCCTCCAAATAAATCTAAAGAGTCATTTTTTTTCTCTGTCAGGGAGAAGCGGCTGTTTGAGAAACTGAGCGTCTGCAGCACTAACAGTCAAATCCATCCTGATGTTCCTTTAGAGCATCCTTTCAATTCACATTCACCTTTCTGTAAGCACTGCACACTTCTTTTCCACTTTAAATGGGCACTTTTGAAGCAGTATGAAGATAGATTTACAAAAACATTGCCCCCTACAGGCAAGAGCCCTTTGACTCTGGGCTCTATAACTTGAGTATGGCTAATGAAGATGTCACCCTGGACTTGGGAAGCAACATGATGGCAAAGGACAATTAGGTAATAGGCTTTTTTGTCTGAGATCTGTTGTCCCCTATCAATTGTTTGTTGGCACTTGACTGTCACTTTGAAGATTAATTCCCTTGGCTTCATATAATATTTTTACAGGTTTCCATAAATAGCTATAACATTTGTCTTTTTCCCTGCTGGGCTGGGATTGATAAATTTACAGCTGATGATGGCAGACAAGGAAAAAGGAGGTGAAATGAAACTTCTAATAGAAAATCAGGTGAAGCTCAGCAGAGCCTACTGATTTTTCTGTTCCTCAAGGTCATGTCCTGAGCCTGTCTGTAGCTGAAGTAAATGGGATGTGTGAGAGGGGATTCCTGAGAGCTACAAGGGGACAGAACCCTCAGAACAATAATAAACTTTTCTGTTGCAAGATTCCTTTTTGTAGGTGGAGAAAGTTGACTAGAAGCTCAGTACAGTTGCAGAGCCACTTGTAACACCACGGTCCTTGTCAAACCTAGATTACCCAGCCTAGCTTCCATAAACTTGGCTATGGGGAACTCACACAGAGCACAGATTTGGAAATGTGGAAGGGATGTACAGAAGAAGTCTCATGAATCTGTGCCAGACAGCAGAAACACCAGTTCCATGAATTTGCCCCTAAATATACATTTCTCATTTTGGGGAACAGATGCCTGAGCTGTCAGCTTAGTAGACACAAGTCAAAAGAGATCACTGTTACCAAAAGGGAAAATTGAAGAATGGATTGTCAGAAGTACTGAACTGATTTTGTCTCGTTAAAAATCCCATTGATTGTCCTGAAATGCTCATGCTCTGAGTGTCTGCAGAAAGTCACACAGACTATGACAGAACCCCGATATATGTACACAATGACTTTTAATCCTTCCTTATGAGATTACTGCTTGTATTGCTTATATTTATATTTGCCTATTTTCTGTTTGTGTATTTCATTAATAACTGAGATTTTTTTAAAACAAAAATTAAAATCTGGCAATTAAGAATAATCTATATTTGAAATATGCAGGATGAAATTGCTGCAAAACTTTGTTTCATTTTTAAACCATCCGTGGTATTTAGTGACATCTAGGGACTAACTTTAATACTACACTTTCTGAAACTTTGGTATCAAACGTTACTATGCACATTAGTAGACAGCAGTCAGAAATCTGAAACCTGGCTCACCACATCCAACTATGGCTATGAACATATGCTGACTGCAGATAGACATTTCTATCTTTATGATTGAGAATTGAGAGCTGATTGTCTATGGCAGTAAATAGATGCTCAAACATTATATTATATCAGAAATTAAAACTTCGGAGTTATTTACATCCTAAAATTTATCATTGCAAAAGGAAATTTTCCCTGCAGTTTTCACTATACATTTTTCTCCTAGGAACTTACATACCATACACAACTTGTGGTTCCTTGAAAAGAAATACCATAGTAATCCTAGAGTCATGGTTAGTGAAATAATGTCTTTTAATGGATCAACTTCTCTTTGGTGGGAGACACAAGCTTTCATCCTGAAGAAGAGCTATAGGCAGCATGAAAGCTTGTCTTGTTCACCAACATAATTTGGCTTAGTTAAAAATATTACTGAACTGACTTTGTCTCTCTCACATTGTGGGCCCAACCCACCTACAACAACAGTGCATCTAGTAATCCTAGCATATGCCAACCAACCTATTGACATTTATTAAACGCTAGAAGATTTACCCAACATTGACCGGGTCCTTAATTCAGTGTTTATTTTTCTTTGTTTAAATCATTATTCTGGGGTGGGGCTGAAAATGATGGGTTCAGTATTCAGGATGGGTTCAGTATTCAGGATGTTCCAGGAAGAGAGAACAACCTCAGCCCTCTCTCACAGCAGCAGTTTGAGGCTAAGTTAGAAATGTTGGTCTGTGGCCACTGCAGCTCCAGCCGCACAGCCAGGGGAGGGGTGCATGTTCCCCATCTGGGGACAGACAGACACACAAAGGGACAAACTCTATGAAATATATGGTAGATAGGTGTCCCTTTCTCCACTCTTTGCTGCCCCCTGTGGTCATTCTACAATATAACTCTCTCTTTCCAGACCTCTCCCTGTTAGAAATAATCGAATTCCAGGCACATCCCATTTTATTGGTACAACCAAATCCTGACCTTGCTTTAAGTTATGATAAGAAAATGCTGCATGCCAAATTTGGTGATCCTAGCTCTTATTGTTTAGAAGGAGATTTTAAACAAATGGACTTATGGATGGATAAACAGATACACATTTCTAAAATATATAGTAAGAAGATTTGCAGGGGAGAATGTGTGGCGTTTTCCCTCATAATTCTTTGAACAGAAGAAATACTTCCTCATAGTATTCTAAGCTTCTGTGTCTAATCAGTATTTTTTCCAAAGCTAAAACAACTGTCTGGGAAATTCTGAATTGCACATATATATAGTGTGTCTGTGTGTGGGGGTTTACTAAAAAATTGCAACAGAGGATGGACTCAGTGTGGGATACACTATAAAAGATACCATCCATATACATTGTAGTTGATTATGAAAAGCAGTTCATTTAGTTCAAAGAAAAAAGATTTCTGTGCTTCAGGATCCTAAAATAGGAATAAACTTTATGCTTGAATGTGGATCATACAATGAAATAAGTATGATTTAGATATCAAACACCCTTAAATACTTTTACTACTTAGGAAGCCATCATATTCATGAATACAGACCCGTAGATTGAATAATATTCACAATCTATTTTAATCCTACACACTTTAGAGATGCATTGTTAGGTTAAAAACCATATTTTAGAAAAGATCAGAAATCTCTTTTGAGCTGAACAGAGACCTAAGAGCCAGGTACTGCCGAGAGCTAATTTCAGTGATTTGCTATGTGGCCATAAGGAAGTCATTTAACTCGGTCAAATTCTGTTCTTAATTACCCCGAGCGATGAAAATAAACTGAAGCAAGGGCGGTTGAACCAATGTGATTAAGAAAAGAATATAGTGCCATGTATCAATGTTTGTTTAAAACAGTTTCCTCAGTTGTAAATCAGAACCAGTAACACTCCATTTTCTCCTCACAGGTTTGGGATCAGGGCTAGTTGCACTGCATAGTGTTTTTGAATACATATGAAGTAGTGATTGTTAAATTTTAAGTAAGAAGCATATTACATCCATTCCTTTAGTTGTGCTCCTACAACTACCTTAAATTATTAAACTTAAATATGAAAGTCTAATTTTCTTTCACTTTATTTTTCTCATTTTTCCAATCACATCACTCAGCTGGAAGCAAATAGAGAACAGAAGCAACCTTCAGCTGCATTTCCATTTAGGGGTCACACCTTTCCTGGGTAGGTGCACTGCTGGGGGACACAGGCAGGGGATGCAAGTCTGTCCCTAGAGCAGTGGTGAGTAACCTGTGGCCAGACAGCCACGTGTAGCCTATTGAGGTGCTATGTGTGGCCCATGAGACATTTTGTTTACTGTTGCTCATGTAACCCACACACCTATAGGGTGTGGTTCACTGTCCCATGTAGTGGCACTTAGACCACTTACAGTGAAAGATAAGAACAAGGGAGCTCTATAGCCTAAGCTGAGAACCAGGTGGCTTTATAGCTCAAGCTGTAGAGGCTTCTATACTTGGCTCCACAGGTCTTAGGCTCAAATCTACTTATAGGTGGTTACACTCACATGTGGGGTTGTCAGATTCCACTTACTTTCATCAGCATTTTTCCCCGTGCCAGTATTACTAAAGTACCATGCACATAAAACAAGTGCATGTGTAGTGATTGTACACAACATTGTAAGAGCCAAATGTTTCCCTCAGCATCCAAGCAAAACAGTGCTATGGTTCAGTCAGCACATCCAACAAATTCTAGGCACTAGGGTAGTTTTGCTAACTCCACTTATCTCAGGAGCTTTGTGGCCCACTGAGATGGAGGGCCATTCATGAAGCCTACACACTAGCCTAGGTTGCCCATTGTCGTGATCAGCTGGTATATTACTCTGATAATGAGGGAGTTCAAAAGTGTGTATGGAGTACCAGTTTATCCCAAGCTGCTGCATAATCTGTTGCCTAAGTTTGTGGCCTGAAAGCTAGTATTGCTGTGAATTCTAACTGACTCAGAGCAGGCAGTTCTGGGCCAGCAGAGATGGAGGGAATGTCTGCTTTCACTAAAGCATCAGAATAGTGACACTGGAAGCCCTACAGGCTGCACTTGCCATACAAATGTAGTCACTGCTCTTTCTCCCAGGATCCACATCTGGCCTTGCCCACAGGTACCTTCTGCAGAGACAGATACTCAAGCAGCAGGCCTTCTTCCCTTCCCAGCTGGTCTGGTGCGGGTTCCCCAGAGCTGTAACAGTCCTACACATTTTAGCCTCTACAAGAACCCCCTTCTCCCCCCCTCCCCACACACACCAGAAATATGTTTCAGTTAAATAAAATTTAAAAAAATATGCAGGGACCTGGGGACATTTTTGGAAACAGCACTTACCTGGGAGACCTATACCACATGACAAGATTTCTGTAAAATCAGAAATATATTTCTGGGGAGCTACTTGGCATATAAGTGAAAATGATAGTGTGTGCTGAGCTGTGATCTGCAGTCTTGGGTGTGTTTTGGAAAATCAAAGGTTAACCAGAAGGGTGGATCACCGATGTTTCCATGCCTGACCACAACCAAATAATTATTTGCATCATGTTTCCCCTCTGGCTGCAGGGGCATAGGGAGAGCCAGGGGGGCTCCAAATGCTGCCTCACATGCTAGCTCTATAGGTCCCATTGGCTGGGAACTGTGGCCAATGGGAGCTGTGGGGTTGGTGCCTATAGACAGGATACCTGAATCCCCCATCTCCACCCACCAGCCCAGAGCCCCCTTCTGCCCTCTAAACCCCTCATCTCTGGCCCCATACCTGAGCCTACATCCAAAGCCACAGCCTTCACCCCCTCTTACACCCCAACCCAGAGGCAACTGGTGAGGGAGACCTGGGGGACCGCTGGCTATATGACTTGCCCCACAGACCAGGGATGGGCTAGACAACTCCTGCCTCTCTCCACCCCTCCCCACCCGTGCTTAACGCTCTCCTCACATCTTCTCTACCCTTGCTCCATCCCACCCCACCTTTTCCACAAACCAAGGCAGTCCAGGAGGCTAGTGGGGTTAGGGGGCTGGTGCCAACTGCAGAGGTCCAGCCCCTTCCCCACACTCACTGACAGTGGCAGAGGAAGTGGAGCAAAGTAGCCCCCAGCTTGTGCTGCTCTCTTGTCCGTGTCACGTAGGGGAGAGGAAGGATAGCCCCTGCACTCCCCTGCTGGCAGAGGAGTAGTATAGCTGGGAGAGCAGTGTGAGCTGGGGCTGCCTTGCTCTGCTTTCCCTACAATGCTGCTGAGTGCGGGGGGGCCAAACCACTGCTGTGGGTGCCAGATCCTTCCCATTAGTCTCTTCCCCACAGCTGCTGGCAGCCCTTTCTGCGGATGGTATTTGGGGTCATGTGACCTCCCTCATGTTCCCATACATTGTCCCTGTCCCGACTCTTTTGAAACAGCCCACTGAAAATGAGCAAGTGAGTGACAGTGGGGAGAGTGAATGACAAAGGGAGGGAGGATGGCAGGAGTGGGGTTTCAGAGAAAAGTAGAGGGTGGGACAATGGTCTTTGGTCTTGTGTGATTAGAAATTTGGCAACCCTATCACTGGCCTGAAGAGTTTACAATCTGACAACAGACACAGACAAAAGGGAAACAGAGGCATGCAGAGGTGAAGTGACTTGCCCGAAATCTCATGGCACATCAGTGGAAGACTCAGCAAGTTTGCCTGAGTCTCAGGCCAGTGCACCAACCAGTAGACCAGGCTACCTCTTGGGCACGGCCAGTCCTGGACAGAGTGATAGTGCAATCTGGCCCGGGCCTCCCAGTGGGCCAATGGGGATCTGTCCATTGCTGACTCCCAAGCCCAACCTCTTTTCACCATCTTCTCACTCTCTCTACCCCTGGTACCCCGACCCCTGAGCACGCAGCTTTGGGAATCACTAAGGGACCTGGTACCATGGGTCAATAGTGGTTGCACTCCCTGTGGCAGCAGGAGCCATGAGGGAAGTGGAGTACACTGTGTAGGCACACTTGCACCACTGTGCTTCAATTACCCATGGCTCCTTGCTGCCGTGCGCGCACGTGTGTGTGTGTGTGTGTGGGGGGGGGGTTAATCTGTGCCAGCACACAGCACCAGACCGCCAATGATCCCCAAGGCCAATGTGGATGGGGTGATCCAGTCGATACAGTATACTTGGATTTTCCAGAAAACCTTTGGCAAAGTCCTTCACAAAAGGCTTATGAGGGAGTTAAGGGCATGTCTACACAGCAAAGAGAAACCCCCTATGTCAGCTGATTCAGGCTCACAGGGCTCAAGCTATGGGGCCATTTCTTTGCTTTGTAGATTTCCAAGCTCAAGCTCAAGCCCATGTTTTGGGGTCCTCTGGCCTCACAGAGTCCCAGAGCCCGTGTCCCATCCCAAGCCCAGACATCTACACAGCAATGAAACAGTTGTGACCACCCAACAAAGAGGGACGCTTTGGCTAGGATAAAAAGTCTAAACATTACCGTCAGGTTGCTGCTTTACTGTTTTTGTAAAGAAAATGTGAGTCTGACTTTGCATTTGTTTCCTATTTTGGAATTTTTCTCCCCGCTCCACCCCCATAACAATACTACATGTCTGTTCTAATCTGAAGCTCAGCACCTGGCATTCTGTGTTCATCCAAGATCCTCCATATAGAGAATTTCATCACTGAAAATTAAGTCTCACTTTTGCGTATATTTCAAGAAATATGGTTCAGTCCTGAGCACCACCTACAACATCCACTTTTGTCTATTTATTGAAAAAAATTGGCATAGTTCATGTATTTCCTGCATGTAGAAGGGAAGGATGGTCTAGTGGTTAGAACACTAGCCTGGAACTCAGAAAACCTTCTTGCTCTACCACAGACCTACTGTGTAATCTTGGGCAAATTGTTTAATCTGTCTGAACTTCAGTTTCCCTCTGTAAAGGAGGATATAATAGCACCTGTGTACCTCACAGGGATGTTGTGAGGCTAAATACATTTGGGAGTGAGAAGCACTCAGATTCTCCAATAATGGGTCTATTAAAGTATCTAGATTGCCCCTTCCCAAAGTTTGGAGGTCACGAAAGGTATGTCTACACTGCTGGTGGATTGACGCTATAGTGATTGATCCATCAGCAGTCGATTTAGTGTTTCTAGTGAAAACCTGGTAAATTGACTGCCGAACTTGCTCCCATCAACCTTAGTACTGCACTGAAATGAAAAGCTTAATAAGATAAGTCAACAGATGGGTTTTCCCCATCAACCCAGAGCTGTGTAAATATTGCAATAAGTTGATCTAAGGTACATGTACTCCAATTACTTCATTAATATAGCTGGAGTTGTGTAACTTAGTCTGACTTTACCCCACAGTGTAGACCAAGCTTAAGACTTGAGTTTCTAGCTCTTCTCCCTCCTACTGTCTGCTTCAAACAGCCTTTTCTCATGCTAATAACCAGCCTATTCTTGTGTTTATGAATATAATGGTTTCTGCCCCTTCACTGAATGCCCCCAAACCCAGGTTCCCTCAGAAAGAAACCTTTGCCTGGTCTCAATTTAAAAAATTTCCCTAACACCATTATAAGAACAAAGCAATGAACAAACTCTAGAGTAATGTAATTTAGTCTGCTTAACTTATCTTTCTGATGGTCTGCTTTATAGTCATTGTGCATCTACTCTCTAGAATAACTTTTTGAGAATTCTTCAAACACAAAACACACTATTGCAGATACATGTATTTCTTAGCTGACTGATCCCCTACAAAGATACCTACCACCAACTACAGTGGTGCACGCTCCTGAAAAATAATTGTTAAGAGTATTTTTGCCAACTCTGACAATTTATAAATACCAGACAGCGATCAATGATAATATCTACTGGAAAAAATACCAGAAAAGAGAACATTATGAATTGTTTCAGTTAGCGTGCAGTACACCCAGTTTTCCAAACATCAATGATAAGATGTATAAGAGATTTTCTTTAGCAACTTCAAAGGCAAAGTACTAGTGGGCTGTCTTAAACATAAAATATCACTGACTTTGTTTACTCAAATGTAGTTCTGTTTACAATTGGATTCTCATATTTTTCCCGTTTGACCTTGCAACTTATAATACAGAATTTCTTAATCACTAAGGCTGCGTCTAGATTGGCATGATTTTCCGGAAATGCTTTTAACGGAAAAGTTTTCCGTTAAAAGCATTTTCGGAACAGTGCATCTAGATTGGCATGGATGCTTTTCCACAAAAAAGCCCCGATCGCCATTTTCGCGATCGGGGCTTTTTTGCGGAAAACAAATCTGAGCTGTCTACACTGGCCCTTTTGCACAAAAGCTTTGCACAAAAGGGACTTTTGCCTGAATGGGAGCAGAATAGTATTTCCGCAAGAAGCACTGATTTCTTACAGTAGGAAGTCAGTGCTTTTGTGGAAATTCAAACGGCCAGTGTAGACAGCTGGCAAGTTTTTCCAGAAAAGCGGCTGATTTTTCAGAAAAACTGGCCAGTCTAGACACAGCCTAAGAGAAAAAAAATGATACACTTACAATATCATGAATAAAAAATAACTTTATTTCAGTCCTTGCTCTAACAGTTGTGTCAAATACAACACAGAGCTCTGGGCCTATAGGAGATTTTGGTACAATATAAACAGGTTAATCTTAGGTTAATGCCTTTGCCTCTATGAAATTTAAAAAGCACTTGGCAAAAATGAGCTTCCTGCCAGTTAATTCAGATTTTTTTCTTCTTTTGAACACACAAAGGTTGTATCTAGGAAATGAAATATTTATAAGAACTTTCATCAACACCATTCAAACAGTTTGCCCTATATTTTTAAAAAATCTGTTTTACTACTGCCAGAAGAGGACCTGTGGTTTGGGAGTGATGCAATTCCAGATCCAGACATTGGAAAAGACAAGAGTTATGATGTGTGAGATACCACCCAAGGAGGGTGCAGGATAACTGAGCTAATTCCCAAAATGACCACCAGGAGGTGCTGTGAGTCCACCCGTTTACAGCACCTTTTGGATGTGGCTATGGAGGTCCAATAATAGCTATCCAGGGGAAGTTGTTTTGGGAGGGGAAAAGTTGGGAGGACTAGTTATTTACATGCACTCTATGCTGTTGACAAGTTATATCTATTTGCCTGACTTTGTCTACTTAGATTATAGTCTTTTCTCTATGAGGGAACACCTGGCCCTGTTGAACTCAATGACAAAACTCCTAACAGACTTCTATGTAGCCAGGATTTTAACCTTTGTGTGTAAAGGAACTAGTACAAGGGAGCCTTAACCCCTGACTGGGAGTTACTTTGCTACCAGGGAATATCTACTATATATTTAATAGACTTTGTGCATCTGTCTGTCCACCCATCTGTCTGTCAGTCTGTTTGTTCAAGAACGTCTCATAAATGGTGTGAGTTAGGACCACCACATTTGGTATGCAGCTTCCTCTTATCATAACTTAGAGAAAGGTAAGGGGTGGCTGTTCCAAGACAATGGGTTGTGCCTTGAATGAGATTGTTTTTCATCAAATGGAAAGGGAAGGCTCTGATAGCAGGCACAGATCTACTCCAGAATGACCACATGGGGGCAGCAAGCATGAGGAACAGATATACTCCAGAATGACCATAGTGAAAGCACAGCCCGCACTACTCTGACAGACTCCAACATCCACAGAGCAGCTGCCAGTCAGATAATGCAGCCACATCTGCCTGTCCGACCCCAGGGCGTAGCCACCAGCTGCGCAGCATGGCCTTGGCCAGCCCCAGGAAGTAGCTGCCAGCTGTGAGGCATGGCCTCAGCCAGCCCCAGGAAGCAGCCACTGTCCAGCCTGGGCAGCACAGCCCTTGGAACCCCAGATGGCCCTGGGAAGTTAGTTCCCCACATACTTCCCAACTCGTTGCCCTGATTACTGAATTTCCCACCTCCTTCTCTGAACCCCCAATACCCAATCTCCTTCCCTGGCTCCTAAAGCCACCATACTCTTCCCTCACCATACTCTTCCCTCCCCCCATGCCTCCCAACCCACTGTCCTGACTCCCACACCCCCACCCCTGCCTGAGCCCACAAGGACCTGAGCAATGCTGGCCAAATATAATATAATATAATATAAACGTTTTTCTTGCCGGACGACAGAATGTTCCTGCTGGGTGACGGAATTATGTCATCACGTCATCGGCATCATCAGCATCAACAGGCTCTCTCAGCAAAATGAAAGTGGCCAGAGAGAGGGGGTATGTGAGCGTAGCGAGCAGAGGACTCAGCTCCTTAGTAAAATATAATATATAATATGTTCTTCAGTCATTGAAAGGAAAATTGTTCCTAAGTTGTATTTACATTATTTTAACAAACTATTTTGTATTATTTTATTTCATATTTTAATCCATTAGCCAGAAAATTGGTTTTAAAAAATCGTAAGACGAATAATGTTCAACAGTGTCTGAAAGTAGAGGCAATTTCTTTGCACCTGTTATAGTCTACCAATCAAAACATTTACAATTTTTTTTGCAGTCCATATTTGGAGACTTTTAAAAAAACATTATTTACTGCCCAAACTGAGGATCTAAGGGCAGTTTGTACAGTATTTGTTAAATGAATAATAAATAATAGATTCAAAGGCTAGAAGGGACAATTATGGTCAGCTAGTGCAGAGGTTCAACTCATTTACTGTTGTAAGCTGTATATGTAGATGTATATGGGTATGTCTACCCAGCAGTGTTATTTTGGAATAACTGAAGTTATTTTGAAATAACAAAATGTGTATCTACACAGCAAGCCATTATTTTGAAATAATGTCAAGCTGGAGGACTTCTTACTCTGACTCCTGTAACCCTTATTTCATAAGGAATAAGGGATGTCAAAGGAAGAGTGTTCTTCCTTCATTTTCCTGCTCTGTAGACAGCCCCAAAAGCCAAATTAAGTTATTTCAACTTCAGCCATGCAACTGACCTAGCTGAAGTTGCGTATCTTAATTTGACTTATGCCCTGCTGGGTAGACGTGCCCATGTATTACATGAGCTGAATTTACACAATATATATGGTACTTGCATGGCCATGAGGATGTCATATAGGCTGCAGCTGTATGCTAATTGGGTCGCAAGTGGTCCAAGGACTGTGGGTTATGAACCACTGATCTAGTCCAACTTCCTGCAGAATACAAGCAATGTAGTATCCCTGAATTAATTCCTGCCTCGGGTCCTATAGCTATGGTTGAACTAGGCCTAGTTTCTTAGGGTATGTCTACACTTGCACCCTCTTTTGAGAGAGGGATGCAAATGAAGGCATTCAAAATTGCAAATGAAGCCGGGATTTAAATATCCTGCACTTCATTTGCATATTCGTGTTATGGTGCTATTTCGAAATAACAGATGCTGTTAAGATGCGGTTATTTAGAGAGAAAACCCTTCTCTCGAAATAACTGGTAAACCTCATTGTATGAGGAATAAAGGTTATTTTGAGAGAAGGGTTTTCTGTAGACATAACCGCGTCTTAACAGCATCTGTTATTTCGAAATAGCGCTATTTCGAAATAGTGCCATAACGTGATTATGCAAATGAAGTGTGGGATATTTAAATCCCAGCTTCATTTGCAATTTTGAATGTCTTCATTTGCATCCCTTTCTTGAAAGAGGGTGCAAGTGAAGATAATCTTAGCAAAACATGCAATTACAACTTAAAAAGTGATAGTTCTGGAGAATCCATCACAACCTTTGGTAAATTACCCTCACTGTTAACAATTTACTTATTTCCAGTCTGAATTTGTCTAGCTTCACATTCAAGCCATTGGATTATATTAAACTTTTCTAGATTGATGAATAAATAACCGCATCTTAACAGCATCTGTTATTTCGAAATAGCACCATAACACAAATATGCAAATGAAGTGCAGGATATTTAAATCCCGGCTTCATTTGCAATTTTGAATGTCTTCATCACTCTTTTGTTACCTGTGTAGGTATTTATGAACTATGATCCAGTCACCCCCATAACCTATTATTTATTAACCTAAACAGATCGAGCTCCTGAAATCTCTCTTTATATGGCATAGTCTCTAATCTTTTTGTCATTCTTGTGGATCTTCTCTAACCCTTTCCAATGTATCAGCATCCTTCTGGAGGTCTGGACACCAAAACAGGGCACAGTATTCCAGTAGTGAATGCAACACTGCTAAATATAGAGTCTATAACACCTTACTCCTTCTTGAGATTCTGTAGGACTGCATTAGCCCTTTTGGCCACAGCATCACACTGGGAACTCATGTTCAGCTGAATTTCAACCACAATCCTCTAATGATCTTTTTCAGAATCACTGCTTCCTAGGGAAGAGTATCCCATCCTGTAAATGTACCATAGATATATATCTAAAACCAATGAATGTAGGCCACATTTGGCTACATTAAAATATATATTGTTTGCACCCAAATTACCAAAATATCCAGATCAGTCTGTATCAGTGACCTGTCCTCTTCATTATTGACCACTCCTCCAAAGTCTGTATCACCTACAGACTTTATCAGGGAAGATTTTATGTTTCCTTCCAGGTCACTGACAAAAATGTTAACTAGCGAAAGGCCAAGAACCAATTTGATACCTCCTGGGGGTCCTCACTTAGAAATACACCTTCTTAGTCATCACTGCCTGTTTACAATTACATTTTGAGAGCTGTCAGACAGTCAGTTTTTAATTAATGTAATGTATGCCGTGTTAATGGAAATTAATTTTGCATGTTTTTAGTTTTTGAATAAAAATGAAATGTGGTACCAAGACTAATGCCTTACGAACTTTACATATATTACATCAACACTATTATCTTTGTCAATCAATCTGATAATCAAATGTGACAAGCGCTGTTTTCCATAAATCCATGTTAATTGGTATTAATTATATTATCCTCCTTTAATTCTTTATGAATCCAGTCCCATTTCAGCTATTTCATTATTTTAGCCAGAATTGATGTAAATTTGACTGGTCTATAGCTAACCTGTGCACCTTTTTTCAATATTGGCACAACATAAGCTTTCTTTGAATCTTCTAACATGTCCAGAATGTTCCAAGAATTGTTGAAAATCAATATTAATAGGACAGCTCTTTTAAAACTCTTGAACATAAGTTATCCAGTTCTGCTGATTTAAAAATGTCTACTCATAATACCTTAAGTTTTACATAATAATTCATTTGCACTTTTGTAGCATATTTTATGTGCAGAACTCAAAGCATTTTCAAATTGTAATTACACTTTGCACAAAATAGATATTATTATAATAATCATTCTACAGATCAGTTATATTGAGGTCCATGGAAATTAAATTACTCACCAAAGATCTAACAGTAATATATAGATGTTTAGCCTATAACAGCCTAGATCATCAGGTGTGCCTCTTCCCTTTTCCTCCTGGTGCTGGTGGCTGTTTTGCTCCTGAATGCATATTACAACAGCTTCAGACCATATTCTTTGTATTCTCCTAACCTGGGACACCCCCTGCCATTATCAGAGCATCACAAATTAGTGGGAGCAAAGATCTGCCCCTAGGCACATCTCTATTCAAAGAGTTTTGAACAGCCTATCATTTACTTGTTAAATAATTTGGTGTCATGCTTGCTACACTGAAGATGACCAAATTAAAAAAAACACACTTGTCAGCTCACTGGCATCATCTTTTGTGTCAATGTGCATTCAGGAGAGTTTTAAAGTAAGATTTGGATACTAGAGACTTTTTGTGTTAGAACTGCGAACACACTTGCACATCAACATTCAAAACCTGCAGTGCTTACTCAGGCAGAATACCTATGAAATCTCAATAGAAATGTAGCCGTGTTAGTCTGGTGTAGCTGAAGCAAAATGCAGGACTATGTAGCACTTTAAAGACTAACAAGATGGTTTATTAGATGATGAGCTTTCATGGGCCAGACCCACTTCCTCAGATCAAATAGTGGAAGAAAATAGTCACAACCATATATACCAAAGGATACAATTAAAAAAATGAACACATATGAAAAGGACAAATCATACTAACACTTCTTGGAGCTAAACACTGTCCCGAGGGAACTGCCCACACAGCTGGGACTCTTGGAGAGGCTGGGAAGGAAAGAATCCTCCCAGAAGCTGTGGAACAGCAGTAAATCCATTCCATGCTAGCGACTGCAGGCTTAAGGTTGAATTAGCCCCTGTGAAAAGGGGAATGGAGGATAAGCTATAATGGCAGGTCAACTGTCTCCTTTCCCACCCCTCTGTGTTTTGCCCTGCTCACACTGAGAACAAAACATCCACAGAGCCCAAAGAACTCAACATCTCAAGATGCTGCTATTCTGCACTCCCCAGTCAGATGCCTAGAATTCTGCCTCCCTGTATAATAGTCCCATTTGTTCCACTGCCATGCAAGCTGTGTGCTCTCATGGGGATGGACACAGTATTTATACCTTCTGGAATATTTGGTGAAAAATCTCTCACAGGCAGGCTCACTACTGTTTTACTAAACTTCCTTCATTTCATGGCTCTTTGATTACCTTGGGCCCAGTTCCACATTCATCACACACATTGAACTCTGGGTGAAATTTGGATGCAAAGGAATACAGGATCAGGCTCTTTTGAGTTAGAGTGAAACCGGCTCAGACCACTGTTGCTTTTATGTTATTCATTTACTGAATTCCTGAAGTGCAGCTTACCAGCTGCCAAATGCAGTATAAATAATTCTCTCCTGAGCAAAGAACTTGAAAGTCAAATTTATGACTGGATCAGGTCTGGGGTCCTGGGGTCTGATTAACAAACTCCTGGAAATACAGACTTATAGTACAAACACAGGGACTTAACCCTAGCCACACATAATCCAGCTGTCAGCCTGGTGGGACTCCCAATGACAGAGTCAATTAGGAAGGGTGAGAGGGGCACTTGCTCCCCCAGTTTTGTGTCAGCTCCTGGTGGCTGGGGCTCCAACTGTCAACGGGGCTCCAACAGATGCACAGGACTGACAGTGGGAATTCTTGCAGTGTCACAAAACCCAGGGGGCCACACAGAATCATAGAACACTAGAACTGGAAGGGACCTTGAGAGGTCATTGAGTCCAGTCCCCTGACCTCACGACAGGCCCCAGTACTGTCTAGACCATCCCTAGATGTACCCTCCCTGCTCCCTAAATGGCACCCTGCTGTGATCCTCTTTACTAGAGGCACACACCACATGGTTGGGCTAACCTGTGGGTGGGACTGAGCTGTGGTTGTGCCTTCTAGCCACTTACGTGTCCTGTGGCCTCTGGGCTCCTTGTCTAGTACTGGTCGGTTGCAGGCTGGTGGTGGCTGGAGAACCGTGGAGGTGGCAGCAGCAGGGTGAGTGTTAGTGCCAAGCTCCTTCCCTTTACTCCACAGCCCCAGCTCCCCCGAGCATGCCAGCATGCAGCCAGTCACTCCCTTCCCACACTAGCCCCCCTCTTCACCAACTGCCCCCACACCGGAGAGTTTCATTGTTGGGTCAAAAGTGTCTGGCAGTCTGGATTTGGCCAGTGGTCTGTCTACTAACTACCCCTGGGCAGATAGGAAGGGGTGATTTCTGTGGTATAATTCAGTCTAATGTGTTACATAGTTAATTTTCCCATTGATTGGGTTCAGGATCTATCTGGAGTACCCACAGGCAGTTGAGAGAGCTCAGCGACCCTGTGTAGGTACATTTCAAATTGTCCTTTGACAGCATATGGCCCGTTTGCTGTAGAGTGCAGAACGGAGAAATCAAAGGAAGTTTGTATTTGTTTAACAAATGGACACCTGCCAAGCAATTCCACAGCTAACTACGGCAGGAGTATGTACAATGTCTTATGTGATCTAAGGAGAGAGTTTCTATTATTATACTCAGCATGTGCCAAATGGAATTGAAATAATAGCATACTGGTCGATCTGTTAACAAATTGTAACTTTGAAAGACCCTTCTGGAAATCAAGCAGGTTTGTTTCATGTAACTTTCACATACTGTGCACAGAAAAGGAACAGAAAAATAAGCATGTTCTTTCCAGACAAATGAGATCTAGAGTGAAAGTTGACCTTACTGGTCAAATGGTAAACTTCTCATTGACTTCAGTCGGTTGAGGATTTCACTCGTAATTTTTAGCAGCCAAACCACAATCAAAATTTACTTTTGCTACAAAAGCTTTTCTCTTTCCATATACTATTTCCTTAGTACAGTAGATCCTGTTATTTCAGGATTTGAAGTAAAGGTATTTTTCATTCACAAGTCCACTTGGGCTTGCAATCAATGTAAAGTATTACGAAAATAATGAATCTATAGAGAGACAAGATGGGTGAGCTAATATCTTTTATTGGACAAACTCTTTTTTGGTGACCATCTTTCAAGCTACACGTAGTTCTTCTTCATGAATCTATAAAATTCATGACAAACTACCAAGTTACCAGAAAGACCTTGATGCCAAAAATGATCAGTGTAAGTAGAATTTATTTTCAATTTAGAGTTATTTTAGGCTCACATAAATGGTTAATGTGCTCTTCAGGTTTCTGTTTATGAAATGCTGGGTCATAGAACCTCACCTACCCGCTCCTGAAATAGCTCCCCTGAGCTCTGGTTGAATTACTGATGACCTCATATTATAATTAAAGTCTTCATGTAAAAAAGAATCCCCCATTTACATCATTTTAAAGCTCAACTTGATCTGTGCTCCTTGCTGCCAAAGAAAGAAAAAACAAAACAAACCCCCAAAACAAGGAAACAACCCCCCTAAAAGAACCCCTCCAGGATCTCTGCCAATCTGATGCAGGGGAAAAATTCTTCTTGATCCCAAATATGACAATTAGAGACCCTGAGTATGTGGGCAATTCCAAGCAGCCAAACACCTAGAAAGAATTCTCTGGAGTAACTCAAAGCCCTCTCCAGATAATGTCTCGTCTCAGACCATTGGGGATTTTTGCTAATGGTAGTTGCCTATGGCTCTCCATAAACTTATCAAGCTCAGTCTTGAAACCAGTTAGGTATTCTGCCCCAACTGTTGCCTTGGAAGGCTTCTCCAGAACTTTGCTCATCTGGTGGTTAGAAACCTTCACCTAAACTTGTTGATGGCCAGTTTGTTCTTGTACCCACACTGGCAATTCACTTGAACAGCTCCTCTCCCTTCCTGGTTTTTATCCCTCTGATATATTTATAGAGAGCAATCATACGGCTCCAATCACCATCGTACTGAGGATTGGATCAGTAAAGGTTCTTAGTCATTAACCTCCACTCAGCCTAACCCCTAAGGGCATGTCTACACTGCAATACAAACCCAGAGTTAGTGGAAGTTGAGTCAGCTGATCCTGGGTTTGAGATCCCAGGCCTTGAGCATCTATACTGATTGCTAACTCTACATTAAACATTTTCTAATCTGAGCTGTAACAAGGGGCTTTGGTTTTCACACTGTAGCATACAGACCTGAATCAAACCAGCCACGTCCCAGAATCCCTCCCAAAATGGGGCCACTCTAGCTCTTTGACTGTGGTAATAATTGCTGTCTACTCTGCCAGTTAGGGGAAGTCTAACCAGCCCACCAACACAGCCTGCCAAGCAATATGGAGGGGTCACCTTCTAAGAATTTCTCTTACTTGCACTTTCAATTCATACTTATCAGGAATTGGGCAAAATTTCTGTGAGGCTCTGATGGACATTTTGGTGGTGTTTTCTGACCAATCAAAGGCACCTGCCAGAGTTTATGATGGAGGAGGCAGAGAAGAGAACCCAGGCATGGCAAACTCAGATTGGCTGATGCCACTCATGATATTCCACTGATGCTTCTGGGCTGGGGCTGCAAGCACAGACTGGTGGGATTACATCATCAGGCAGACTTGCACTGGGATCAGAACTTTTGCATGAAGAAAGCTACTTTCTGGAGCTTTCCCCAATCCTCCAGAGTAGAGTGGTAAAATCCTCTTTAATTAGTTAGCTAGATCAGTTAACTAGATCTGCTCCAACCCCCACTGGCTAACTGTAACTAGTAAGCCTAACTCATTAAGGGTGAGGCTTATCAGTTAACCAATTAATCATTAACATCTCTATTCCAGATTAAAGATAAATTCATGAGGCCATTTTTGCTAGCCCAGAAACATATTGCTAAGGCCATCTAAAGATGGCTACCCCAGGTTGCTAAAGGTCCACTGACAACCAGTTTGGTGTTGGAAAGTCAGCTGTGAATAATGGAGGTTTCTGAGGTAATCAAGCATGTGGTTTACCCCAATGTGGCAGGTGTAATTCATATTCCTGAAGTAACTGCTGGCTTTGAGACAATGGCATTTCCAAATTATGCCAGGGCCATTTATGAGACTCTATAATTTATCTTCCTCAAGGAACACATTATTCCCATCAAATGACATTGTCATAAATGGTGTTCCCATTCCTACCATTAATCTGGGGGACCTTCATAATCCCTTTTGCCTGATTTTTAGAAGCTCTGGCAAAAGGCAGTTTAATTACACTCTCTGGTTGTTGAATGTGGTAGTGACAGATTGAAATCCCATTGGAGATGTCTACAGATTTGTTTGGATGTCGGTATCATCATTGCTGTCCTCATGCCTGTGATTTGCTGTATTCTTCGCAATCTTTGTGCAGCCAGAGGTGAGCCATTTCTCCCTGAATGGACCTATGACAGCAAGGTGCCACTGAACCAGGACATTCAGTCAGAGAATGCACCTTCCATTGCAGGAACAAGATTCACCTGAAAGATGCTTTCTGCTCCCATATAATGGATTTGCATGGCCCAATGGAAGAAGGGGATAGTACATTGATAGATGTACTTGTGCGGATTGGGACAAATTGGTTTGGGGAAGGGTTTCATGTTTGGGAATTTATGAATGACATGACCACTTATGAAATGGAGGGTGAAAGTGTTGCCCAGTCTGGATTCAACTAAGGAAGTGATTGAAATGTGGATTGATGTACATAAGTGTATAGAGGAATAAAGTTTGCTTGCTAATTTCTAATTGTCTCAGCTCATGTGTTTACCTTTATTATTTCAAATACACATGGTATGAAGAGATGCAGTGATAGCAATAAACTTGCTTGGTGCCATAGAATACTTTCTTTGGAACTATGTATTAGAAACGTACAGCATTCACCCACTGCTAGGCAGGCCAGCTACCATTGCAACACCAAAGCACAGTAACAACCAAACCTTTTCAAAACAAAAAAAGTGCATAAACAAGTGCAAAGAGAGAAACCATGTACCAGAGGGAACTCCAGCTACCACTGGATGCCCCCCCCCCCATTTGACATGCATTTAGGGCAGTGATGGGCAACCAAGAATAGTGAGTGGGCAACATTGTGGCCCTCCAACTCAGTGGGCTGCAAGACCGGTGGGCAACCTGCAACCCATGGCCCACCGGGATTCCACCTTTGTGCTACCCACCCCCTCTCTGCCCCTTTCCCCCATTCCCCTCTGGTGCACTGGAGCCCTTCACTTCCTACTCCTCCCTCTCCTGCCTAACACTTTCAGAGGGCCATGGATCCACTGATTTGAACTCAGTCCCTACTCCTCCCTCTCCTTCCCTCCCTCCCAAAGCTGGAACGCCAGGAATCAGCTGTTCATGCCCTGGGAGGGAAGGGGAGGAACAGGGCCAGAGTGCAAATCAGCAGATTCATTGTGCTCCAAAAGTGATGGGAGGTTCAGGGAGAAGTAGGAAATGTTAGGCTCCAGTGCCTTGTGTGAGAGAGGCATGTGGTGGAGGGAGAGACAGGGGTCCTTGGGCCACAGCTGGAATTCCAGACTGCAGGTTGCCCACCACTTACATAGGACCAGGGGAGGGCAGTGAAAACTTCCACAGGAAAGGGAGTTAAGAAGGAGAACTGTATGGGCATCAGTTGTCCTGGCTAGCCACTCATGGGGCCTAATTGCCTGGGCAACCCAGCCATGAAGTTTTCCAAGCTACTTCTGGCTTGCATCTCATCAGAGCACAGCTCAGGAGACTCAGGGTATAGTGTGGGTGATACAACAGGAACAGGTACTATTGCAACCCCTCAAACAGTTCTCTGCTAAGCTCTGTACTCCTCAATTAGAGACCATTTCTGTTCCAGAAACAGTGAAGCAAACACCAGTTCCAGTGATGAAATCTTGTCCTCAGGCTGTGCAGACTTTCTACCTGACATGCCTTTCCTCCAACTGCAAGTGCCTCTGTCTTTCTGGGAGTGAACCTGCTTGTTGGCCCTCTCCAGAATTTCAGCCACTTCCTCTTGGAACACTCTGTGAAGGTACTTTGGACCAGGCTTGCTCTGTGCTGTGGAGGGACAGCAACCTATAGAGGTCAAGGGGCTTGGAATAGGAGAAGACACAGAGGGTTATGGCTTCAAATACCCCAGTGCAGGAGCATAGAAAAAATACTTGTGAAATGTCAAGATTAGAAAATATTATTTTCGAACACTGAACTTCAGTATTTTGTGAGAGGGATACTTCAGTCTACAGAAGCTCCCTGGACACAGATTGGCTAATGAAAGAAATGCAGAGACAATGACAAGCTGAAAATTCAAAGCTGATTTTCGTTTTCTACAAATTGCAGAACTATCTACATTGGGGTGGTGATTATGGGTGGAGCAAACAGTGACGTGCTGCAGAAGCTTTTCCTAGTATTTCAGGCCAAGATCTAGTGGTGCCTAATTGGCAAAGGGAGCTGTTATTCCAAGCTTCCAGTGGGAAACTGCAGAGTATGTAGCCAACACAATCAAATATATAACGATTGAACAACACATCTATGAGTGGGCCAGCCAGCTACCAAGGTGGTCCTGGAAAACAAGCCCTTCTTTACCGTGTGAATACCCATCTGGAGGAAAAGTTTGCAGGTCTGAGTGCCTAGGATTGGGTTAGAATTCATGAAAGCATCAACAGGCTGCTGCATTAGCCTCAGCCTAACAAAGGATACGTCTAGCCTCCAGGCTTCTTTCGGAAGAAGCTTTTTTTGGAAGAGATCTTCTGAAAAAACTTCTTCCAAAAGAGAGCGTCCACACACAAAAGTGCATTGAAAAAGCAATACGCTTTTCCAAAAGAGAGTGTCCAGACTGACTGGATGCTCTCTCGCATATAAGGCCTCCGGAACCACTTCAGCCAGGGCTTTAGGTCACCAGTTGCTTCTGAGTGCTGGTGCTGGAGCCTTGCAGAGACATGCGCTTAAAGGGACCTGGACAGCTGTTTCTCTGCTTCTGCTGCGCACTTGCCTACCTCTTCAAGAAGCTGATAGAGGAGGTATCTGAGCCTTTAGCTATGATCTTTGAAAAATCATGGAAGACAGGGGAGATTCCAGAAGACTGGAAAAGGGCAAATATTGTGCCCATCTATAAAAAGGGGAATAAGAACAACCCAGGAAACTACAGACCGGTCAGTTTAACGTCTGTCCCAGGGAAGATAATGGAGCAGGTAATTAAGGAAATCATATGAAAACACTTGGAAGGTAATAAAATGATAGGGAATAGCCAGCATGGGTTTGTGAAGAACAAGTCATGCCAAACTAATCTGATAGCTTTCTTTGATAGGATAACGAGCCTTGTGGATAAGGGAGAAGCGGTGGATGTCATATACCTAGACTTTAGTAAGGCATTTGATACGGTCTCGCATGATATTCTTATTGATAAACTAGGCAAATATAACTTAGATAGGGCCACGATAAGGTGGGTGCATAACTGGCTGGATAACCGTAGTCAGAGAGTTGTTGTTATCGGTGCTAAATCCTGCTGGAAAGGGATAACAAGTGGAGTTCCGCAAGGGTCTGTTTTGGGACCCGTACTGTTCAATATCTTCATCAATGATGTAGATATTGGGATAGAGAGTACGCTTATTAAGTTTGCAGATGATACCAAACTGGGTGGGGTTGCAACTTCTTTGGAGGATAGGGACATAATTCAAAATGACCTTAGCAAGTTAGAGAAATGGTCAGAGGTAAACAGGATGAAGTTTAATAAAGAGAAATGCAAAGTGCTCCACTTAGGAAGGAACAATCAGTTCCACACATACAAGATGGGAAGCGACTGTCTAGGAAGGAGCATGGCGGAAAGGGAGCTAGGGGTTATAGTGGACCACAAGTTGAATATGAGTCAACAATGTGATGCTGTTGCAAAAAAAGCAAATATGAGTCTAGGTTGTATCAACAGGTGTGTTGTAAGCAAAACTCGTGAAGTCATTCTGCCGCTCTGCTCTGCACTAGTTAGGCCTCAGCTGGAATACTGTGTCCAGTTCTGGGGGCCACATTTCAAGAAAGATGTGGAGAAATTGGAAAGGGTACAGAGAAGAGTGACAAGAATGATTAAAGGTCTAGAGAACATGACCTATGAAGTCAGGCTTCATGAACTGGGCTTGTTTAGTTTGGAAAAAAGAAGATTAAGGGGGGACATGATAGCGGTTTTCAAATATCTAAAAGGTTGTCACAAGGAGAAAGGAGAAATTTGTTCCTCTTGGTTTCTGAGGACAGGACAAGGAGTAATGGGCTTAAAGTGCAGCAGGGGAGGTTTAGATTGGACATTAGGAAAAAATTCCTAACTGTCAGGGTGGTCATATATTGGAATAAATTGCCAAGGGAGGTGGTGGAATCTCCCTCTCTGGAGATATTTAAGAACAGGTTAGATAGACATCTGTCAGGGATGGTGTAGACGGAGCTTGGTCCTGCCTTGAGGGCGGGGGACTGGACTCAATGACCTCTCGAGGTCCCTTCCAGTCCTATGATTCTATGATTCAAGGGACAGCAAAGCCTACTTGCAGTACCTACTATGGCTGCCCCACTTTTTTGGATGCCACAGATTTTCTCTTTATGCCATGGAGCCGGAGCTGCCCTGGGCATGCAATGGCTCCACAAGGCCACGATGCAGTTTTTGCAGAACTTTGTGCCTGCTGCCTTCCTGGTCCTGCATGAGCTTGACCCGGAGCTCATTCTTGGGACCCTCTCCCTGGGTGCGGGAGCTCCACTCTGGCAACTGCACCCCACTGTGGAGAGGCATTTGTGGAGGCTCAACACCAGTTTGGACAGGTGGGACCTTCTGGTCATGAAGTGGTGGGACGACCAGTTCCAAAACTTCTGCATGCAGAAGGCCACTTTTTTGGAGCTGTGTGCCTGGCTCACCCTCCCTCTAGAGATGTGATACCCACCTGAGGCCCGCCATCCCCCTGGAGAAGTGGGTCACAATTGCCATCTTGAAGCTTGCCACCCAAGTGGGCAACCAGTTTGGCATGGGAAAGTCCACCATCGGGGCTCTCCTCATGGAGGTAAGGCACTCTGGGGCCACAGCTCTGTGTGCGGGGGTGGGAGGGGGAGAGTCCTGGAAAAGGGGGTCCCTCGGGAAAGGGAGGTTCGGGGCTGTGGAGGGTGGAGTGGGAGTCGGGGGGGAAAGCCCCATCCCCGTGGGGTTGTGCCATCCTGCCCTCACACAGCCCTGCTGCTGGGTGGTGGCCTCTTACAGGGTGGCTCCTGGGGTGTTTGAGGGAGGGGCGGGAGGCAGGCACCTCCCAAGGGCTCAGGCACTCCTCTCATTCTCTGTTTTGTGTGTTTGTTTGTCTCCTTCTGCATGTTGTGAGGGCCATCAACTCCATCCTGCTGCAGAGGGTGATCCGCCTGGGAGACCTGGACCTGATCGTGGCCAGATTTGCTGCCCTGGGTTTCCCAAACTGAACTGGAGCCATAGATGGGACCCACGTACTGATCCGCACACCGGAGCATCGAGCGGCTCAGTATATTAATAGGAAGGGCTACTTCTTGGTGGTGCTGCAGGCCTTATTGACCACTGTGGACAGTTCATGGACATTTTTGTCAGGTGGTCTGGCAGGGCACACGATGTCCGTGTGTTTTGGAACTCTAGCCTGTATGGAAAGCTGGAGGCGGGCACATTCTTCCCCCCACTGTGAACTAGCAGTTGGGGATGTGCAGATGCCATTAGGCATCGTGGGGGATGCAGCTTACCCCCTGATGCTAGGGCTTATGAAGCCTTATACCGGACACCTGGACCACACAGTGGACCAATTTAATGACCACCTGAACTGGGCCAGGATCCAGGTTGAGTGTGCCTTTGGCCACCTCAAGGCATAGTTCAGGTGCCTGCTGACTCGCTTGGACATGGGGGAGCACAACATCCCTGAGGTGGTCGTGGCATGTTGTGTCCTCCCCAATATTGTGGAGAGGGAGAGGGAGGCCTTCCTCCCAGAGTGAGGGGCAGATGCCAATCACGAGGGGCGAGCCTTTGAGCTACATGGACAGCTGCCATCCGCCAGGCTCATCAGCCTGGGGTGCACATCTGAGAGGCCTTGAGGGAGAGGTTATCTCAAGGACCCCAGCAAGTCTCCCCAGGGCCTCCTCAAGGGACTCTGGCTTGCTGCCCTATCCCTTCCCCACCAAAACTCCTCCCTTCACCCCTACCCTGACCTCTCAATAAAATGATTTGTTTACAACAAAATGAAGTCTGTATTTATCTTTCATTTAAAAAAAAAGGTGGGGAGGAAGAGAGGTGCTCATAACCTGGATGGGAAGGGAGGCTCGGAGTGGTGACTAGATGTGTCACCTTGGATGCGGTTGCCTCGTCAGAGTTGGGGTTGGGTGGGTTTGGGGAGCAAAGGGACGTGGATAGGAGGGGGTCTGGAGTGGGGTCAGGAAATAGCAGGGGGAGGGGGAATAGGCATCATGCGGGGAGGGGGCATGGGCAGTGCTTGGAGAAGGAGCAGAGGCATTGCATGGGGGCAGTGGGAGCTGGAATGGGCATAGCAGGGGGGTCAGGAGAGTGGTAGGTAGGAGGAGCAACAGCAGGTGGGTGTGCCATCATTTCTCTCATGACAGCACACATGCTATTGTACCGCTGCATGAGCTGGTCCCAGGCACGGTTCTGCCACTCAGCATCCTCGTGGATCTTCTGTGCCAGGGTCTGATGCATGTCACGCAGGATGCTGACATGCTGCCGCATGAGGTCTTCCTAGACCCTGGCATGCCTTCAGGTCCCACAGTCTGTGGCAGCTGGCACGGGTGGCGTGGCTTGCCCCTCAGTCCTGACTGGTCCGGCTGTGGAGAACACAAAGAGGGAGAGGCGGTCAGTCATCCATGCAGACACTGTCCCTGAGGCCGTGCCCTCCTCTGTGACCAGTAACCAACAGTCCTTGGGCCAGACGAGGCCTGGGAGATGTCCTGGCTGATGGGCACCAGCTGCAGGGACAGGGTGATAGTGTCCGTCTCCACCTCCTTCTCCTGCTGGCCCTAGTCCTCCTCATCCTCTGTTGTGACCTGTGGCTGGGCAATGGTGGGGACCTTGAGACCAGAGTCTATGACAATAGGTGGGGAAGAAGTTTCCCCACCCCACAGGATCTGGTGGAGCTCCTGGAAGTAGGAGCTGCCCCTGAGTGTGAGCTTCACTCTCTGGCCCTGACGTATCCCTGGCAGAGCTCCTTTACCTTACTCTGGACCTATTCCAAGGTCCTGGGTGGGTGTCTGCACTCCACCAAAGACTCGGCCATGTGCTCGGAGATGTCCGTGCTGAGGTGCTTGGAGCGGAGATCCTGCAATGTCTCCTCCTCACCCCACAGCTTGAGGAGGGACAGTATTTGTGGTGTGCACCAGGAGGATACCCTCCTCTTGGTCCCCTAGGGTGGTCCTGGGCCTCCTGGGTCTGTTCCCTGTGAGGGCCAGATAGGTTCCAGGGGGCTTGTGGCTCTGCCATGGGTGGCAAGGCCTATGGCAGGGAGAGCCACGTGGTAAGGGTGCTTCTCTCAGGCCGGCTTCCTGCTACAAGGCTTGTTCAGGGTGCCTGTAGCTTTAAGAGCTGGCAGGAGACAGGAACTATAGAGTTGTGATTAGTATGGATGGAGTGTCCAACAGGGCACCTACGTTATTTCCTGGAGGCCTCTTCTTTAGAAAGAAAACCCTCCTCTCCGTCCATACATAAAGGCTTTTTCCTCATATAAAGAAAGAGGGCTACATCTACACTGGCATGATTTTCCGAAAATGCTTTTAACGGAAAAGTTTTCCGTTAAAAGCATTTTCGGAAAAGCACGTCTAGATTGGCAGGATGCTTTTCCGCAAAAGCACTTTTTGCGGAAAAGCATCCGTGGCCAATCTAGACGCAATTTTCCGCAAAAAAGCCCCGATTGCCATTTTCGCGATCGGGGCTTTTTTGCGAAAAACAGCACTGTGCTGTTTACACTGGCCCTCTTGTGCAAATGATTTGCACAAGAGGGCTTTTGCCCGAATGGGAGCAGCACAGTATTTCTGCAAGAACACTGACGAGCTTACACGAGATCGTCAGTGTTCTTGCGGAAATTCAAACGGCCAGTGTAGACAGCTGGCAAGTTTTTCCACAAAGTCAGATGATTTTGTGGAAAAACTTGCCAGTCTAGACACAGCCGAGGAGTATTGCTGTCAGAAAAACCCCTCTGTTCTTTTGATTTACTTTAGAAAGAATGTGATTGCAGTGTGGACGTAACTCAGGTTTTGTCAGAAAAATGGCCATTTTTTCGACAAAATGGAGCCTGAAATGTACTAGGCTCAGGGGCAGCTTCTGTCCATTCTGTGTTGCTTCAGGCTCCAAGGCGGCCTGTTCTTCATGAGGGCAGGAAGAGGAGACATCAAACAGTTCCTCCCAGTATCGACCCAGTATTGGAAATATAAATGGCACCTAAAAAAGCCAGGTGAACACCTAATTGCCTTTAAGGATCAATGCCTTAGTGTTTCACAAGTATTTAAGAACAGAAAGATCAGGTCGTCTCTCTAGTCTGGAAGATAAATTGTGAGATTAGCTGAAAAGGGTATTTTTCTTTAAGGAAGCAAACAGGTGCTTTACGCACAGTAAGGAATTATTCAGGGAATGCCAAGTTTGACAACAGGAATTTTATATTTAGATCTGATGGCTTGGGAAAATCACAGATTTGGTGATATGAACATGAAGATCAAGAGGATTATTTCTTCACTGAGATCTGTACATTTTCTCACTACTACGTTCGATCCTAGCTGAATGCTTTGTGTTTACTGTTCATTCCATTATAGCTGGCATGCTTACTTTAGCTAAAGCTCATGGCAGCTATTAATAATCAACAGAAGGCAATACTTTGCTATTGAAAATTACAAACAGTACTAGCTGAGCCAGTATTCCTCTTCAGAGGCCCTCTAATGTTCTGGCGTTGTGAAATGAGGATGAGCAGCAAATGAAGGGAGTTTTTATAGGAGTTTTTATAGGATCCAAATCCTGCATAGCCCAGCAGAGGTCTTTTTTTGCTTATTTATTAATATATGGAAGGAGTGTTACCCTAGTTTCAATCCCTCCAACCTCCCAGTAATGAAGAATGATTTCCCAAATGAAGCATGTGGTATTTCCATGCAAGATGAAAAACACTGGATAACATTCATTTCCACTGTTCTTTGACAGGTCTGCAGCTACCCTCACAAACTTGTGTCTCATCTGTTCCCCCAGCTAGAGCTTTTCCTTTTCTCACCTCTCACTCATCACTCTACTGATGGGCAGATCTGGGACACAGCTACAGCTTCTCACTAAGGCCAATTGATAAATCCCTGTTAGCTGATCAGGTGCTTATTAGTCTACTGTCCATCTGACTGCACAAGCTTCTGCTACTTCCACACGTTACCCATCTTCCTTCCATTCCTTCCACTCCACCCCACTCTGACCTGCCACGCCTTTTTTTTTTTTGACCTGCAATAATCTTCTCCAAAATCATAGAATCATAGAACACTAGAGCCGGAAGGGACCTCGAGAGCTCATCGAGTCCAGTCCCCTGCCATCACGGCAGGAAAAAGCACTTTCTATATCAGTGGTTCTCAACCTGGGGTCCGTGAAAAAAAGAAGATAAATAAAAATGATCATCGAAAATAAGTTTTAAATAAATTGCAAAGTTACAATAGATTATTATTTTAAAATTAAATATCTTTCAATAATGTTATTTATTGCTGTCTGAAAATCTATGTTGTGGCACCTATGTGTGACAAAACAATTGTGATGGTTAGAAGCATACAAACGTTAGCCATACATTCAACATGGATCTGTGGCTGAAATCAGGCTTGGTGAAGAGAAAGGAGACTGATGAGCACAGTGAAGCATCCACAAGTGGAACGTCTAATCAAACAGATTTAAGTAAATGAAAAGTGATAAAATACTCTTCCCGCTAAACCACTGGATCAAAGTGAAGAGAAGACATAATAGTTTTCAAGTACATATAAGGTTGTTACAAGGAGGAAGGAGGGAGACAAATTGTTCTCTTTACCTCTGAGGATAGGACAAGAAGCAATGGGCTTAAATTGCAACAAGGCAGGTTGAGGTTGGACATTAGGAAAAACTTCCTAACTGTCAGGGTGGTTATTATGAGTCAACAGTGTGCCCTTGTAGTCAGGAATGCTACTGGCATATTGGGATGCATTAGTAGGAGCATTGCTAGCAAATCTTGGAGGTAAGGATAAACATAATTTGTTACGGGAAAGTCAACATGGTTTCTGTAACGGGAAATCATTCCTTACTAATCTGCTAGAGTTCTTTGAGGGGGTCAACAAACATGTAGACAAGGGGGATCCAGTGGATATAGTATATTTAGATTACCAGGAAGCCTTTGACAAGGTCCCTCACCAAAGGCTCTTAAGTAAAGTAAGTTGTCATGGGATAAGAGGGACGGTCCTTTCATGGATTGACAACTGGTTAAAAGACAGGAAACAAAGGATAGGAATAAATGATATGTTTTCCAAGTGGAGAAAGGTCTTTGGGGTCCCCTAAGGGTCTGTCCTGGGATCAATCCTATTCAACTTATTTATAAATGATTTTAGAGAAAGGGGTAAACAGTGAGGTGGCAAAATTTGCAGATACCAAACTGCTTAAGATAGTTAAGACTAAAGCAGACTGTGATGAGCTTAAAAAAATTGCACCAAACTAAGTGATTGGGCAACAAAATGGCAAATGAAATTTAATGTTGATAAATGTAAAGTAATGCACATTGGAAAAAATAATCCCAACTATATCAACAATATGGTAGGGACTAATTTGGCTACAGAGATCTTGGAGTCATTGTGGACAGTTCTTTGAAAACATCAATTCAGTGTGCAGTGGCAGCCAAAAAAGGAAATAGAATCTTAGGAATCATTTAAAAAGGGAGAGAGAATAAGACAGAGGTAATATCTTATTGTTGCTATATAAAACCATGGTATTCCCACATCTTGAATACTGCATACAGATGCGGTAACCTCATCTCAAAAAAGATATATAGGCATTAGAAAAGATTCAGAAAAGGGCAACAAAAATTATTAGGAGTTTGGAACGGGTCCCACATGAAGAAAATTTTTAAAAATTGGGACTTTTCAGCTTAGAAAAGAGGGGAACTAAGGGAGGATATGATAGAGGTCTATAAAATCATGAGTGGTGTAGAAAAGCTGAATAAGGAAAAGTTATTTACTTATTCCCACAATATATTAACTAGGGGTTGCCAAATGAAATTAATAGATAGCAAGTTTAAAACAAACAATCAAAAGGAAGTTTTTCTTCACTCAGCGCACAGTCAACCTCTTAAACTCCTTGCCAGAGGCTAGGTGAAGGCTAGGACTTTAATAGGGTTAAAAAAAGAGCTTGATAGATTCATGGAGGTTAGGTCCTTCAATGGCTATTAGCCAGGATGGGTAGGAATGTTGTCTGTGTTTCTCTGGAGGTGGCTGACAGGGGAGGGATCACGTGAGGACTACCTGTTGTGTTCCCTCCCTCTGGGACATCTGGTATTTGCCACTGTCGGCAGACAGGGTACCGGGCTGGATGGACCATTGGTCTGACCCAGTATGGCCATTCTTATGTTCTAAGGGAAGCAGACGGGAGCATTTGCTCTCATCATCTCCCATTGCAGGGACAACTGGGAAACTCGAAACAAGGTAAGTCAACTTCAGCTATGTAAGTAAAGTAGCTGGAGTTGTATAGCTTGACTTGACCTTCCCCAAGGAATATGGCCTAAGTATACTAGGGATGAGGAGGTCACTCTGGGCATAAGAAACTGACTCAGCACTTCTCTGAACCAATATGACAACCATAAAGAGGGTGAGAAATGCAGACAATGTCAGTCCAGGGGAAAAGTTATTCTCTGATGGCTGTAGTGAGAGTGGATGCAAGTCTGTGTGGGCAGTGAAAGGAGAAAAGACTATTTTGAATTAAACATGAAAGGGAGAGAGGGAACATGATTAGCAGCCGTTTATTTATAACTAATTCTCTAAAGCAAATACCCAAACTAGAAACTTCATTCACTTTTCTTTTGACTCTGTTTTTTTTACTTCTGTCTTTACTAATTTCTGGATTTGTGCAGAACACAACTTGTAGCAAAAA